>NW_004567131.1:15871385-15934714 GCF_000260355.1 Condylura cristata | reverse complement strand
ATGTGTTTGTATAGGAAACAAAAACAATCTTGGGGATGGTCCTGCTCATTTTTTTCCCCCCAGAGAAAATAGTTGGTAATACTGACCTGAGTAAATAAAAAAAAAAGCATACTGCTATCTATTTACAACAATTTTCAATCTTCCCAATAGAGACCCCTCCTCTCCAAGATCACGAAAACATATTCAGAAAATGTAGTTACGTTTTATTTACGAGGTTATTTTAAAAACAAAAGTCTCACCATTCTTGGCAAAGAGGAGTGTGTACAAGGGAAGTGTATGTAGGATTATCTATGGAGAACGCTGGTTTCACCAGACTGCAAATATCAGAGGATAATGGTTTCTTTAGACATAGTACCGCTTTCAAAGAGGAATGGATGGGAAAGCAGTTTTAGCCTAGCAGCTGAAAATCTAGGATTGAAACCTCAAGCCTTGAGAAGTTACAATATATCATAAGAAAAGGTGAGGAACACCTAACATTTCAATTCTGTGGCTCTCAAGGGGAGAGCAGTAGAGAAATAGGAAAGAGCATTGCCTCTAAGCAGTACGCCCTTCCGCCCCTCCTTATTTCAGTCATTGAATCAAATGGAAAGTAGCTATAGTAATACTTCTGAGATCAAATTTCAAATATGATTGTTCTAATATTTTGGGATAAATAATCATGACATTTAAGGATGTCTTCCTTCAGGCTGCTGTATGGGATGGTCAATCATCTTGGATATTAAGAAACAAAATTACAAAACCGTAAAAAATTTTTCAACAGGCAGTAAGAGGAAATCAAAATGCACACCTGACCCATTTAAGCTGCAGACCATTACATCCAGAACACTATATATCATTACACAGTGGAGAGGAAAGGGAGGCAGGCATGGTTCAACATAGTTATGTATTTGTTGTTACAGTTATTCTTTAGCTCTGGCTTTTGGAGAAATGCTACTTTTTTTTTTTCCTGACATTCTCAGGGAACTAGGAAGCTAGTTCATTTTTTTCATTCATTCATCTGATAAATATGAATAGAGGAGCATTTACCAGAGGCCTGACACTTAACTGAGTGAGGGAACGTAATAAGAGGCAGACAGAAGCTTGACAAAATCAGAGCAATAAAGTGTTCCAGGCAGGACACACGGTAATCAGGGAGGGCCCTTGGGGACTGCAGACTGCTGGATGTGGTCGCAGAATGGACCAGGGCTGAGAGTTGGGTGTGCACTGGAGGGAGAAAGGCAACACAGGGGTCCATGGCACCTGGGAATGGGTGGTTTCTCTCACTGCTTTGAAGCAACAGTGACAGACACCTTCATATAAATTAGACCTATGTAGCTGGAACCTCCCTGAAAAGCAAAGGAATTTTTATAGGAGGTTTGTGTTCTGGCAGTCTCACTAATCCTTGATACAAGTAAATTAATCAAACTTAGGGTCCATTCTTTCTCCTAGATAATGTATTACTAATAAACATCTCACTTCTCACAAACAGTAGTGAAAAGGATCAAGGTCAATGGTATTCCAGCATTTCTCAAGCTGGCATAATAGACCCATGGTCTCTTTTGGACTGGTATTTTTACCTCATGGTGAATAATTTAAAACACTTTGAAATAGAAAATGAGTGGGGATATCATATAGAATTAAAAAAATTCCAAAATAAAACAAGCAATTTAAAATATTTGATGCTTGCCTGCCTTTCAGGGGTCATCTCCCCACACTGTCATAATACGCATCTATTGTGTCGGGAGGAAAAATCTGTGACGTGTTGTTCATGAAGGTCTCTGTCCAAGTGGTGGGCTTAATGCTTTGTAACCATTATTATGGCTAGAGCACTGAAATCATCACCAAGCAATAGCTACACTTTGACTATAGAAACTTGGAATTGCAATTCAATAACTCAATCTTATCCACATTTATGTGCACATGTACAAATAGTTCTTCATTTGCTAAAAGCACACAGAACAGGTGAGATCAAATTGAAGGCAGCTTTTAGGTAAAGAGTGATAATGTGCATATCCTCACATCAGGTGGAGTCAGCAGTGAGTTTGAAGAATAGAAAACCTCAGGGACCGGGGTGAATTAGAAAGTAAATTTTGCAGCAGATGACACTTCTGCAAAGTCCTGAAGGGGCTTAGGGCTTAGGTTGGAGGAGCAGTGAGGGCAAGGGGAGCTGGGTGTGAGAGGTGTGAAGGGGCAAGAGGCCAGGCTGTGGGAAGGCAGATGAGGTGCTCAAATGCAGAAATCAGGATTAAATCCAAGAAGGAGGGAGTATCATCATGTCCCCGTGACCTTATTAATGAAGTCACGGTGCGAGAGGGCAGGCAGTATAATGCATTCTTTATTTTATCCTTGCTTACACCAATGAGGAGCCTTGAAGGGATGTGAAATGCTGGGACCTGAAGAGCTCCTAGCTCACGGAAGAGCTGGGAGAAATCATTAACAGGGGCATTTACCCTGTTGGACTCCCTTTCTTTGCTACTAGCACTGACAGGGTGGCACTGATGGTGCAAATGCAAAGCAAACCTGAAGTCTGAGAGAGGCTCTTGGCAAAGAAGGGCCATGCTACTTCCACATAATGATGTGGCACCTCGATGGCACCTGTTTCTAGTCAGAACATCCTGGTTCAATATTTTATCACAGCTTGTCATAAATATTCCATGAAACAAAACTCAGGAAGTAATACTGGATTTGGATAATTTTTCTAGCTTCGGAAGTTGTAGCAGCGATTTTCATTTTCAAAGCATCTAATCCATTTCTTAATTATGCATGAAGATGGATGTGACTGCTATAATATTTAACATTATCAAGTATTGTAGCAATGGACGAGTCTTGGTTAAACAGTGAGAGAGCATGCAATGGCATGTAGGAAACGAAGCAGTCTTTGTGGAGGTGACAGATGACAGGCCCATGTTTTATGGGAAGATTGTGAAATTAGCATCAATTAGACATGGCTTTTATTTGCCAGGGTTGGCTGGTTTTCAGTGTTCCCAGGAACATACTTTGCCTTTATTCTTAGGTGTTTATTGGAGAATTATGAAGTAGGTGAAATTCGGTTTTGGTGATTTCCCTAGTTACTTTTTAGCCTTTATCTGTAGGTGCTCAGAACACTGGCATCCCTGTCTCCAAGGGAGAAATGGGACCAGCATAAATCTAATAAACTGTTAGTAGCTTCAGGCATTAACCCTTACTCAACAGTTTGCATATTTAAAGAGAAATATAGGTTAAGCTCCCTTGGATCTTAAATCAAGGGGAAGGAAATTGGCAGAGGCCTTAGTGCTCAGTCAGGTTACTCAGGAGAGTAACCTGAGGCTCCAGGCAACTTGTGCCCTGAAGTTTGTCCCAGTCAGCAAGATACAAAGCCAGAACCCTGACTCGGTCAACCCATCTCAGGCTAGAGTTGCTTCCATGGGGGAAGTTTTAAACAGGAACATCTTTGCATATAGTCACTCGTCTCCTCAAAAAGCAATGTATTCGATGTCTGCTGTAAGTCAGGCATCTGCTAGACTCAGTGAGCAAGACACCCTCCTGGCACTCTGAAAGTTAACCACTGGTAAGCCAAACACTTCTTTTTAAAGTTTACCAAAAAATGTATTGTTGCGTACAGTGTAATCTCTGGCTTGTAGGCCAGAGATGTGAGGGTGAAAAAAATTCATCAGAGATAGAGTGGGGAGCAGAACAAGTGGGTCTATTGAGATAGACAGATAGAGAGACAGACAGACAGACAGACAGTTAGATCCCTGTTGTTAATGGAGCAACAGGCAAGACCGTAGAGGTCTTCTGTGCCAAATGTGGGTTAACTTCCCGGCCTGGGTTAGAACTGAAGCTGTAGGGTTGACAACACTGAGTCTTAACCCCAAGGCCACCAGGGAGGCCCACAAAACACTTGATCACAATCCTGATTATGAGTGGTGATACTTCATTCAAAGGCAAATGAACAGACCTTGTCCCTCAAACATCTGTTCAATAAGAGGGGATTTCAACAGATTCATTGGAGGGGGATTCAACCCCTGCTAGCCAATAATTACCCATATCTGCTTAACAAGTGAGCTGATGCGTAGAAATCTTGAGAGATAGTACTGAGAGAATCACTGTATTTTCAAAATAGACTACTCTCCCCAGGAGAGCTTTCACAACGTTCTCAGGCTATTTTCATTTTCGGTTTGTTTTCCCAGCTGCTGATGGAGAGGAGCTCGATCTCAGAGCATCTGAAAAATTTGCTAACCAGTGCCCTAATGCACATTTGCCCCACTTCATCCACCTGTCACTGGGATTTCTGTAATATGTGAAAAGTTGAATTCAATCTGACACATTCCAAATCACTGCTGATTTGTTGACATTCTCCCAGTTGTCCTGGTGGCAACTGGGAGATGTTCAAAGCACACTTGACAAGAGAGCTTGCTGCCTGAGAGGGGCCGAGGACACCAAAGGGAGCCCTGTGGAAGCTTGTGGAGCCGAAAAGAGCTTTTGTTTGGCTTTTGAAACAAACCATCTTAGAAAAGAAATCTACAAACAGCCCTCAAGATGAAGGTAGCTTCCTGCTTCCTTTACCTCCCTCAGATTCAGCTTGTCTCCTACAAAACCCTGGGACCAGATGATGGCTAGTTAACGAGCTGCCTTCACGGAGGTGGGTGCCAGGTCCAGCGTGTGCCCACTGATGGGCTGTGGCTTCCAACAGCGTTGAACTTGGGTCTGTTAGGAGAAAACTGACACTGCTCTGTCTCAAAACAGAAGCTGTGAAGTGCAAACACACACACACACACACACACACACAAACTGCAGTTGCCTAATTGAATCTAAAATGTAAGTGTTATGTTTAAAAAGACCTTGCTATCTTGATAAGAAAAACTAATGAGATGCCCTTTGCAGAGCTGGTCACACAATAGCCCTAGTGACAAGGACCTCTATCAAGAAATAAAGCAGAAGATAAATGAGATTTTTCTAATATCCATTTCACCCATTGTTCACAAGTGTCAGGTGGTACAGATTCTATTTATCATGGTGTGGTAGAGAGGAAGCATGGTTTTGTAACAAAATCTTAAACTGCAGCCTCGGATTCTTAGCCATAGGTAAACCTTCTTTGTCACCTGATAGAAGGCAAAGTAAATCTTGAGTTGAGGTAATGGGTAGCGAGAGAGGAGGGTGACCACAGTCTTGCATTTGTATCTTAGGACTAAGATGATATCTGAGAAATGATCTTTTGGAAGACAGGGAAAAGATTATTTCAGACTATGGACTATATGAGCTTGCTATTTATACTCCTTTAAATCTAACTATGTCACATGTTGAAAATGCAAGTGGCAGCTAAAAAATTTGCCACTTAAGACCGACACAGTGTAGAATTTTTAGAGGCTACATGAAGCTATAAAGTAATGAGTTTAATTCCTAAGTTTAGAAGAGAAGATAGAAGTTTATAGGAAATTGCTGCTCTGTTTTCCATAAGAAGGAATTCCATAGAGAATAAGACTTCTATATTATTTCATTGATCCCGTGATTAATAAAAGAGAAACCAAGAAAATGCTTTTAACTCTATGGTGCAACTCATCAAAAACTCACAATGACAAGAATCACATAATTACCAGGAATTTGCCCTTGCCAAGGGCTCACTCACATGAGGTGTCAACATGTGTACACATTTCCTAGCCCTGCTCAGCATTACAGTGGATACAGACTTGTGATGGTTCAATCAGTTTTTAATATTTTACATTTCAAGAGAACTTTCTGATCTGCAGAACTCAAAGGTCTGTGCCAGCTCCAATTCTTCGGACAAGTGCTGTTTAACATGATGTAGATGAAGAGAGTTCTTATTTTCTGAAAAGGGGGAGCTGATGCCAGCTGATAGAGAGGGAATTCATGTATGGTGACAGCAGGATAGGAGATGACAGGCCAGGGGGTGGGAAGGGTATCCCAGCACACACCCTACTGGGATTCTCCATCCAACCCAGAAAGTGGCCCGGCTCTAGAAGCAGCCCCACTACCCACTGATCACAGGGTAAGAATGAGCTTACTTCAATGTTAATTTACTCTTCTAGAAACTTTTACTATTCCTTTTGCTATTTTTGGAAGTATGCATTTTAGACATGGGGCCCTCCCTGGTGATGCATCCAGGAAAGGCACAGCACTATCAAGCCATCTGTAGCACTGCAGCACAAGCTCAATTCCCAGCCCAGGTGGTGACCCACCTGGTGTGGCAGACCTCTCCTGACCTGCCCACTGCTCCCCTCAGCATTGTATTTCAGTAGATCTGCCTGTTCTGCTCCCAGTTCTGTCTCTGGTGAATCCTCTGACCTCCCAAACCTCTGGCCTGTACCCCATTTCTTGTATGTGTAACTAAATACATCTTCAAAAAAAAAAAAAAACCAGGTATTTCCTTTCTAAAATTCTCATGTATTTACATATTGTTAGTGTCTTATAGTATTGTAGAAATAAGTGGGGGGTTGACAACACAAATGCTGTGATCTTCTAACAGATTTTCTTTTTCAAAAGAACTAAAGAACATGCACAAAAGATTCATTTGCATTTCAATAAACATTTTCTTTCCCTCCTGTTTCATTTGCCTATTGCTCCTTGCTAGAAAGACACCCTCAGTCTGGCTGTGACATCATTATTTCATGCAGGCAATCATGTCACACTCTAGTTTACTGGGTAATGCAAATTTTAAGGTAATCTGAGTTTGGATTTGGGAATTTGCTGGAGTAATAATTAAATAGAGTAGGAGGAAGCAAAATTCCTTTTGCTTCTCCAGTACAATGACAAGTTCCTGGGCACAAATGGTGTGAGAGGGAGGAAACAGCTGCAGATAGTTAATAGGAAAATGGGTAATTTTAGGACTTTTATAAAGCAAAGGGAATCACCCCTTTCTACTCATCACTCTACGTCTAGCATGATTCTCATTTTACTTTTTCCATTGCAGGACGGTGTTGATTGACTATTGAACAAATGAATGAATTAAGCAGCCATTTTCTGACCATTTGGATTCCAGTCTTTTCTAAGGGCTTAGAATAAGAAATAAAAGCAGTGTTCCTCCCCTTAAGAGGTGTCTGATATAATCTGAAAGCTTATTAAAACAAACAGCATGGAAAATTATATGATAGCATAAAGTACAGGATGTTAAGTTACTGAGTTGAATCTTGATATTTATTTTAACCCAACCCATTTTTATGTATAAATGATAAAGGAGGTTGGAGTGAGGCATATGAGGCCAAACAGAGAAAATGAGAAATTTGCTTTTAAAAAATCTCTTTAATATTATAACAATGGGAGGATAGAAGAGAGTATTTAGTATGCTGTAGGCACTGTGCCATGTTTAGACAAGTGTTATGACATTCAATTCTTAAGAACAACATGAACAAATACCATATTGTTCCATTTTGCAGATGAAGAAATCAGGCTAAATAATTTGCCTAAGGTAATGCATAGGAGTGAAGTTATACAATTGAAACCTTGGCCTGCCTGTATAAAGATTCTACAATTTTTCAATTTTTTCTGTTATCATATAATGACTTCTAAAGAAAAATATTATTGTTGTCAATATGCTCAAACTATAGGCAGTGGGTAGAATTTAATATTTATCTGGAATGCCTAGGAAGGCATGAATAAAATTGTACCACACGTTCTCTATAGCACAGTTTATTCTATTCAGAGATCCTTAAGCTTCTCTTTTTCCTTGAAGAAGGTATATCTCTCTCATGTCAAAATTTTTTGCTACTCAAAGCCAAGTATATGGTAATAGAGAGCAGGCAAAGAATAGAAGAAAAGAAAGATGGCTGACAGCTAGATCATCTGTTACCATAAGTGAAGCAATAAAATCATGCCTATATAACAGAAGTGGAAAGAACATCAGTAAAAGATTTTGTGATATTGTAAGTCAATTAAATATCATTTTCTTTCTTCAGAAAGTAAGAATAATGGCCAGATTTATTAATTTATCTCCCAACTTTCATTTTAATATCCATCTACACATTCGTTCTGTGAATATTTACTGAGTACTTACTATGCTGGTCATAAAAAACCAGAGGTACAGGAGTGATTTCTGCAAGGAACTTTTAATACTAATGTGCACACATGTATGGGAATCATGCAATCTTGGAGGAGATGTCATTTGAAAGGGGGCTTGAAAAATGAGCAAGCTTTTGTCAACAGACAGCATCAGATGCAAGTGTCACAAGTAACAAGAAGAACATGCACAATGACAGTAAGTGTGACCTATTCCAGAATGGAAGCTATTCCTGGGGGCTCAATCATGGCATACACTCCAGGAATAATAAGATTGTCTCCTTTTCATTGACTGCCCCTAGCTAATCTCATTTGATTGTTAAAGACGACAGAAAAGCCTTTACATTTAAAAAGTCTACTCCAGCAAAACTGATTGTTAAAAATATTTATTTAAAAATTTTGCAATTATTTGTCCCAACAAAAATCTATACTACACAAAAACTCAGTCAGATGTTTACCCAGAGCTGCTGGGAATACTTTCATCATTTCAATAAAGTCTTTTGAAGGATTTCAATGATATATGTCAAGGTAATTAAAAGTTATCCATTCAAAACTTGAAAAAATAAATTACTGAATTACCATTGAATAAAATGGTAAAAATAAGAGTGAGCCTACCATTTTGATCAGTGCTTTGTGAAAATTGATATCTCCTCTTACATTTATAAAACTTCTTAATGTTTTTCATTTTACATTTAATTTTGTAAAGATGGGAACATATTCAAAAGGGCACAGGTTCTGTAAATCGCAACCATTACTGTGTTATCTGAAGAGGGAGCACCCAAGAGATACACTGCAATTTTTAGAACTGTCCAGACCTGAAAATTTTTCTTTCTTTATAATTAGCAACACCATGTGCCAAAAGTAACAATGATATTAGCTATTAAAAATATTCAAGAAGTTTAAGGTATTTAACTACTTGAAAAGAATTTCACAAACCCCACTGTTAACACAATCCAGAATAAGTGCACATTTTTCTGGGCTCTATCTTAGCTTGTTTTCTAATGATCATCAAATAATTGCCACAGTCTGATATTAATGACTGCCTCTAAATTTTTCAAAAAGAAGAGTAAAATCATGAGCAAAAGTGAATCTTATAGAAGGAAATGTTAATAGAATGTATGTGACAGTCCACACTCTGGAGGTGAGCAAATAGGAAGTGTTTCTCTGAATATGGGTCAAAGAAATAGCTGGAGTTTGTTTGTTTGTTTTTTGTTTTTTATTTTCCAGAGTGGGATTTCTATTTTGTTAGTGTGGATGAAGTTGAACAGTCTGCTGGTAAAATGATATTTAGCTTTAATACATCTATGAATGATCTGGTCATGGTCTTGAAGATAATGCTACATTTGAAGAAAATGTTTGGTCCAGAAGAGCTGGAAATTTGGCCCCTTGTAGTTGATCTTGACTTCCTCAGAGGCAGATGCTACAATTTAGGTGTCTGTGATCTTCCGCATATATTTTTAATAGAAAGTTCTTTAGTGAGTACCTACTTTCAGAACCTTATGTGTCATAATAGAGATAGATGACTTTCAAAACAAGTTGGATGCAATGATGATCAATCTCTAGCTAGATGTTTTGTTTTTACTATGTTTCTTTTCCATTACTACTTCACCAAAGACTCTGGAACTAATTTGATTCATGACCCCCCAGTAGAGAGATATTGTACAGATTTCATAGTTTCAAGCTTACTTACTATACTTCAATATGTCCATTTCCTCCTCACTCATAAATGAATGAATGAATGAATGAATGATGGGTGCACTCACCCCTGGACTTATGTAGGAATGAATAGGGTTTATGTAGGAATTTGTAATTGAATGAAGCCTTTTTATGGTAAGATTCACTAACGATAGGCTTGGAACAGAGGATACGTATAGTGAAATTTTGGATACAGAAACCAAAACAATCCATGAATTTATATAAATCCTTTGGTAATCAAGAGTGTCAGTGGTGGTCATCTGGTTGCATTAATTTATACACAGGATTTATACACAGGGAAGAAAAAAACAAGAAGGATATTGTTTTATTCTGAATGTTAGAGAAATTCTTGCAACATTGCTTTCAAATATCTGAAGATACTCCACTTTTTCCATGTCAGTGCCCTTAATTACACTGAATATTTGTCAAGATTCTGTTTTTGATAAACTATTCACCAGTTGAACTAAAGGGAAACTGTACATTACAGCATCTTATGATTTTTTCCTTTTATTTCACTTTTTTAAAAAAGTAGGTGAACCTAATGAAGATGATGCTTATTTTCAGGATTGCAGGTTTGATTTAACACTTAACGAGGATATGAAATTTAGTGTAGCAACAACATGATTGTTTCTGATGTGGGAACCAAAAGAGGACTAGTAATGTTCTATCCAGGTTCATTTAAGCAGAGCAGAGATTCCACCAAAAAGTTCAAATAATTTGAGACTCAAATAATTTACTTTGAAGTATTGAAGTGACAAAGATTGGAATTCTTAAAGCATAGCTTTCTTTAATTGTTGAGTGATGGCTACTAGGTTATTTTCTGGCTGCCTCTTATCAACAGCCTTTGCTGATCTGGAAAGACTTCCTCTGCTCTGAGAGAAACATAAAATCAAATGAGACGGATATCATATATTCTTTCTCTGGTGATATGGGAGATAGTGCAATGCTGGGATATTACACTAGTCTGGGTTCTCGTACCCATATTCAATGGATAAATATGTGATATTCAGTTAAACATCTCTATGCCTGGATTTCTGGGGCAATACAGTATGTTTTGAAGGGATATAGTTTCCTCTAAATAACTTATCAGGGATTGAGCGCTCATGGAAAAAGTGTGATAAAATGTGGATTCCAGTGTAAGGACAATGACCTATGTGCTGTATGACTAATGGGTGACACTAAGCTCCTGGTCCCTTATTTATAAAGTTTTGTGGTGTAAAATTAACTTTCTATCTTGAAAATCTTTTTGATGTCTAGATTTTGTTGATCTGTTTCACCTACATAATTCTGAGGAAGAGAGACATTTTAGAACTTAGCAAATGTTTCTCTTTGTCCTCATAATTTCATGACCACATGTGCAAGTGTCTCAAATACCTAGTTTCCAGAATCCCTTTCATAATCTCCTTTATGGATTATCTTCACAAAGAGGGTCTTTACGACAGTAGGCATAGCTAAATTACTGTGCCATGACGTTGATACTTTCCAACAATGGGGATTTTCACTTTCTTAGCAATCAGAGAGAAACTGACAGTTGAGCATTCATCTAATAAATTATCACTAGTTGGTTTGAATATGACTTCTATGTTTATATTTGGTGATTGTAGGGGTGATGAGGATGCCACATTTTCATAGCTTTTTGTTTTTGTTTAAATTACCAATGCAGTAAACACACAATTATTGTAATGCAGCTCATTGACTCCCTCCAAAATGATGTATTCTGCTCTGGCATGGGACTATTAACATAATAGAAATGTGAATCTGATTTTATTACTGAACTCAAGGGCTACTTTAAAAAGTAGAAAGAAAAATGTTAATATATGCAGCAGAAGGTATTTTAAATAAATATCTGTCATATATAGTTAAACCTATGCTTCCCTGGTGTTAATTATGGCACAATCAGAAGAGAATAGAGAGAAAGGTATTTATTGCAGGTTGAAAAGCCAAATATTAGCTCTGTTAGAAAGTAAGTCAAGTGAAGTAGCAATTATATATTGTTTTGATCATGTAGGGAATTTGTTAAAACAGATATTTCTTATGAGTATATTTTTGATCAGAAGGGAATAATCTAAATAAAAACTTTGACTAATTGGCCATTAAGGTAGTATTTTGGAAGTATTAACATTTTCTTTTAGGTTCCTTGATGTATTTCTTATGTGTGAAAGTTTTATGCCCAAGAATCCTATCCTCAGGATATTTTTTCCACTTAGACAGACCCAAAATGGTCTGGGAGAAAAGGAAAAACATCTTTCAATAGATAATAGTCATTCTTAAGGAAATATGCATTGTCATTGTCAGAAGTTACATTATTACAGTTACTCCAGAAACCACTAAAAAGGAATGATTTACCAGTCAACTCTTTACCTTGTTTTTGGATAGAATTTGAATAAAATGCATAATGCTGAAAAAAATTATCATAGGGATATAATATCAATTTTATCCTATGTCAATACCTTTTATTTTGCTAATTATTTAGAGACACATTATTTTTGATATCATGGCTTTTTGAAAGAGCTGATGGCAATGATAAAGTCTTAGTTCTCCCTTCTCCTTCTATAAGCCTCTTTTAAAAATAAGGATTTTATATAACACAAAGTGTTAAAACCTCTTTGCTCCTCAAGGACATAGTAATCTAGAATTAAAGAGATTAAAAAATGGAAGAAAATTCAAGGGCATAAACCCTACAGTGAGATATGATTAGAATGTGGAATGACTTCCTGAAGGAAACATGGATAAACTGGTAGATGGGTTCTTTCTTTCACAAAGAAAGGGGGCTTGGCTAGGAGTCATTCTTCAGACATGTTTGAGATATGTTACCAAAAACAAGGTACATATTTAATAAAGATTCCTTTTAGCAAGATTTGAAATTTTTGTTGAACCCTATGTTCAAAATTTTTCAAACCTTACAAAATAATAAATAACTAATTTTCTGGGGGCAACTAGAAAAATGATACACTAACTTGACCAAGGGAATTAAGTGATAAGATGCATTGCAATGCTTTAGGATCACCTTTTTTCTGGGGAGGCAGTAGGGTTCCCCTTCCCTGCTCTTGGATTTGAGAATAGCTGTGTCACTTGCTTTGAATAGTGAAATACAAGCAGAAGTGACAGATGCATCTTCTTTAATTCACTGGCTGACATTCTGCTCCTTGTCCATATCCTCTGTTGCATGACCTCCATGGAAGCATGCAGGAATATGAAGATACTATAAAGATCATGCTACTGGACTAGCATGGAGCAAGCTAACACATGGAGGGTTGTTACTCTAGAAAATCAGCAGACTTTGGGAAGGAAATGAAATTTTGTTATGTTAAACCTGAGAATTAGAGGATGTTTAGCCTATGTTGTAGCATCGCCTCCTTTATTCTGACTATGGAAGATAATAATCAAACTAAAAAGGGATATTTGCAATTGGCATGCTATTTACTTGAAAAACAAAAGAAAATGAGCTAACAAATTACTACAAATGGTATGATGTCAAGTGCAAAATTAACATACAAAAATTAAAATGCTTTATATATATAATCAACAATAAATATTAAAGTATGACAGAAGAAAAAGTACTATTTAGAGTCATAACCCCAAATTGAGAAAAATAAAAATATTTAGGGATTAAAATTAAGAAGGCATGTGTACTTTATATATATATATATATATATATATATATATATATATATATATATATATATAAAGAAAAACAAAACTTCAATCACCAAAGAACCAAAAAGAAAAAAGAAAGTTGAATGAATGTGATATCAAGTCATATTCTTGGATAGGAAGAAAAGGCATCATAAAGATTTAAGAATGTTATGCCAGTCTGTAACATTCATATAATCCAATTAAAATATCAAGGCAAGCTTATTCTAGAATACATGAGATAAAATAAAATGTAAGAAATTTAGAAAAGCCAAGAATAGAAGGCTACCTTAGCACTTAACTAAAGATACAATGATTTAAATCTAGTGATTTTGGTGGCTGAACAGTCAGATAATTGTAACAGTAAAAATGTGTTTATATATATATATAGATAGATAGATAGATAGATATATGGATATTATAAATAATTAAAATAGTATGTAATACTCATTAGATAGCAAATGAATAGGTATCATGAAGTGTTATCTATATTACTCCTTACACAAAAATATATGGTAGAAGAGTCTAAATTTTGAAGGTTAGAAAAACTAATGCACTATTGACATACACGAAAATCATTAATCTCAGAGTAGGAAATGTATTTCTGATGTGACACAAAATTCTGAATAAACAAGCTAAATAAAACTTTTAGTTACATACAAATAAAACATTTTCTATGTGACAAAAAGCATAAATGCAAAAGATAAATTATAAAATTTAAAAAATATTTCCAACTCATACGACAGAGTTATTATCTTTAACATAAAACATATATCTATAATGATTAAAAATTTAACAAAAACATAAACAATGGATATAAAGAAAGGTATGTTCAAGGAAACACAAACATGAAAACATACCAAACAACAGAAATGGAAGCAAATACTGTACTGATACTATTTTTGCAGATTAACCAAAGGTCAAATAGTCTACAAAGGGTGTCCATTAAAGTGAATTTGCCTGCATTTTTGATGTTGTGACTGATAAAAACCTCTAGGGGAGGAATTTGGCAATATCCATCTCCCTTAAAAATATTCCCATAGTGGGTCCTCCCTTGTGGCACAGCAAGTTAAAGTGCAGCACTATGAAGCAATCAGCAGACACTATAACATGAGTTGGAGTCCCAGCCAGGGAGGTGACCCACATGAAATACATGGTGTGGCAGAACTTTCCAGGCCTGCCTGCTGTCCCCTCAGCAGTGTATTTTAGTAGATCTGCCTGTTCTGCTCCCTACCCTGACTCTGATTAATTCTCTCACCCCACTGTGCCTCTGACCTGTACCCCAGTTCTTGTGTGCATGAATAAATAAATCTTTAAAAAAATTCTCATAGTTTGAGCCCCATCTGCCCCGGAGGAGATCCACATGGTGAGGCAGACCTCTCCTGACCTGCCTGCTGCTCCCCTCAGCAGTGTACTTCAACCATCTGCCTGTTCTGCTCCCCTCTGTCTCTGGTGAATCCTCTCACCCTCTGCATCTCTGACCTATATCCCAGTTCTATATGAATAAATAAATAAGTCTTAAAAAAAAATTCTCTTAGCCTTTAAACCATTAATTTCCATAAATTTATCTTACAGATATACAGTGTGAAATGAGTTAGGCCTAAGTATTGTAATAATGAATAATAATTATAAATACTGAAGAATGGCTTCATTGCCCATAAAGAGATAGTTTCAAGAAAACTATAGTAGAGCTATACAGTGAAATATTACGCAGCCCTTAAAAATGAGGCCTTGCTCTTATTACTAATGTGGAGTAAGATATGTGATAAATTGTTAGGAAAAAGTACAAGATTCAGGGTAGAATTCTATATATCTTGTACTATATTGGTGTTAGAATATTCAGTTTAGAAGGAGGAAAACCTACATTTCTACTTTATGATTATCATATTTCATGTTTTCATCATCTCCAAAAATGCTTAAAATAATTTGTAAAAGACTAGCAAATGCAAATAAATTGGAAAGGTTTGGAGGTTTTATGGAATATGCAATTTCACTGAGTCTTTGCAATTCTAACAAAACTATAAAAGCCAGATTATTCTTAAGGGTTGTTTACAGTTTACAATGAGCTAATCATCTGCTGATAATCACACTACTTTCACCTTTTCCAGTAGGTATAGATTATTCACTCTTCCACATAGTAGAAACTTGCATGATTTTTAGAAGAAAATTGGATATGGAATTGTGTGTTCACATTTGCAAGATGTTTAAAAATAGCTGTGATCATGGAATAAATCACTCCCTGAGCCAGGTATACACTTACAAAGTTAGGGGATCAGTGTAAAATCCATCCTACCCTGTTTTGTATCTCTCACTCACTAGGACCAAGGAATGAATCTCCTCTCCAGTGTTTCGAAGGTATAATTTGATTTATGTCTTGAAATAAATGCCAAAATAATAACCTCCACTTTGTTTTTAGTTACGAAAATCTAAAACATTCTGGCATATGAACATAAAGCAGAAGGGAAGAATTGGGAATGAAAATGAGTTGTTGTGTGGGAGAGAACTGACAGGAACACCTGCTGTGTGGTGGGCACCGTGTTAAGTATTTCACATAGATATTCCATCTCTTTCTGACGCAATACTAAAAGGTATAGATTACTAACATCATTTATGCATTAGGGGAAGTGCAGCCTTGCAGTTGGAAGAAGTAAACCAAGTGCCTAGCTTACTTCCTGCCACCTTCCCTTCACTAGAGGTTTGACCAATATCTGGTATCTTTGTACAATAGTTTCCATTTTCTTATCTCACACACTATAGAACATCATTCTTCCTCCATGAGAAAATTTCATTTTTAATAGGTAAAATTTTGATGGTAAAGACATAGAAAAGTAGCAAAAAGTCAAATGCAGTTGCTTTTCTAAAAAAGAAAAAAAATGTAGTGATTCATAAGCCTTGACTCACTCACATTTTCTGAATTTCCCTCATCTTGTACTGAAGTAATATTTTATCATTCTTATTATTTAAATTCCTCAAGTAAGTTTAAGGTTAAGTTTTGAGTCATTTCTCAACAGAATGTTTGATACTTGATACCTATTCTTTATCCTGCTTTCTTAAGAGTTTCTAGTATTTTCTAAGTTAATTTTCTTCAGACTGGCATGACCTCTACAGTCAGATGTGAATTATATTTCTGGGTTGGGAATGTTAGATGAACTTCAAGCCCTTTGGCTCTCTGCTGTGCATAACACAGAAAAGTTTTAGGTCCGAATTACAATTTCCAAATTGATGTATGCACTTTTGAGCTAGCTATTTCTTTAGTCTTCATCTAGTTTGTTCAAACTCACCAAGAGTTGGCTTTGTTCCTAATGAGGAAAGGTGCCTTTGTTAACTCTACAGTCTTCCATTTAGAAACAAAGTTCCAAATGTCAGGCTGAATCTGGGAGTGATTACTCCTAGGAATAAAACATGATAAGTACATATTTGAATGAATGCTCACAGCTGTGTTTTTTATTAAAGAGATTCAGTGAGAAGAGTTTTAATGCTGCGTTAGAACTGAGAATCTTAAGGTGCATAACACTGGCAATTCCAAATTAGAGCTCCCCTGGCAACTGTCACTCTGTGACATCACATTTTATCTAATGAGGCATAAAAATGTACACTTGTGCATTCCACAGCAAATTCATGTGTATGGGAATAAGAGTTAAGGGGAGAGTGGGAGCTATCTCTTGGATATCTTCGCTACAGTGTTTCATCTATTCAGTTTTTTTATAAGCAGCTATGTTTGTGCATTTCTTATACTTCAGTAATGTAATGTATTACATATGCTTTAAGTGTTACAGATCTATCAGTCAATTCCTTTTTGTATTCCATTTATTCTAATCATTAATTTCCCTTTCAATTTATATGATCTTCTGGAGCTATTAACAGGTTCTATGTTTACACTTGCCCAAATCTCACTCATTTTATGAGCTGTTGGCTTAATGACTACAAAATGTTCTATGGCATCTCATGACAATTTCTACCCAGTGGATCTGGTTTCAACTAGTCACCAGAGCACTGTTACATTAACTCATGATTTTGGCTCTGTCTTTCTACAGATGCAGGACCAGTCACAGTTGAGTAAAGATCTGAGTAGCCTCCAATCCAAATGGTGAATAAAAGGATTATCTCTCTTCCCAGAAACACACAACTCTTCCCCCATATTTAGGACAATCTCTGATGGAAAAAAAAAAAAGTTGATGAGGACTGCAGTCTGTCGGATGGTCTTGACAATACTAACTCTGAGTTTTAAATGACAACTGTGCTTGCAAATGCCCTTACATTCAAAATGTGAGTTGAACAAACATTAATTATTCAATCCCTTCCCCCAGACAGAACCACACAGATGGACTGATTAAAATCATAGGTCTGTGTTCAAGGAAAATCATTGAGTTAGAGGAAGCATTTGGGGAAAGTAGGCGGTGGCTGAGAAAAAAAAAATAATAAACAAAAGCAGATGGAGTGTCTTTCTTGGCAAGATATTACTCCATTATTCTTTTATTATCTAACTTCTGAAAAGGAAGAACATAGAATAATAGGAAGGACAGATTTGTCGGTAATAAAACATCAGGTAGAACTCCATCAGGGCCAATACAACTAATGGGCTATTGTTTAATAGCTTTACAAAAACTTGTATATTTTTGTCTTCATTTGTGCTTATGCATAGAGCTACTTCACAACAAGACACCATGTTGCAAGGCATTCTGATTCTTCAAACAAATGCCTCCAATTAGCATTTTGAAATGGAGTACCTGGGACACTCCAACATGTCACTAGAAAACATTTCATTGGAAGAGTTCTGCTATCTTTAAGGATAGTGGATCTTTTTGTTGTAGAGATTGTTATCTTGAAGTATCTTGGTTTATGCAATCCAGAAAGAATGTAATTCGATTAAAAAATATTTTATTTATTTTTTGCGTAGAAGAACTGAGTGTGGACCAGATGTGCAGGGGATGACAGGATTCACCAGAGACAGAGTTGGAAGCAGAACAGAGATAAGATGCTAAGGGGAGCAGTGGGTAAAATGAGAGAGGTTTGTGGGTTAGCTCCCTGACTCAGGTGGCAGTGGTGATAGCTGGACAGGGTTGAGACTCAACTCCTCAACCACCAGGGAGGCTCAGAATGTAGTCCAATTGTGATGATTTTTGACGTTTATGTTGCAGAAAGCCTGATTGTTAGACATTTATGGAAGACAATGCAAAGGGAGTCATAATTAAACAAGGAAGTTGAAGTTTGAAAGAGTTTAAAAATAGATTGCAGGTTTTGTAAAGCAATATAATGATCCTAATATTAAAATGAAAATGCACCTCTATTAGTTAGTCCATTGACTTGTGAACTGGACTCTAGGAATGGGAGTGACTTTGCACAGTTTTCTTTTACAGCTATGGAGCAAAGTTCTTGACTTAAAGCTACTTTCACAAGATGGGAAATAAATCTGGCTGAAGCAAACTCAAAGTTTCAAGTAAAGGTTCAAGGTCCGGGCACTGGAGAAGTTTGAAGCAAACACTCCATGGAGTCCAGGAACTAGAAAACTTACCATTAAACAACACTCCAGGGAGTGGACTACTCTGTTTTTACATCCTAGACTTAATGCCATTGGATGAAAACTGGATCTTGTCTCTTCAGAAGCTTTGGATACTAAAATTAGAAAGTGTGTTTTATTTATAGTCACTATCTTTTTTCTGGAGGTACTCTTCTATACAGCCATGATTTACAGGAAGGCAGCCTGGTAAAGAAGGAAGCTTCATAAGCAGAGAATATTTGTGTCTGTGACTTTTAGCTCAGAGACTGTGCATAAGCTTAATATCTCTGAGATCTGATTTATTCATCTCCAAAAGTGAAGAGTATGCTCCTTCACATATTTTTGGGGAGGACTGGTAAAACGCAAGCAAAAGAAGAGAACTAGTAGAGTGGCTGGCATATGGTAGTTACTCCATACATGAATTTCTTTCCTCCCTTCTGTTTCCTTTTCTGGAATGGGAACAGCTTAGTCTACATAATACGATATTTGGTTCTGATAAAAGTTTTTAACTGCCATGAAGATTTTGTCACACTTAAAGGAGTTCAATAAGAATCAGTCGTCCATATCATTCCAAAGAGTAGATTAAACACTAAGGATACAGTCATGAAGAACTCATACACACATTATTCTACCATCCTTTCTTTATCATCTGGTAGAAAATGAAGCATATTCCCATTTTTTAAGAGGTTATGTAAAAATTTTCCTTAAAAGGTAGAAGCTGAAAAGCTTTGAGACCTCAAATGACCTGGGAGGATAGGGAGAGTGTTGGGCTATTGGATACCAAAGGGAATGTGAGTTATGTCACATAACTTCCTCTTCTTATCATGCTACCCTGTTCTCTTGAGCAGGTAACCCACGTGTTAGTATCTACCAGGCTCTCCAAGTGCCTGGAGGCAGCTGGTACAGCTCAAATGAGAACACACCTGTGAAAGAGTTGGAATTTATAAGGTGCTAGACAGAAGAAGGGCACCTAAGTTATTTAGGGCTTTGCCTAGCTCTGCAGGACTACAATGAGGGTGGGAGGAGCTCTGACCTTCACAGCCCCTCAGAGCCCAGACCTCAGAGGTCAACTTACTGGGTCAGTGGGGACTCCATCTGGCAGCTTTGAGACTGCTCATTCCTTAGCTCACAAGCAGTAAAAAAATGCCAGCTACATGGAAAAAATTGCTACCTTAACTCTAATTATTCCTACAGAATCTATTTACCACCACTCCCACCCCCCCACCCTACACTGTAGTCCTCTCTTGTGAAGGCATATGGATTTATTCAGAAGTTTTGTTAGAAAATGTGAGTTCCTCAAAGGTGAATTTTTATGGACCTAACTTGCTATGAAAGTAAGTTTGTTCACCTCTTTTTAGACATAAAACGAGGCTCTGCCTGCATATTTATTGGGTTATCCTGGCAGTTGGCTTTCTCTAACAAATTAAAAATAAATAAATAAATAAAGGTATTTATTTAGTTACAACAGTCAGTCAGTTTTGGTTTCTTAAACACCAGAGGCCTACAGTTTAAAATTACAGGGACTCCTTCAAGTACTTGTGCTATGTATTTCACAAAGTACCGAGCTAGGTTTTCAGGGATGTTTAAAAAATAATTCTCTGAACCCTCTTATACGACTATGACACAGACATCAGTAACTTAGTGTGTTCACAGAGAAAAATACTCCGCATCTTAAAATTCTATTGTTAATAGGTTATTAAAGGTTGATTTCTCAGGTTTTAAGGAGTCCAAAATTAACATACAAGAGAAAACACATTTCAATGAGCTATCAATGACCAACACCAGAGAGACATTATCCTGCTGCTTGCTATCAGAGCTAGTCAGAGGAAAAATTATCTTGCTTCAACTCACTACTATAGGAATCCTTAAAAGCATTAAATATTACATTAAATATTAAGTTCTAGAATAAGGAAAAAAGAATAAAAATCTAGCAAAAGACAAAAACCTTAGAGGGCAAATTCAAGAAAATCTGTTTATTTGTGGTTTTTTTTTTTTTTTTTTTTTTTGTCATTCCCTTATGAAAACTTTGTCAGTAGCGGACAGGTCTCACATGCATAGAACTGTTAATCACATTTACAGAATTTACATGCTGTTAACTGCTCATGATTCACTTAAGTCAGGCAGATTTACCACCATAGCTCAGCCTTATTTCATTTATTCTCTACCTATTGTTAATACAAATTCACTACAATGTGAACACATGCATCTTGACTTAACAATAACCCTTTCCCTTCATATGAATGACAACCCTGATGTGATTCCCTAGCTTTTTGGAAAAGGTGTGATTCTACAGCTCCAATCCAGAATAGCCTGTAAACCAATAAAGCAGCCACATGCTTCTCAATTGGGCACAGGTACACAAGAATGCCAGCTCAATAAAAGGAAATACAAGGTGAGAAAAGGTCCACATTAGCTTTTTATTTTGGTTCAAGTTGGGAGCAGATGCCAAATGGTACTCTCTTTTTGGGTGAAAACAGGCTCTAGTGACAGACAAATCAGATATAACTGCATTGTCCAAGGTTTGAATCTTTTTAGCAGATTCTAATCTTTTAAGAATCTTTTGGGATTTTTTGAGAAGAAAAAATCACATGAATTAAATGCATTGCCTCAAACTTTCAAAAAATAGACTTGAGAAAATCACTGGCTCAGAGACATCAGTACATTTACATCTACCATGCCCCTTTGTGTTTTATGATGATGCAGTGTGTACCTTGAATCTTTTGAACCTCTTCAATCAAGAATGGGTAAATAGTTCAAATGGAGAACTCAGGCTAAGGATCGAAGGAGAAGGATGCAGTAAGGAAAGGGAAGCTCCAGGAATTTGGTCATACAAGAATTCTTTCTAAACTCAGTCTAAGTGATATACGATCAAAGGGGTTCAAAGTAAGCGGTTTCCACTTTGGCCCTGAGACTATTTCATTATGGAAAAAACCTTGCTGTTCAGAACTTTAAGATTGAAGTTACACTATGTTCCTAGTTTATTCAGCATAGCATGATGCTTCTTGACCCACAACACTATAAGTTGTTATTATTGTGTCCAGACCATATATGGTGTGTCCTTCTGCATAAAATGGGGTTAATATTAGTAACTACTAAAGTATTTTATGAAAGGTTGCCATGAGTGTTAATGAATGTATTCATAATGGCAACCTCACATAGAACCAGGTCAATGACCTTTAACTCTGCTGCTTCTGTCTTTGTGGTTCTTATGACCATATTTCCACAGTAAAAATTGCCCTCAGCCATGACACTTAGGTGGCAGAGAAATGATAGAACAGCAAGTGGAGTAAAGATCAAACAGAAGAAAGTTTTATTTGTTTCTTCTACCAATACTACATCTACAGGGTTGGGGGTGGGGGGTGAGGGAAAGCACCTCTCTTCCCTACATTTTAGTCAGTTGCAATCTAAATAAACTGAAAATTAGTCACAGAAAATGTTAAGTGATAAAGAAATCACAAAAGGCAAGTCTGAAGACTAACATTTTTAGTTGTTTTGTTTATTTTATATTTTATCTTTTTAGTAATTTGAAATGGTCTCATAATCACACTACTGGTTAGAGGCACTAGTAGAATAGACACACCTGCCTATGTGACATCTATTTTATTATTAACAACAAGACTGTCAGATCGAGGACCCTTCCTCCTGCCATCTGTCTTTGTGTGTCCCTGAACCTGCTCCTTCTCCCCTCATTCCCTGGAGAGAGATGATTATACACTAGTTATTTCAGTGCTGCAGAATTTCTCTCCAAAATCTTAGTGCCCAGGATGACTGTCTTCATTTGTCAAATTCCAGGAAAACATCTGAGTTTCGTATGTTATTCACTGATTTGTAGATCTATTGGGATTTCAGGCTATTCCCCAGAGTTTTCTGTAATCAACATATATAATAGCATCAGGACTAGGTTTATGTGCTGAAAACATGGCACAGCATTAATTTGGGACATTTTTTTACAAGCCATTATGCATCAATTGACCAAATTAACTGAATGTGACGTGAATTGATTAAGGTAGCTAGATCAACTAATTGATTGTACTGAAATGAAAATTGTTTTGATTGTGTAGATGCAGACCAAATCTTTCAAGTGACTAGCATACTGCATTACTAAGAGCGATGTTGTAAGTACTATGACTTAATCTGGGTTTGTATGGTCTAGAACAAAGGTGAGAGGTCAGGCCTTTCTGGTTTAGGTTTATAGACATTGATATGGAACATATTTCTTGTATCACTTGTCAAAATTTGTACATACATTCAGTTATGATCCATGTCAACTGTCAATTAAGCAGAGGAGACAGTAAAATGAAGCAAAGGCTCTGGAGAAAGAAATATGCTGGCTGCCCTCGGGAATATTTTCCTAGTCCAAGCTGCCCAGTACACACTGTATTTTTGCATTCCAAGTCACAGTGATAAGTTAAAACAAAACAAAACAAAACAAAAAACAAGAGTGGATAGTCAATAGAAATACAGAAGGCACGGGGGGGGGGGGGGCATCAGAGTGGCTGAGCCCGCTTTTTATCAGCATCTTATCAGATGGGCGGCCCAATTTCTTGGGGTTCAGCATATGGCTCCTCCATCAAATTCCCTGGGTTTGGGACCAGGTTGGCCATTTTCCCTCACTAACTGGCATCCAGCAGTTCACTTAACTTGTCTGCATTTCAACTTCCTGATCTTAAGTAAACTGTGTACAACTGACCCGATCTCCAGGATTGTGTTAAACAATCAGTAAACTGGAATTACGTGAGACATTCAGTAGGGTGTCTGACTATACATCCTCATAAGTCTAAGAGCTGTTTTTTTTTTTTTTCCTCTTTATGTTCATTATTTCAACTTGCTTTCTCCTTGCGTCATCTCTAGCTTTGTCATGGCTCTACCTGCTGTTCAATTCATAGGTTCAAGACTGAGTCCTCTGAGATGCAGCAGCCACTGGTGCTGCCATGCTGCTTCCTCCACAATGGCTTTGGGTTGTGATGTGGTCAAGGAAAATGAAGTGACAGCTACTTCTTTGTAAGAGAGGTCATTAAAATACTGGCAGCATGACATAATTTCCCAGTCTTTGCAAAATCAGAATGCAGTACTAGTAAACATAACTGAGAGTAAATGTAATGATTACTCTACAATCAACTTGCAAACTGTCCTTTCACTATTACTAAAACAGAGAGAGCTTTTCTGATGTGTGTTTATTTTACTTAAAAAAATACTTTTATTTATTTTTGCATACAAGCACTGGGGTATAAGCTAGCGGTGCAGAGTGGGAGAGGTGAGAGGATTCACTAGAGATGGGTGGGGGGATAGAACAGGCAGATAGACTGAAGTACACTGCTGAGAGGAGCAATGGAAGAGACAGGAGAGGTCTGCTGCGCCATGTGGGTCAGCTCCCTCATATGGGATGGAACTCAGACTCCAGTGACTGGCTATAGCACTGAAACTTAACCCGTGGGCCACCTGGGAGGCACCACACTAATATGAATTTAGGGCTGAGAAAACATTTTCTTTCTGAGAAGGAATCAGCTTTCTTTTCCTGCACACATGCACACATATGTATGAATATATATACACTTTAGTTCTTGTTATACTTGTTTTAGGAAGCTTAAGTGTATATCTAGGGTTCAAACACAGAGCTGTCTTAGTTCTCATGACAAATATATTGAACAACCTCTTTTGATTTAGTTTTAATATCTCATAAATATAGTTGTTATATATTTCATTATGAAATTCTTCAAATCCTTAGGAGATGCTTCTTTTCTTCTCTTCAGTTTTTTATCTATAAAGGTGAGATGGGCCATATAATAATAACAATAGTTATAGTAATAATTCTTGCTGTTTCTTGAATTCTCTATATATCAAGTACTGTGCCAGAGGACTTATATATGTAATATTTGTCAGTTACCCTTTCCTCCGCCAATAAAGGGAGTAAATTTTGAATTTACAAGCCCTACATTCTATGCACTAAGAGCAGGAAACTGGCCTTTTCTGATCATACAGAAAATTATTTTCTTCTATAAGAACATGGGTCTTTGGGCCCTCCCTGGTGACGCAGTGAGTTAAAGCACAGCACCAAGAAGCTAAAGCCACTTCAGCATGAGTTCAATCCCAGCCCCATAGGTGATCCAGATGGCGCAGCAGGCCTCTCCTGACCCACCTGCTGCTCCCCTCAGAGTGTACTTCATCAGTTGACCTGATCTGCTCCCTATTCTGTCTCTGGTGAATCCTTTCACTGCCCCTGTACCTCTGGCCTATACCCCAGTTCTGTATACATAAATAAATAAATCTTAAAAAAAAAAATGGGTCTTTGCTGTAGATGTGAAGCACATTTTTTTTCTTGAAAATGTTTGTTTAAATAAACTTTCTTGAACAAACTTGCTCCACCCATTGAATTAGGAGACAGAGAATGTTTAAATGCATGTAGAATTGCTTATGAGACTTGCTTATGAGTCCAGGCACTCTAGCAAAGGAAGGGCCGTGCCCCTTTGCTGTCTCCCTAGATCAGGGATTAGCAAACATCAGTACAGGGTTAGAGGTGACTATTTTGGTATTTGTTGGTCAAATGGTTCTCATCACTCTTACTCAGCTCAGCCTTGTCATGGGAAAGTTGCCATAGATGGTAGGTAAGCAAATGAGTATGGCTATAATCCAATATACCTTTATTTACAAAAACAGGTGGTACGCTAAATTTGACTAGGAGTTACAAAAAGAAAAAATATCCCTGATATGTTTTCATGATGTAGATTGCCCAGATTATATTTTTGATATCTTTTGACTTATTTTTCCTCTTTTTGTGTCTTTATCAATCCTTTCCCATATCATCATCAACAACCCCAAATTATCGTATTTTTCCATATAGAGTAATTGTCTTTTTTTCAGAAACTTGACATTTGATGGTCCTTAAGCTCCTTTGTTGCCCATAACTCTAAACTCTTGTGAAGATATTTTTCCAACAGAAGAGAGTTCTGTTGGAAAGGATTCTGACACTACCTTTTAGATAATGCATGCTGTCTATCTCAGATATTCCTATCACTTCACAATAATCCTAAATCAGTGATCAAAATCGCTATTACTTTCACGATTATGCAGCAGCCAGAAAGTGAGACCACATAGAACAGAAAAACAAAAGGTGATATTATACCCATGATATTTGTATCACTCTTTAGAAATGATGGTGTGTTCATCAACAAAACAAAACTATGGACATGAGTCTAGTTTCTACCAGGGTGTAGCTCTTCTATAAGAGCTGAGAATCAAAATCTATGTAGTTTTTTTTTTTTTAATAGGTAGTAAGTAGCTGGCACTTTAACAAAAGTTTATTAAAATTCTACTTAATATATATTATCGTGTTTTTGGCTTTGGGGATACTATGACACAAAGGGGGAAGTTCCTGTCCATTGGAAACTTTACAGTCTACTGGGGGCCAGGAGATCCTCACAGTGCATTAAGAAGTACATGATTTGTACTTTGCAATCAAATGGTAGTGTTATCAAACCCGGCCGTAACTGGTAGTAGCTTCTGAGATGCTGTGAGAACACACCTAATATGCCAAAGACAGGATTTTATGTATGCAAATTTTACTTTAAAGTACAAATTCCCTTAGGTGAAAAGGAGCATGAACCTTTTAAGGGAAAACTGGGCAAAGTGGAAGAGTACCAGGAGAACCAGCATAGAAAGAAAGGCCCAGATCACCATGCATCTTAAAGTGGGTTGATACTTAGGTCACTAGGGCACACTCAAATGGCTTTTAAGTATTAAATCCTTCAGGATGGGTAAGAGTGGATTGGAAAGAGGAAATTCCAAGAGCCAGAGTGAGCTGCAGCAGTGATCCAAGCATGCATGTCAGTGGACTTGGTGAAGGTCTGGGGGTCCAGAGAATTACTCAGAGTCAAGGATTATTGAGACGGTGAAATGACAAGCTGAAGGCTTCTTCTTGGATTTAAGTGAGGTAATGAAAGTAAGTGAAGGGTGATGTCTGAAGGTACTTTCTAAGTCACATGCTTTCTGCTTTCAGCACACACATTTAGTACCAATTAGAAATGAAATGGGGTACTATGGAATTGGAATACTAATGTGAATTAGACGCCCACACTTTTTTGGTTATGTCACTCCATTCTGGTGCATGGTTACCTAGTGGCAGTAAATCTTTGTGTTTTGACTCATACTTGGACTTTATTTTCCTGGTTTATTTATTTTTTTCCCTTCATCTTTGGATCTACTTTCAGCCTTTCTAAAGATGAAGGAACTGTTGAGCCCCTGGTGATTTCATGCTTTCTAGGAGGAACCTAGTGGGGGCTACTGTACCCAGTGATCAAGTTAGGGATCTGTGTTTGTAAGACCCAGTTCAAAACACAGTTTAACCACTTACTAGCTTTGCAAATTACTTGACCTCTTTGTATCCTACCTACTTCACTTTAAAATAGGGTTTAAAATGGTCTCTTCCTCATCATATTGTTGCCATTATTAAATGAGTTAACACCTAGGAGAGCACAGCAGAGTGGGTGATCAGCACAGGTGGACTATTGTTTTGGCATTCCACGGAAGCCAGGATTTCCCTCAACCTATATGCCCAAACTTGTTATTTCATCCTATCATCAGTGAGGCCTCCTCACTGAAATTCATTTTTTCTTTTTTAAGATTTATGTATTTATGCATACAGAACTGGGGTATAGGCCATAGGTTCAGGGGCAGTGAGCGGATTCACCAGAGACAGAGTGGGGAGCAGAACAGGCAGATCGACTAAGAACACAGCTGAGGGGAGCAGAGGGCAGGTCAGGAGAGGTCTTCCATGGCATGTGGGTCACCTCCTGGGTGGGGATTAAACTCAAGCGCTGAAATGGCTTTAGCTTAGTGCTATGCTTCAACCTGCTGCACTGCTAGGGAGGGCCGAAACTCATTTTTTTAAATATAGTTGCCCAGGTTTTGAGAAGCTATTTGATGGATATGAATTGATATTGGCAAATCTATGATTTTTCCAAATTAAAAAGAGAATTTTAGAGAGGAGAAAGTATTGTCATCCTAATTTTCTTGGAAAATGCTGGGTAAATAGGGACCTTTTTCTGTCTAAAGGGATAATGACTTGGCTTAATCCATGCTTTCTCATGTTAGGATTGCTATAGTATCTCATGAACATTTATTAAACCTTTATACAGAATCTGACACCTGGAAGCAAATTTTATGTCACCCCTTTATTTTACTTACCAAACTATGCCCAGAAAAATTGAGAGCTGAACAAGGGACCAACATCTATGTATGACAAAGTCACTTCTACAAGAGGAGACCATGGAATGCTCTCATTTCTCATAAGTAATAGCTCTGAATTTGCTTTATAGCAGAACCTTTATAGAAAGGGAAAAGACTGTGGTACAACATAGAGCTTTACTGTTCAAAACACACTTGATATTTATTTGTTTTCTGTTCTATAAAAGTAACTGCAGACACTGAATTAGTGAATACTGAATCATTGCTCAGAGGAAACTATAGGGTTAGGGTCCTGCAAGACTCTGGTCATAATGTTTTCATCAACCAATACCTAATCTTGTTTTATGTGTTTGAAGCTTAAAAGCACCTATGTTTAAAACACCTAATTTTCTATATATTGTGGACTCATTAACATGAAATTATGGTCAGCAGAACTATGGTCAGAGGCCTATAACTTAGGTCTGTTCTAGCACATAGATTTTCATATATAATACATGTCACAATAATACAGCAATATATCTTAAAACCCTAGATGCAACATCTAGTCTATTTCTGAGGACCATTTTAAATAGTTAAATATCTAACAAAAAATACACCAAAATATGGAATGTGGCACAAAATATTTATAGTATGGGGGTTAAAACAAGAAGGTTTGAGCTCAGCTATGAACATAACTATCCAGTAATTCAAGGTTTCTTGCAGCTTTCTAGATGTCCATAAATGATCACAAAAGTGCTGTTAAGTATTGACTTTGGGGTTGCAAATAAATTTTAGTGAGTAGGCCAACTGACAAATACGGAATAAAAAAATTATAAGGATCGACTGTGTATGTATCCATACACACATATAATCACCTCAATAACTGCATTAAATATTAAATACTTTATCTCCATTTCACGATTCCATAAATTACAGCAGAATAGTGAATAGATCAAAGTTATATAACAGGAAGGAGAACACAGTCACTCTCATTTATTGATGGGAAAATGACTTCTAGAGCCCAGGATTCAAGAGCCAGGAACAAATCAAATCCTCATTAAATTGAGTTTATAGATAGATACCACCAAGCTCTTTACAGATTCCCTCTTCATTAGTTCCTATTGTGGGATCACTACCTACCATTTTATGGTACAAATTCTTTCTGTCTAATAATACTTTGGTTTGTTCTTGATGTCTTTTTCCTAAGTAGTAGATTTTTCATTTACGAACTCACCTTTGTCTGAGCTCTGGCCAATACTTGTAGAGAAAAATCCTGAATTCACTATCCAGCTTCCAATCAGTGGCTTATAAACTTGGGTAACCTACTTTATCTTAATAGCATGATAGTAACTGGCAAGAGCAATAACATGGAGATAAGGCTGGACTCATATCTCTCCCTGTCAACAGGCCTGGCACACTGTTCGTTTTTATTCTCGAATAAGTGACTCAATCAATTCTCCCTTACTGAGTTCCTTGTGGCAGCCTCCGTGAAGCTGTGGAAAATGTTAATCACTCACTATCAGTTCTGAGACAGTAGAATTTTATAAACTTTTGGTTTGTTTTGTTTAAATGGGACCATTTGCCAGATGATAAATCTGCTTTTAAAATCAGCAAAACAACTTCTGTGGAGACTGCCTTATGGAAATTGTTGCTGGGGGAGAGACATATTTTACATTGTCTTCATAATAGTGGCCTGTACCCCAGAGATGGGGACAATCACTTATTTGGAAGAGTATAGGGAGGGTGCTGCTCTCCTCCTATTCCAGTGGGGTAGACTGCTAATAGATATCTAACTGCTGTTAAATTCAAGGGCATAAAATGTAATAGTTAAAATTACCACAAGAGCAATGGCGGAAAAAGAAGACATCTGGTCAGCTTAATCAGCCCTAGAGATCAGTTATTCCAGATCCTCAAATCTAAATTACTCTAGAAACACAAGCTCTATCTCCTTTTCACAAACATTACTCTGGGCTATAGCCCATGATCATGAATTGGATATTAGCTGGAGAGAGCGACCGGGCCTGTGTTTGTTCCCTCTTTCTGACTTACCCTTTCTATACATTTGCTGGCCCAAATAATGTAATTAAAAATCACAGGCACTGAGTGTAATAAAGAAAAAAATCAGCCCTCATTTCCAAACGTGCTCATCACCTTACAGGAAGGAGCAATAAATCTAAGGGACAGCAGCAAGATGAATAATCATTTCAGGGAGGTTATAGTACTCCAAAGCCTCATTTCTATTTTGTACTGTGATTATCTCACCATAATCATACCCTGGTGCTACATTATTGCTCATAATAAAAGTCCACATATTGGAGAGGAAAGGCTTTTTTCTAAAAGGCATTTTCAGGGAGAATTAGAAATTATTTGAAATCCAAGCAGTGGCAAGCGTAACAGGAGACTGACTTATATCTTTCTGCTTTCAACAGTTTCAGAGTAGACTAATGGTAATTAGGGGAGAAAAGTCAGGAATCTGTTACATTCTGCCATCTCCATAATTAAACAATAAAAACTACTATATCATTTCACAGAGACATTGTAAATACTAAATTAAGAAGCTCCGATGAAATGTCAGAAGCATTTTCTTATGAGTTTATATCAGCCATGTGATTATCATATTGATTCTGCATGCCAATGAGATAACATTCCACTGTGTTTATTTTCTCCCAATTGCCTTCCAGAAAGTAATAAAATTAAATCCAATATGATATTAAATGTAAATATGCATTGATATTATATGTAAATACCCATTTTAAACTCTCTTTGCGTTTTGATATTTTCAGAGCATAATGTTGTCAAGCAACTGTAATATTCCTTTCCCCCGTGGTCCACCTTCACTTCCAGTACTGAGAGAAAACACCCTTTATAATCCCACTTGACATTTGTTTCACAACTGTGGGAAAGAAAATGCCAAAAAAAAAAAAATCTGCTTTTAAAAGTTATCAAACTAAGAGTATGAGTCTAAAAGGTAGGGAAGCTTGATTGGTGACTTTGATGCCTTTATGGCTGTTAGATGGACTCACATTAATTTACTTCCTCCCATGTTAATTTTATTTCCTTCTTAATCTGTTGCTTTATGCTAATTGGATAATTAAAGCAATTGCACTCATCTAACTTGATTGAAATGTCCAGCCAGGGTTCTGTCCTTGCAATTCAATCAAAAAGACTTTTCTTTTTGTAAAAAACAAGTTTTTTTTTTAACCAGGTTAAAATGACCAATTTCCTTCACTAATATAGGAGGACCCTATATAAGAATCTGGCTCTGAAAGTTTATACTAATTGGTCAAATGGGTTGATCCCAGATAAAATTAAGAAAGGGTATCACAAGGTTAGCAGAAAGGCATCAGTACAAATCTATTATTTTTAAGATGCAATTGAAGCCCAGAGGAATTAAGCAATTGGCTCATCATGGCTCAACCTCATCTGTCCCTGTGTCAGAATTTTCTGCTGCAGAACTTCTATATCTTGCATGTGTTGTTATCTCTGTACCAGAAGAATAACTTGCTTTCTTTTATCAGAGATATGTCTCTGTTAATCAGAATGATTTATTTGCCCTTTCTTTCTCTGGTTTATACATCCTTGCACCTAACAGAGTTTTTGGCATGTTGTATTCTTTCTGATTCTTTTGATAGGATACTTAAGTTTCCGTAGCAAATTAGTGACAGCTCTGAAGTTAGACCTCATATTTATGTGTATGTATTTTCCCTTTATTACTTCATGTTTCCTTCTCTTCACACAACCTATAGAAAAATTTACCCTTTTATTATTTCCTTGGGAAGTTAATCAAGAAGTGAGAGATGAAATGTACAATTGGATTTGATTTGTCCATAAAGCAACTTGGCATTTATTTATTTATTTATGCCAGAGGGGACACTTAAAAATATAGATTTTTTTTTTCCAGAGCAGTTTTACATTCACAGCAAATTTGAGCAGAAGGTCAAAGATTCTTAAATACTACCTGCCTCCCCCAAACAACCTTCATATTATCAATAACCCATAACAGTACGGTACCTTTTCATATTTGAGAATCTAAATTGACAACTCATTTTCACCCAGAAATCCTTAGTTGATATTAGGGTTTACTCTTTGGCTGTTTCCTCTGGATTTGAACAAATTTATAAAGCTGTATAGCCATACTACCATATCATGCAGAGTAATTTCACAGCTCTATAAATCCTCTGTGCACCTACTTATTCATCCCTCTCTCCATCCTAACTCTTGGTAGTCCCAGATTCTGTTTTGTTTTGTTTTTACTATATCAATAGTTTGCCTTTCTCAGGTTATCATATAGCTGGAATCACACATAATACATAATGGGGCCTTTTTTGCAGTTTTTTTTTTTTTTAATGGTAACATCACTGACCATACTTTGGATAAAGCTATTGCCACAATTTTATGAGTGAGTCTACCAAATAATGCAATAACTAGACTCAATGAGTCCCATATGTTTTGTTTCTGCTACACAATGATGCCATAATAAGTAGGTTTTTTTTTTTGTCCCCTCAAATTAACATTAGTTTGAAATCATAGTTCTTGTTGGAGGGATGTTTAATACCTAGAGAAATCTAAAGATAAATACGGAACTCCTGATTCCTTTCTCCCCTAAGTTACAATGGACATGCTAAATTTGTTCCTGGTCTGTCTCTGATACATAACTTGCTGGTCATAAAGAAGAAACATAAAAATAGACTGTATGTATATCTGCACACAGATATGTCTATGTTTGTCTATCTATGGAGACATGGGGTGGGGGAGAGACAAAGAAAAAGAAGAGAGAGAACAAGAGTGAGTATGTGTGTGTGTGCACAGGAGAGAACTCTTTGTAGATAATTTATAGATAATTAAGGGGCCTCATGTGTCTCTGGCCTCATTGTCATTAATCTCTAATCAAACCAGGAAATCAAGTTAGATATGGACAGAGATGACACTAATTTTCAGTATCCTTTCAGGAAAAGGACTTTTCAATCATGTTAGATTTTAGGAGCAGTGATTTGAAGTGATCTCAGTTATTTTTTGTTACAAATGTGGTTTATTATAACTCTGCCTTCAATTCAAGTGTTTGTGACTTATCAGTTCTGAAAGTATTACTTATGCAGCAACAATACCACTCTTTCAAGTACTTTGCCAAGGTAAATTTATTGAAGTGACATCCCTGCAGCTCAAAGAGGAAAAGCCAAATGAGGTGACATGGAGGCATGTAAAGTTTCCTTAAGGACCTCTGTGAAGGAAGTTGGGATGAGCAAATGTGCTGGTGTACTGTTTCTCAATGGGTCTGGATGTTTGACCATAGGATCAAGCTTCTTTCCACACCCTCCCTGAAAAAAGGCTGTAGATATAGCCTGATAACTCCCGGAGTAAAGTGGGATACACAGTCCTCTGGCTGGCCTTTGGATTCTGGCCATGACTACTGAGACCTGAGCCAGTGCCTTCTTCCCACACCCACACTCATACCCACGTTTGCACTCACACTCACTCTCATAGGTCCAGAGCAACACAATTGGCTTGATACCAATCCAGGATATTGCCAATATCTCCTTTCCAACTTGCATCATAGTTGGATCATAGCGACAATAGGGAAGACTTCTAAAGTCCTCTTCCAAATGCAATCACCTTTCCCTCTATTTTCCATTCCTGACGGAAAGCAATGAAGGTCCAAGGCCTTTTGTAGTCATATTGCATCTACTTTTTACTTATTTTGACTAATAGTGATCTACAAATATGTCTGCGTTAACTGTCATTAACTCCATCTCTCTATCTTGTCTTTTTTTTTTTAAAGATTAATTTATTTATGCATACAGAACTGGGGTGCAGGCCAGTGGTCCAGAGGTACAGGGGTGGTGAGACAATTCACCAGAGATAGAGTGGGGAGCACAACAGGCTGACTGGCAAAGCGCGCTGCTGAGGGGAGCAGCGGGTGGGTCAGGAGAGGTCGGCTGCACCATGTGGATCACCTCCAGGTCAGGTATTAAACTCATGCTGAAGTGACTTCAGCTTCTCAGTTCTGTGCTTTAACCCTTTGTGCCACCAGTGAGGGCCCTCTGCCTTTTCCCAGAAAAATATCAATAACTCTTCCCAAACACTATTACTGATTTTTTTCACACCTATCCAAATTCAAGTTAAGCAGATTTTATTGATATTTATGAGTCTATTGTTGGCTTTTTGGAGCCATGTATAGACCTTAGCATGAAAGAAGAGTTTCATGTAAATTAAATGGAATTGAATCTTTAAAGTATCAACTTCTATTTCAATCACTGAGTATGCCTGTTTAAAGAAAAAAATTAACATTTTTTAAGTTATCTTACATTAACAAACATAACTTGGAGCAAAAATCTTTTAAATGAACTATCAAAAAATGTCAACTTAGAAGTATTATTGCCTGTCACCCACAGAATAAAATTATACTCATACATGTTCAAAAATTTAGAATGTAAAATATTATTTGGCACCATGTCTAGGAAGCATGAGGGAGAAGCAATGTGAACTTGTATCTTTGCTTGGAGAAGCAATGTGAACTTGTATCTTTGCTTGTTAGAACATTTTCATTTTTTAAAGCCCAGAATATCTTAAAGATCCCAGTAATTCTGGGTGTTGTGGCATGTTCAATCACAGTGAGAACATACTCATTTTTTTAGATCCTATTTAGTTAGCTAACAAAAATAAAGGTTTATTGTTGCTGCCTTGTACTTCTAATCAAAATATCAGGTGTGTTTAAGCCTGAACCAGTTATCTCAATAAATATGATGAGCAGAAAACTACATTGAGCCACATGAATTGTTCCTAGAGCCAGTGTCCTTTTAAAAATAAAGTTCACATATGGAAAGGACCTTAGAAGCCCATCATTCCCAAAGGTTAACATTAATTTGTCCTTAACAGTGATTAGTTAGGTTCCTTGAATCTCGAACTGTTTTTAATTAATCCAAAGTATGAGAGACTTTACATACTGTTCCTCAAAGCATAGCTGCGAGCAAGTAGGTGCAGAAGATGGTGAGCCCAACATTTTAGCACATTAGCAGATGGAGAGAAATGAGTCAACAAGCCAGTTGGGTGATTTGGCTAAAACCATAGCATCTAAAGTGATTATTGCAATCCCAGAATAGAGTTCTCAACTCCCACCTCCCATCTGTTCTTTAAAAAGACTTTGGGAGCCAATGATCTGTTCTTTTGTACGAAGAATCTATTGATTCGATTAGGAATACAGCAAGGCTAGCCAAGTATGCCTGACTCCCCACTTCTTGTTGTATACCTACGCTTCTTGTCTACCCTCTCGGCTTCCAACCACAACCTTTGCATTAGCTACTCAAAGTTTTCCACGTTGATGCTCCCAGGGAAGTCTACGTGTACATGGGTGATAAACGGGGGTCCTTTTAAAGGGAACATTTACTAACAATTTTTTTATGTTTCAAATGTACCTCTAAGAATGCTGAACTGTTTCTCTTTTCAGCCTAACTAGAATCTCTGGGAGAGGGACAATTTCTAAAAACATAACTGATGGGCACTAAATAAACAGTTGATATGGTGGTGGAAAAATAGAATATTTATTGAGCCAAAAATAAAATACCTGCATTTTGTCTTTAGCAGTTGCTACTAAACCTGTGTGACCTCGGTTGATACAACCATTTGCGCATGTTTATGTGTCTGTTTTCCTCTCTTGACTTAGTATTTCCACCTGGAATATAGGCAGGGCACACAGAGTAATGCACATTCTGACAATGCCCACTCTAAATTATAGGCAAATATGATTGAAGTTGTTCAAGAAGACTGAAAAGATCACTATTTCTCTCAGGTGAGATCACATTTGCATAAATTGTTTTCAATCTAGGCCCATTTTAGCCAGTATTTTCAATTCTGATTATAGCTCACAGTCATTCCCCAGGCCCAAAGTAGTTGATATTTCTAATTCTAGGCCTGCTGACTCAAGGTGCTCCCTGGTACTTCCAGGTAGGTAGTTCTAGGTAAGAGTCACTATTGTGACTCCCCAGAGAACAGGGAAGATATTTGGCAGAAACAAAACTTTTCCGAGACCTTGGTCTCAGTGTGATTCTTGTCTTTAGCATTGCTAAACCTACCCATTAGCAACGTGGCTGGACAGGGAAAATGTTGATCTTAGGGCACTAAGGTCAGTATTGTGACATCAGTTCTCATTTGCTATTGTTTCATCCAAGATTTTTTTCCTTGCCTTCAACCCAACCTGGATAGAGTTTTAAATCTTTCTGTAAAGAACACCCACTAAAGATGAAATAATCTAGCTTCCACATCCACTCAACCCCTCAAGCTCTAAGATGAAATAACAGAGGCATCAGCAGTGTCTAATTTTGTCTTTGCAGCTAATTAAGTATCCTGCGGGATGCACTAAGTCCGGAATGTTATTTTGCCTAAAGAAATGGACAATCATTAAAGATGAATGATTTTGGGTCCCCAGGCCAATATTAATTTGGTTGTCTCAAGGTAAATACATCTGGTGTGCAAAAATGCTCTCATCTAAATCAAATGACAAGAAATCCCCAAACCAAATATTTCCTGTGCAGTTCCATGGTTTTCTAAGATGTAACCAACTTTATAGCAAATGTGTTTCCTTAATCAGCTGGTATTTAAGCATTTCTTTGATGGTACCCAAAAAAACAGAATCTTATATTGCTTTAAAATGCTTGGCCTCTAATTTTTAGTGTTCTTGGGCAAGTAGTTGACATTTACAATGAGTTCCTCTTAGTTTTAAAGAATTTCAGCTTTTATAGTTCCCTCCCTGATGTCTAGCTCCAAAGGGAAGAAAATTTACCTAATGGCCTTATTCTAAAATTATCAGAGAAACTGTTATTAATATTTTCTTTGCCTGCCTTTATAACATTTTGCTTTTGATACTTTTGTGTTTCAGAGGCTCCAAATCAAGATGAATGGGAAACACCTGCTGCTTTTCAGAACAGGTTTCTACCCATGCTTGGCTTTGAGATCTATCAAAGAATAAACCTGTAATTTCAATACTTGTAGTCTGAACCTACAAGTTACAAATGGAAGTCACAATTCCTGTGGCAGGCATTTTGTTAGGCTGTCAGGTAGCTCATTTTGCTGCCGTTTCCTATTTTTAACATTCTCTTTACATAAATAAAATGTAGCACTGTGAAAAATGAAACACCTGAACAAAAACACATGATGAGGTGCACCAAAGAGCACTTACATTATTCATTTCAAGCGGGTGGTTGACGTGAGATCTTCGCTAAATATTACAGTATTAGGAGATTACTAAGGTTATAAACTGAGTAAGGAAATAAAATTGCTCTTGGTCAAGGATCATCTTTTGGCATTAAATAGCTTTTAAATATTTATGGGTAGTATGTAATAACACAATGGTGCTTAAAGATCTCAGCCATGCTCCTCACCCCTACCCAGCTTCTCCTTTGATTAAAATAACTGTGGAATTTCAAGTCTGGAAAGAACTTCAGAATAAGGTGAACGTAACTTTTCTCTAGTTTGCACAATTGGTTCTTTACAGTTCTAGTCTAAAACCCTAACCCATACCCCTTTCTTAAACCCATGCATCTCTAGATAAGTGAGGAACCAGACTTTCTTAGTCTTTCTGGTACTTACCCCATCACAATTTTATCAAATTATTATTTTAATACTCTAATTTAGTGACTCCAGAGAGGTTTAAAGTACAGCTCAAAAAGGGACCAATACGATATTTCATAAAAATTTAGTTGGTTAGAACATGATACATGGAACTCAGTGCATTGATTTGAACCCCATACAATGTTAATTAAACTTCTGCTTTTGAATTAATTGTTCTATTTCTGTTTTGACTACAAAGATACCTATAACTTTGCTATCAGCCCAAACAACATCCATGAAGTCTGTTTCTACTCAATTTATCATTAGTAAAACATTCTAATTCAAAGCTTATTTTGAAAACAAAACAAAACAAAAACATTGGTCAGAGGTACTATGTTGACTTACAAGAGACATCATGCTTAAAAATTTATTTTTAGGTCTGGAAATAAAACTTAGGTCTTTTATTCTCTGTCCAGTAAATTTTCCACTATGAAAATGCTGGTACAGACACCAGAAGGTGAGAATCCAGCCAAGTGACCTCAGTCTCTTTTTTTTGGACAAAAAACACTGATATCTCAGTGTTGCAGCTATTCCATAAATGTGATCAAACTTGCAAACCTGACACAGCTGGTTAAGCCTAGTAGCCCCTTTGTTTACCTCTGGAAACCAAGGCCAAATAGACCTAGTTGAAAGGAGGGAGAAGGGTAGGGAGAGAATGACAAGGGAGGGGAACAGGAAGGAGTACTCAACACAATGGAACACCAGTGCTTTCCAAGTTTGAGTCACCGGCAGGGTTATAAAATGACTTATAGCCCTGAAAACATTGGCAGGACATTCAGCATAGATCATGCATTTCAGGCACATGATGCAAATGCTTTCTGGCTCATGATTACTGGCTAGTGATTTCTGAGGCTCTAGTGCATGTCCAAGTAATTCATTGTATTTACTTTCTGTACTAATTCCCTTGGGCTGATTAAAGGAAATCTTCCCAAAGCATGTCTTCCATTCACTTTATACACGACTTTGCTCTTTCTCACAGGGCTGATGTAACCATACGTTCTTCATGGACTTTCAAAGACCATTTGTGTGAGTGCACATGGTCCCATTTCCTGGACTCCTCTGGGAATGCATGCTTGTATAATATGTACAAAGTCATCAGTGGATCAACTATAGGATCAACCATGCACTCTGATTTAACCAATAAGTCAGTCAAAAGAGTAATCATATGAGGGGTGATTCAGTTGTAATGCAACTTGATCACATGGAAAATTCAACACTTCATTCTATAATTGGAGTTAAGAGTTTTTGCTTGTAATAACATTCTTTGAAAAAAAATCATGGAACAGCAATATAAAATATCCATACTCAAAGGACAGACATCAAGAAGTTTACCTTTCTTACAAACATAAAGGTGTCTTCATCAGCAAATATTCATTTGAGTAAAAATGTATCAACAATGAAGGAAGTGCAATGCTTAATTGATTATGTTTTTTTCTTTCCTGATCAAGACTTCTGTGCTGTTGACTGGAAGCTGGCTAGAACTGTAGAGATAATAGACTCCAGCCAAACCTATAGGAATAGTTCTTTGCAGAAAGAACTGTTGTGTTAATTCTATACATACTTTTTCCCTTTAGCACTTCATGTTTGTTTCTTGACTTATGAGCAATGATTAATGAATTATTACTACTACTACTACTATTGTGAAAAATATTACAGGTCATTTTACTCTCTCTAGAGGAGATAAACCCAGTGAATTTAAATAATTTCACCATTTTAAAGTTCTTTTGGTGAAATATTTGCATCCATTAAGCTCTATTTTTTTTTTTTTTACAAAAAATTTGTTTCATTAATTTCTAGGGAACAAACCACAACAAAAATACCAAATATATATAGAACATTAAGCTGAGTAGTTTTACATAAAAGTTAGTTGCTGTTTGCAACCCTTTAAAGCAGCATTTTACTTTTGTCCGTTTTTGATGTGTTCCAACTTTAGTTATTTTTAATGAAACTTTTGTAAGTTGAGTTTTCTTTTTAAGGATGATTATGTGTGTTGTGAGTGAATTTTGCAGTAATGAATTCCTTACTTTGTATGTGTGTAGGCAGTAAGAGATCTTTCTGTATTTAGAGCTACATTAGTAGAATATCAGAGACAATATTTTTGTTTTATTTTATTCAAAGAATGGGTTTCTTATTAGTTGGATAGTCTAAGTTTTTATTTAGTGATTCAGTTTTGGTGACAATTAGCAGTGAGTCTACTTCTGTGAAAATTAGCCCCCCCCTTCCTTCTCACTCTCCCCAAATAAGAAATAAGATTCAAATCCCAAGAGGCATAAGAGAGAGGCCCTGGGGAAAAAGCAACCTTCCTCTCAGGCTTGCCCCGTTAGTCATTCATGCATTTTGTGCCCTGAATGTAGAATGTGACCCCTAGATTTGCAAACTACATGGAAAATAATTCTACTTCCAGTTCATTGTCCTCTTGGCTATTTTTCTCATTTTGGAGCTGCATGGAATTATTCTGAGTCTTCCCAGTACACTTAACATTGCTTTAAAACAAATTTAAGTCTTCCTACAAGACTGAATTTCCAATACTCCATCCAGCAGAGCAGCACACTATTAAAGCTCCACCAGGTGATTCAATATGCACACATTTACCTGACTCTTCTTTTAGTTAGAAATAGTAGAAAATGGAATAGATGATTTATGGTTACAGTGTGATTTGATGAAAATACTAGTGTAAGAGCAGATTTGTGAGTACTTGGCAAAGATACAAATGAGATCTAACATATTTTAAATGGAAATATATATTCCCTCTTTGTGTAACTTCTTGCTATGCCTCCTGCCATGTTTTAGGGAAAATTACAAATCCTCCAAATAATATCACTTAGGAGAAGGCAGAAAAATTATCTATGAATTATGCACTTGTGAGTTAGCCATTTTATGGCTCATTTATGAGGTTCCTTGAAAACAAAAGACCAGTTCCCTGATACCATCACAAATACTTATGTGAAGCCTTTCTATTTTTAATGAATGGATCTATGCTCACCACATGTCAATCAAAAAAAAAAAAAAAAGCTAAATATCATGTAAGAGAATAAAGTTCTCTTATCTTTTTCCAACATTGAGGAAGGGGTACTCATTGCATACATTTTAAGAGTTTTCAATATTTTAATTTTCTTCACAAAATCTAAAGTTTAGTACATAATAGACAATAAGTAGCTGTGAGATGGGAAGAAATTTAACTAAATATGATGTTCAAGTATCAGTATTTGCTGCTTTTTGTTTATCCAAGTCATAACATAACTCCAAGCAAATCAGTTCCATTCTATTTTAAAAGTATACATAAATATGTGATCATTTTGAAGGAAGGAGTATGACTAGACACAAGTTAGGAGTGAGTGCCTATATTTGAGAAGTTATAGAGAAATTTTGTTTAACTGCATAGGTCAGTAAAGCCTTGAGAAATTTAGGGAAAATTCTGATACAGCTTAGCATATTACATGGGGTGGAGTTGCCACCCTTGAAATAAAGAAACCCAGTGCTTAAGCCAAATTGTTACTAAAGGTACACAAGTCTAGAAGCTAAGTGTGTTTTTGTTTGTAAGGGGGGAAAGAGCACACAGATAGGCCATTGTTCAGATTTATAATTCAGTAAATTAGATGTTTAAAAGCTTAGAGACAGAATGTTTTCAATAGAAACCAACTGCAGTTTAAATGATATCATTTCACTATGGGGTTTCCTGGTCCACAGGTGAAGGGATGGTCTGTTTTCTAGTTATACATATTTTTGTGTGTTTTACAGGTTTGTGATATTGAAGGCTATTTATGCTTCCTAATGAATTCTTATCACCTTGACTGGGGATTCACTACAATATTTACAGCACCATTAAAGTTTTCCTCTCAAGAACTTTATCACTGCTTCCCATTCATGCCCTTTTTACCAAAGCAGCTAGGACTTGAAGTGACTTCTCTCTGTACAGCCCTTAAAACTGAGGTTAATTTTACTTCAGATTCCTATGCCACAAATTCTTACCTAAATTCCCTTTTAAACATTATTTTCATAGAAGCAACGGAGTTTAACACTGAAATGCAGGTTATACAACCACAATATGTGAACAAGAATAATTAATCTTCAGCTAAACTACAAACCAAAAATGACACAAGGAAGGGACAACCTAGATTACATTCAAAAGTGAAGGGTCATCAACAAGGAAGATAAGACATCTGTGTAATCTCTCCATTTATGGGCTGATTTGTGATTAACCAAGTTCTACCAGCTCCATAGATTCCTCACACTCATTTTTTCCTTGCTCTGCTCACATAAAACCAATCTATAGGACCTATCTTAGCCCTTAGGAAAAGGAGGCAGTTTTGAGTCTTGCTGCTTGTAGATCTTGCAGTAAAACTTACTTATTCTTAACTGTTATTGTCATAGCATTGGTTTCTAAGAACATTGGGCAGTGAGCTGTTTCTGAATAATACCCTGGAAACAGACTCCTCCTTATTTTTTTTAATTTGGGTTGAAATACTGTGGAGATTGGTACTATACTGCCAGAAAAATTGAAACCTCATTTGATTGTGAAGAATGAAGAGGAAGAGGCATTCTAAAACAAAGATATTAATTGAACTTTCTGAAACCAGTTGATTACCATCTGTATTATTCTTTCCATTTCTCCTAGACTGGTTTGCTATCCTGGCCTCATTAATGCTAATTCCTCTTCCTCCATGCTATCTTCACAGGGCTTTCTAATACTAAAGTCCAGTTTTTCTGGACCTACCCTTTAATGGTTGTATGACCTTGGGCAAGTTACTTCACCTCTTTGTAGAACAGTTTGCTTATCTGTAAAAATAAGGGAGTAATTACAAGGTTCCACAACACTTAAATTAGTGACTATGTAGAGTGCTAAAAAAATGTTACATAATGCATTCTACTGGTTTGCTTTTTTAGTTGATTTATTGAAATTCATGTAAAATCTTTCAAGAGGAAGGATCTATATTTAAAATAAATTTGAAAATCCCTGCTCAAGTTTTCCTCCACTCTTGTTTATGTGTCAAATTAATATATTGGTTTTTCTCTCTCTCTCGGACAATTAGGTTTGTCCCTTCTTCCTCTATCCATCATCTGAATAAAGGCTTTTCCCTAAGGTCTGCACCCAGGTTTCATGCTTTTTCTTCCACTTTGGGATTTTATTTGTTTCCATGGCTACAAATATTATCACCATGCAGGCAACTTCCACATCTGTTTTTATCCAAATTACTTCTTTTAAAAATACTTTAAGCAAAAATACATTTAATCCTTCCAATTAAAGAATATAGAGTAGAGTAACACTGCACAGTCACAAAGAGTGCAGTGGTCTTCAAAATGACTTCAGACATCGCCAGGCTCTTATGAAGAAGTTTTAAAAATAGATTTTGGTAATTGACTCCCTATGAAAACCAATTGAGAAAATAACTTTTAAATGAAAGCTTACTATGCAAAATCCTGTATCTTGAAATTGTAAATCAGTTTTTTTTCTTTCCTTGCTTCCCCCCTTCTGGGAGACATGAATTATTCTGTTTTTGTTTTTGTTTTCCCCTGATGACAGTTACAAGTGGTCATTAACTCCCATCACATTAGCTGGTAGTAACAGCTAAGGGTTTAATAGTGCATTTATATAGGAGGTCAGCATTAAGGCATACAAAGAATGAGGGCAGAGACGAAATAATGAAGACAACAGTTGGGGGAGGGGGACCATGTCACAGGTGGTTTAGTAGCAAAGAGCACATTGATAATCTTTTCACCTTTTAAAAGCATGCTTTCCATTTCTCCTTCTGTATGTCTACCAGCTTCAAAGCTAATATTTCTTATACTGTTAACTCCCCATATTTTACAGTGTTGATGGGCACACTGAATGATATCAACTAGAATTCAGAAACAGAATAAATCTTTTATAATATGACTTAGTCTACTGCTAATAAACATAAAAAACAGCCTATATTTTACTGAGTACATACTCAGAAACAAGATTATGCTGTTCTGTTAATGAATCAACTCATTTAATATCTCAGTAACTCCAAAGTGACACACTAGTTTGATCTCCATTTCACAGGTAAGGAACTTGAGTCTCAGAGATGAGGAGGAGTTTCTGGTCACAGTTTATAAGGGTGGAACCAACAATTCAGTTCAAGTCTAATTAAAATACATAGCTTTTAATGATTCCTATTTAGCATCACTTCAGTTCACTGGGGTTGTAATGACAAAATATTAGATATTGGATATCTTATAGCAGACATTTGTTACTTACAGTTCTGCAATTTGCAAGACAAAAAACAAGGTTAAGTTGTGGTGAAAGTCCTCTTCTGGATTGCAGACTGTCAACTTTTCAATGTAACACTACGTATGTAACACTATATGTACATATATATATATATATATATATATAACACTGTAATTCCTCCTCACATGCAGAAGGAATTTCTTTAATAAGGACATTAATGCAATTCATAAGAGCTCTGCCTTCATGACCTAGTCACTGCCCCCTCTCTAAAAAAATCCCTATCTTCAGAAAGGTGGGAAATTAGGATTTCAACATATATGTTTTGGGAGAGAGCACAGATATTCAGACCTCAGCAACTGCTCTTTCAATTTGTATTAGTTCATGATTTTTATCAATATATATAATCTGCTTAAAATTTCAGGTCCCAAAGTGGGGCCAGGGAATGAAAAGAAGCCAAACATTGAATTCACAAATTATTTCACAAAGTTGTCAAATGTTTACAAAATCCAGATTGTTCAACATGCCTAAATCCTCTAGGTTAAGCTAAAGTATCAATCTAAATGTATTCTGAATATCTGGACACATTCACAATAATATACACATATAAATAACCAGAATTACATGCATAATGTAGCTGGACCCAGGTGCTCTGACCATTGTGCTCTTGGGTCAGTGAGTGGGCCAGCACTATAGTCCCAATCTTGTGAGGTGAGACATTGGCTGCAGTGTCTGGTTTCATGTTTCAATATTGATTATTACAGCTGTCCAACATGAGTCACAGCCAGGGTACATAATCCATGGCCAGGTCCCTGAAGAACTGTGGTAGAAAATAAAAATGTTCCTCTGAAAGAATGATAAGCAACATAAATCTATAAATGATCTTTCCTGGGTAGCAACTAAAGCCAGATGTAATAAATAGGTTTATATTTTATTCATGTCTATTTGAGGTTCCAGAGCACACACTTTGGCCAAATCAGTATCTCATATTAAACAGTATGGTAGAATGGAAGATTTTAAATAAAATGTTCTAGAAGTGCTATGTTCAATAGGACTCATTCTCTCTCTTGACACAAGTTTTCTATCAGAGTATTATTTGAAATGCTTTTGAGTCCAGGTACCAAGGGGTTCCTATTTAAAAAGAAAACTCTGCTCTGTATTGATAAATGATGGTCCCTTGCATAAAAAGCTAACCTCCTAGGAGACTAGATTCACTAAAGTAAAGGGTTTGCATTTGGGTTTTATTGAGAAGTAATATTTATGTGTTAATCCTGAGCATCATTTTCTTTTGAAATGCACTGGGGAATATTTAATACAAAGTATTTAACTGGACAAATGTGTTGTTTTATCTATAGCCAAGTGTCAGAGTCATTAAAACAAGCACTTGACAAAGACTGGAAAACACTGAGCATTGTGGTAGCAGAGACCTAAGGATCAGAACACTTGAAATGTGATTTTTGTAACTGTGACTGCATTTCATTGCATTCATTTATCCAATCTCACCATTCACTTGGAATAACCAACAAGGATTTTTTTTTAGAGGACTGTGTATCACACAGTGGACCTTTAAAGTTAATTATAATTACTATGGAGTATAAAAAGGTTATTATACAAAATGCTCCCTTGGTCATTAGAGTTGACTTTTTCTTTGTCACATTTGTGTCTGCTTAGAAAGGATTTGGACTTATGATTATCATTACTACTTAATAAATCCAAAACTTTGAGTATACTTTTTCATTGCATGCTTAAGTTGGATGCATGATTTTATTCTGTAGGAGCCTTTGATGAGACAAAAAGAAACTATATTCTCAGAGCTTATTTAAAATTTTTCCATTGTTCTGAATGATATTTATAAATGTACCATTGTTTTGAGTTCAGTGTGGACAACTACAAGTTACTGAGTTTCCACATGTAAATTATCCAACTCACCACACCCCTCTACATAGGCTGAATTATCTGTCTCTTTCCAAAATTTTAATGGCAGACCTCTTTCTTGCTTTAATGAAGATACTCAGGAAGCTCATATCTGGGTTGAAGGAAGAAAGCAGGGGGCTCAAATATTATATTCTCTTAATCTAAAAGAAGGATGTTCTGGAGTGATGTCGCAAGACTTGGAACATAGCTTGATGTTTCAGTATTAGTGGATACCTAGGGTCTTGCATAAACTTTGAAACAACATTAGTTTGGTAAGAATCTGAAAGAGGTTAAGAGAGCTGGTATAGGAGATCTGCTGAAATCCCTTGCCTCAATTTCTTGCCCCCTTCATACCTTTCCATGAGCTAATTTAAATGGAAAGGACAAAAAGTAGGGAATACTCAAGAGCAGGAAGAATGGCTAACTTAGAACTTGGCTTTCTTCACCTCTGAGAACTATGAAAAGAATAAGCTGAGAAATACATGGATACGGGGGTGCTGAGCTGGAGCTCAGGCCAACTATTTAAAGCAGGAAGGTGTGAGGTAATCTGAGAGGATTTCAACTTCATTCGTTGTGTTCCTACATGCTGTGTCACACAATCCTGTCTACCCCACTGGGACACCCACACATTTTGCAGTAGCAACTGGGGCTCCTGCACAGATTGCTGCCTACCCACCATAGCAAAGTAGACCTATGTTTCATGCACACAATGTTCCCTAAAAGGACACCAAGCCACGTGTCCTCTGAGACAAAGGCAGGTGGAGTGCCCGGGGACGATAATCTAAATATAGGGAAGTAAAAATTGAGTTTCATACATGTCTCTTTCAAAGAAAATGTTATAATGAAGACTTGTGCTTAGGGTTACTAGTTTGCTATCTTGATGGGTAGAAATCAGAACCTTTTTGAAATTCTAAAATTCTTGCATTTTCACCAATACTATATGAGCTTACTGGTATATGGAATCTAAAACAATAACAAAACTTATAGAAAACGATTTCAGATTTGTAGTTATAGGGGGTAAAGAATGAGTAGTGAAGAAATTGAATAAAGTTGGTCAAAAAGGGACAAATTTTAGCTATTAGTACTAGGATTATAATATACAATATGGTTGGTAACTATAGTTAATTTGGAATGGTATATGTGACATTTTCTCAGAGAGTAAATGATGAGAGTCCTCATAAAAACAAATACTTTTCTCTCCCTTCATCAGATGTTGGATATTACCTAAACTTATGGTGGAAAATTTTTCAAAATACATGTAAGTCAAGTTATTATGCTGTCCACCTTCAATTTACACAGTGCTGTGTATCAATTATATTTCAATAAAATTGATAAAAAAAAATAAAACATGAACCTTTTGTCCACAGGCATAGAGTTTATAGGTAGATTTTCTTTCCATGGTGTTGAACCTTGTGGCTGGGCACAGTTTGGTTTGAATTAAACTCACAGTATCTGCTCAATGGGTACCTAAATATCTAGCTTCCCACAGATACCTCAAATTCACACTATAAGAAACTCATCAATTTTTCCCTCCTATAAGCTTTTTCTCCAATAGTAACTGTACCAGCTAGCAGTAGTCTACTCAGTAGCCTAAGCTAGAACATCTGGAACCTTCTCTTGAGTATTCCTTCTCCTTACAATTACACATATAATCAATGTCCTTCTAAATACCACCCCCAAATATTTATCAAGCTTATCCTCTCTACCTCAACTACTATTGCCCATTTCAGGATTTTATCGTAGCTTACCTGAACCTCTGTATCTTGGTGCTAACTTCTACCTGAAATTCATAATGAAAAACAAAAAAAGTAATGATATATAATGTTTAATGAGTGCTTGTCACAGGCTTTCTGTTATGTTTTAGCACTCCAGATGCTTTATCTCATGTCATCCTCACTATAATGTATTAGGGTAGGTATTGGTGTTTGCATCGTCACTTCCTGAAAGACCGGAACAGTGAAGTTTATGGAGTTCAAGGAACTTGCCCAAAGACACATATTTAGAATGTGGTAGAGTCATATAAAAGTCCATGTGGACCTGTCATCTGAGAATGAGTTTTATCATAGAATCTATGATTTCTCTGAAATCTCAGTTGCCTGTGTAAATACTGAAAGAGGAAGTAAACTATATTTTCTCTGTTTAAAAGCCTTAGCTGGTCTCCCCTGTCCTTAGCACGTCACCCTGGCTTTCTCATCTTTCAACTAACCATTTTGTGCTCAATTGTTAAAGTACCGGCCTACAGTACCTAGTGCCTCCCTGTATCTGCACCCTTGACTGCCTGGCCACAGGAATATTAGCAAATACTATGTAAACAGAGTCTAGAAAAATACTTGTATTTTGGGACTGGAAATCCCTCCTAGAACTAACGATCTCTGAAGACTCCAAAGCAGATAATTATTCCAGAATAAAAGAGCACATGAAGTCATCTCTGCCAGGTGAGGTTTCAGATATGTGAGCAAGGCTGTATAAGATGATTCATCTTTAACCAAGCTGGCCCAGGTCACACAAACCACCAGGTGACCCACAGACTCATGAATCAAGAAATGGTGGTTATTTTAGCCACTTAACATGCGTGTGGCTTATTACATAGCTTATTACATCTACTCTTCAGCTCCCACCACTCCTTTCCTGCCCCTTCATTACGTTACAATGGCATTTTGTTTATTGGCTTAATTCTTGCCTTATCTTTGCTCAGGCTGAGTTCCCTCTGCTAAGAATGGGCTTCCTTTTAGCTAGTTACCTTTGCACATGCTTTACTAGTTAGTTTAGATTTTATCTTGCATCTTAACTTCTTTCCTAACCCTTTCCTGTGGCTCTTCAGGCTGAACTGAGCCTGAATGTCTCTTCTAAACATTCTCAAAAATCCCTACCACTGTGCTATCAAGTCAGTTTTTAAATGGTCTAGTTATGATTCTACTCCTCTGATAGATGCTGAGGTTTCTGAAGACATAGCTAATGTTTTATTCACTGTTTTTCCTGCTAAGAGAGTAGCTGATACTTAATAGTAGGCAATAAAACTTAATAAATGAGTGAAGGACTGAAGGAATTCAGGAGGTAGTTTCTAGCTAACTAAGGAAAGGCCCCCAAATCAATAGCTTTTGGTTTGTGATTTTTTAAAACAATATTTATTTATTTATGCATACACAACTTGGGTACAGGCCAGAGGTGCAGGGGTGGTGAGAGGATTCCCCAGAATCAGAGTGGGGAGCAGAACAGGCAGATGGAGGAAGTACACTGCTGAGGGGAGTAGTGGGTGAGATAGGAGAGTTCTGCTGTGCCATGTGGATCATTCCCTGGATGGGGATCGAACTCACAATGAAGCTGCTGCAGCTAGCTTTGCATTGCTGTGCTTTAACTCAGAGCACCACCAGGGGAGGACCCTGTGTTGATATTTTTTAATTCAAAGTTTATTTATCTCTTTATTACTCCAATATGGTTGAACTCAGCAGGAAAAAATCCAGATGAACGTTAGGTAAAGGAAGTTGTGTGACATCAACAAAGCCGGTATCTCCAAGATTTCAAGCATTTGGTTTAGATGATGGTGCAGGAGAGTGAAAGGTAGCTAAATTAAGCCCAGAAAAGTAGATGATTTAGCTCACTCAAGTGCTCACAATAGACATCTGAATCCATTTTCCAACGTGTTTTCAATAACTGGGTAGTAAAAAGATTTTTTCATTCCCTTTTCTATCCCAAACCTCCCAGTGCTATCATAAAACTCACCCTGAGACAGAGTTGATAAACTGACAGATAGTATCAAATGTCAGCCAGAGCTTGGTTTCCATCCTGAGGCTCTTGGGAACAGCATATGAACAGATTGTTCCTGCCAGAGTATCTCATTATTTTAAGCAAATTGAATTTCTCATTGACTATGTTGAAAGGTTGTACGCTAGTTATAATTACCAGTTTTACTTAATTTCCTTTTATAAATAGGTTGGTACTCTGTACTTGAAAGTAGTATGTTGATTACTGACTTTTTTTTTTCTTTTAGCCTCAGGGACTGTTTAGAGGAGAAACTGCTGACTGAGTGAATTTAATGTAACAAATATATGTCCAATTACAAGAGAGTATGTGTGTGTGTGTGTGTGTGTGTGTGTGTGTGTGAAAGAGAACCCACATAGGTAGCAAAGACACACTAAGTCAGAATCATATGTCTGATGGTGAGTGCAGAAGAAAATTGTGTTTCAAAGGTTGGATTAGGAACATGGGAACTGCTGGAGCAGGAAGCAGCTCCGAGTTGGGGGTTGATAGGCTGGGAAATGCGCCCTCTGCAGAAATATCTCATGTATCTCAGCTGCCACAGATTTCTACTCAAAGGAAACCCTGTGTCTTAATGAATGTCTGATTCCTGTAAAAATGCAAATATGTTGTCTAGGAAGGGCAAATATCAAAGTGCCAATTCTATAGCAATCTCTAAAAAAATGCATTTTTAATTTTCCCCATTATAAAAGGAATGCATTATTTTTACTGGACTATGTATAAAGTGAAGATATACAAGAGAAAATTTCTAAACATAAATTTTAATACTTAGATATTATTGCATAAGGTAGATAGACTGATATCTTTAACCACTCCATTATCATGATTTAATGCTTCATTTTGTTTCTTTATATTTTCAGATTTTATAAGTAATGCAATCTTTTAACAATTTCAGAATTAATCACTATGCATATCTTCTATTATATTTTCTTTGGGTAAATTAAATACTAACATTTATGCATATTTTAGATCTTAATACATATATGCTCTTTTAGATCTTAATATATACATGGAAATTGATTGTTTAGGAAGTTTATCAGTTTAAATAGCTTAAGCAATTTATAACACTGCACATTTTACCACATACTTGTGGAAACAATGAAATATTCTCAATGTGATAAATAGGAAATTCTACTCATTGTTTAGATTTGCATTTGTTTTGCTTTCAATAAAGATAATTTTCTCTATCTCCCACAGCAATTTAACATATGCCTTTCTCCCAAAAGGGGAACAGTTTCCAAAGGAATGGACAAAAATAAATTTTTATAGAAAAAAACATGAAAAAAGAAAGGAAGCCAGAGGTTAGTGTATAGCTGCACAAAAGTATCTGTTAAGAGATTTATGAAGATTTTGACTAACCTGATTATTGAGGGGACAGGATATCTACTGTGGAACAAGGACTAGGACAGACTTTTGCCAGGGGTAGCAGGCAGGTTTGGGCTCCTTCAGTTGGATTCCCAGAAAGGTGAGCGTGGAATGTGAGCACAGTGGACTCCAGGGCTGGCGGCAGTAACGACACAGATAAGTCACCAGAAGAAAATCAGAGATGAAATTGCCTCACCATTCTGCTTTTCATTACACCACTTACTCTCGATTTGGGGCTGATAACACTTTCCATTATATTCTCAATTTGTAGCTGATAATTCTTTTATTACTCACTCTCCAGTTTGGGATGATAACTTAGTTTGTGAATTGTTCTGGTGTCTGATTTTTCCTTCAGGGTGAGTTTTAGGCATGTTTATGACTCAGATACAATTCTGTGAAATGTTAAAACTTAATGTTTAAAATGAAGGTTTGGGGATTATCTGTGGGTTACAAATAACCATTTTTTTTCTTGACCCCTATTGCTAAAAATGTAACTTGTGTTTAGCAGCTTTTTCTCCCTATCCAACTTTTAGACTACAAGATACTGCTCCTGGTGTTTCAGGGCAGTCTAAAACCTCAGCCAGTGGCTCAGAAGTGCATGATGTAGAAAATAGAACAGTTTCTCAATTAGGGCCTCCCTGGTGGCCTAGGAGTTATGTCTCAGGGCTGTCACCTCTAAGACTTGAATTTGATCCCCAGCCAGGGAGCTGACACCCAGGGCATAGCAGACCTCTTCTGTCTCACCTGCTGCTCCCTTCAGCAGTGTATTTCAGTAGACCCGCCTGTTCTGTTCCCAACTCTGTCTCTGGTGAGTCCTCCCTCATACCTCTGACCTACACCCCAGTTCTTATATGTATAAATAAATAAAAGCAAATCTTTAAAATAATTCTGAACCAAGACACCTGGACTGTAATATTGCTTTTTGCTATTGGCAAGCTAGGTGACTTTTGAAAACTCACCTAATTCCACTGAGTCTTCTGTTTTTCCCCCATGATCACAGTGACTCATGCCCTCTAGCACAATGGCAAAGCGCATTACCACTCCCACCTGGAGGTATCTTTGAGCTTCTATGATCTTTAATTTTATAATCTATCAAATGGGGTTAATAGTATCAGCTGCAGCTACCTAACATAAATGGCAGATAGGAAGAATTGAGTTAAAGTGCATAAAAATACCAGGGGCAATGTGAATTAATGGATTAAATAAAATTTGGAGTTTAAGTTGTGATCTCACTGTAGTACAAATGGATGCTTACTTAGAGCAGGCACACCTGAAATGTTATAATGCAATGATACTTTAATGAAATACTAAAAAAATCAAGCAAGCAAGTGAGCACCAGTGAGTGTCCACGGACATTTCAGTAAAAGGGGGCAGTGATCTGCTACTATAGGTATATGTGGTGGGAGGGGCTCTGTATCAGAATCAGGTGATCAAAATTTGGAATACCCTGAGAATACCAGAGGGTTCAAATTTCAATAATAGCTGTGAGACGGTATTGTTTTGCCTTTTAAACTCATGACCTCTTTTGATTAAAAAAAAAGTCTCAAGTATTTCTTTCATACAGTTGGAAATGTCAAAATATATTAACTATCAAGACCAAACATAAATCACTGACAATCCACAGAATCTGGCAAGATGGCAGCAGTATGATATACTGGGATTATCTATCTCCCTCTATAGTCACAACTAAATTGAGAAGAACAAAGTCAATAACCCCTGAAGGAAAAACAACAACTACAGCATATACCAGGAGTGACTGTCCTAAGAAGTGCAGTAAGAAAAGCTTTACCTAAACTATGTCTGTAGTGACACCAGAGCAGTACAACTCATGACAAGAAGGGATGGTTGCTCTACAGAGATCTCCATACCCTGCTGACTCAGAGGCATATACCCACATAAGGAACTTGGAAGATCTGGTTCTGTACCAGAGAAGAGGGTACCAGAATTGGTGTCCAGGACCCCCGGTGCAGTAATAGAGAGATTAGGAACAGGGGTGCAGAGTGGTGATGAGTGATTTGAATCTGAGGTTCCCAGTACAGGAGAACTGGAAGCTGAAGTGGCAGGAAGAGTCCAGTCAGATCACCTGCAACTCCTCATAGAAGACTTGATTACTGCAGTGTGAGGTATGATACTTTAAGTACATGCTCCCTTCGCACCTAGTCAAAGACAAAACCAGGTAACAACTGAATGCCTCTAAAACCAGAGTTTAAGCGCTGGATTGTTGCATCAGGAGAAAGCACCCCAGAGTTTGATTCTTTACTGGAAAAGTAAAGGGAACAATGTTCAGCTTGTGATATGATCTCAGCTACAGTCCAAGTCCCATCCTGCATCTGGTGTTCAAACATAGATTAGAGGTTGAGGCTAGCACCAGACTGTAGTGATACATTGGCTGATTAGTTAGCCTAGAGGAGGGGATTTTGTTGAACTCCATCACACAACTCTGGCAACCACAATACATAAACATGCTTGAACCCCATTGTTAAAGGTGACCTTTTCCATGTACTAATGTCCGTGCAGTTATCTCTTGCTGACATCAATTATTCTGTCGACGGAGCAGGTATAAATGCAGCAGTCTGAAGGTTTATCCCTTTTACAGTCAATAAATACTAAAAATAAAGAGACAGGAGAACATATTAATATGCTGGAGCAAAAAAATACCAAACAAACAAACAAAAAATACCGAGAAAAGTCTCCTTCAGCAGAACTGTAGCAATACCTAAATAGAAAATCCAGGCAACAATTATAATAGTGCTTACTGAACTAAAAAACAATAACAATAGATGATGTATAACAGGGACAAAATAAAAACAGAGAAAATAGAAAACTGTCACAATTAGAATAAATGGATCTAAATTTACTATAACTGAGTTTAAAATTACAACAGAGGTCATGGCAGCAACAAATGCAAGCAATAGGGAGAATTAGTGAGCTTGAAAGCACCATGTTGGAGAACATACAAATAGGGTAATGAGAAGAAAAATTAACAAAAAATGAAATCAGTGTAAAAGACCTTTGGGATAACCTGAAGAGAAATAACATCTGTATCATGAAGTTCCAGGAAGGAGAAGAAAAAGACAAAGACATAGGAAATGTTTTTAAGGAATTAAATGCTCAGAACTGTCTCAAGGATGAACCTTATTTCCATTGCATTCAAATTATTTCTAAAAATTCGAGCTAAGTGATTGCTTTCTAATATATTTTTAAAAATACCAACATTAACTTAACGCTGAAACTAAAGATGGTTCAAGAATCAAAATGTAGACCTATACATTTGATGAACATTGACCCAAAATCTTCAACAAAATATGAGTAAATAAAATCACATTATGTTAACAGGGGTCATGTGGTAAATGGGACTTAGTCCAGGGATGAAGGATGGTTTAACATACATAAATCAGTCAATATAATGTAATCTATCAACAAAAGTACAGATAAATATCATCAATTGATGCAGAGAAATTCTAAGACTCAGCATCAACTCATGATAAAAAATTTTAACAAGAAGGGAATAGAGGTAACTACATCAATATAAGAAAGGCCATCGATTGCAAACTAAAAGTCAATATAGTACTTACTGGTGAAAAACTGAAACTTTTACTTTACAATTAGGAACAAATCAGGGACACTCATTGCCACCACCTTTGTTTAATTTAGTACTAGAGATTTGGGCTGAATCAATCACTACACAAGAAATAAGAAAATCTAAGTAAGAAAAGAAGTAAGGCCTTCCTTGGTGGTGCAACAGGTTAAAGCGCAGCACTCTGGAGCTAGCTGAGTCAGGCCACTTTCTTGGTGCCAGTTCCATCCCTTTCCCGGAAGAGAGCCACATGACCAGCAGGCCTCTTCTGACCCGCCTGCAGTTCCCCTCAGCAGTGTGCTTTGTCAACTTGCCTGTTCTGCTCCCCACTCTGACTCTGGTGGCCCCTCTCACCACCCCTGCACCTCTGGTCTGTACTGCAGTTCTGTATAAATAAATAAATATTTAAAAAACAAGAAAAGAAAAGAAGTGAAACTATCACTATTTGCAGATGACATGATATTAAGTATAGAAAGCCCAGAAGCTGCACTAAAAGCTATTAGAAATGATCCTGAAATTTGTAGTCACCAAAAAATGATCTCAAAAAGCAAAAACCATTCTTGAGAAGAAAGGGAAGAAATAGAAATTTTATTTGACTTTATACTATCACATACCATTACTAAAAAGAATATGGTGTTGGCATATAAATAGACTCATAAGTAGACACATGAGCCAATGGAACAGAACTGAAATCCCAGAAATATATCAACATACATATCAATGTTTAATTGATCATAAAGCAACCACAATCATACAATGGGGAAAGGAGAGTTTCTTTAATAAACGGTGCTGGGAAGTCCACATAGAAAAGAATAAAACTGGGTCAATCTATAACTCCATTGTAAAAAATAAATTTCAAACAGAATACATATCTAGATATGAGAACTACAACAAGAAAATAAGTAGAAGAAAACACTATTGATATGTTCCATATCATCAATGATTAAGATGTCTGGAGACTAAAGCCTTATGGCAAGGGAAATAAATGCCAAAATAAGCAATTGGACTGACCTCAAATTCAAAAGCTTTTATACAGTGAAAGAAAATATAAGTCAGTTAAAAAGACATTCTGCCACTGAATGGGCAAGGATATTTTCATATTACACAACCAATGAGTGGTTATTATTTAAGATTTTTAAAACTTATACAGTTCAACGAGAGAAACAAACAGCCCAATTAATAATTGGGCAGCAAATCTGAACAAACAATTCACCAGAGAGGATATCCAGAATATTGAGAGATACTTGGGAAAACTGTTCATCATCATACCCAATAGAGACACAGTTTTAACCTATCAGTGACACTCATCAAGGCATTCATCAAGACCCTCAAGAATTAGCGCTAGAAAGAATGGGGCAAAAGAGAAACCCTATTATACTGTTGATGGGAATGTGAACCGGAGCCATTGTGGAAAGATTTGGATTTACCTTAAGAAACTATACACAGAAATTTCAGATAAGCCAGAAAATCTAATTTGGGACATTTGAGATGCTGCCATTTACAGCAGAATAAAGCAGTTCAAAGGAATTTTGTGTAGTGAAGTAAGTCACAGTGCTAAAAACAAGTATCGCATATTTGCATACGGAGTGATTCAACAAAGTTAAATAATAACAAAAATAATGTACATTAATAAAGTGAGGCTTCCTACATTAAGGGGGAGTGGGAGAAAGGAAGGGTGAAGGGGATATAAAAGACAGTGGTGGGCAAATAAAAACTATTAGAAATATTTTCTCCAACCCTTCAAAGACTGTCTTTTATATCCCACTGTTATACTGTCACTGCTCGAGGTATATCTTAAAATAATAGTTACCCTCAGATGCTTCTAGATATTCCAGAATGGTGAAACAGTGTATTTAGATCAACCTTACAAACACAGAACTGAGAGCCACCAGGTTCATGTGAGGAGTACATGATAGGCATAGAGTCCCTCCCAATCCCCGCCAGGGCATTTCGGGACAAGTTAGGAAGTGGATCATTTGTCTCAGGGCATTTCGGGACAAGGTAGGGACCATTTGTCTCACTGACCTGCTCTTTCCTTTATGTGAAAAGATTTCAAAGTTGAAGCAATTCCCCTCCCATGGCTCACAGTTGTAACAGTAATCCTCTGGAGATCTCAGGGTGTCTTAAGCTTCCCCAGGATTTGGCAGAATGAATGGGTCAAGGAGGAGACTACCAGTTGCAAAATACATAGTTTCAGGCTTGTTGCCTCAGTTGGCAGAAACTTTTTATGTTTTTTTGTTTGTTTAAAATTTATTTTATTTATTCATTCAAGAGCTGGGATATAGGCCAGAGGTACAGGAGGGCAGTGAGAAGATCTACCAGAGACAGAGTGGGGAGCTGAACAGGCAGGTTGACTGAATTATTCCACTGAATGCAGTGGAAGAGAAGGAGAGGTCAGCTGTGCCATGTCGGTCACCTCCCTGTCTGGGATCAAACTCCGTGCTGCAGTAGCTGCCAATAGCTTCATAGTACTGAGACTTAACTCCTTGCACCACCAGGGAGTCCCCATTTATGTTTCTTTAATATGTGATTTGTTAGAAAGGGTTCACTTCTTTACCTTGGACGCTTAAATTTTTATGTTAAGGAGAAACAAAGAATTTGTTCTGTAATATCCTTCTCATTCCTCCTCTTGGGCTGAGTGGGGCCAGTTAACAGTTAGCACGTCTTGTAAACTTTTGCTCAGGGCTGCTGATATCTGTGCATATACAGACCCTTGGACCCTCCCAGAATACTAAGAAAGTAACAAGCTAGTTTTCCATATCAGTCAGGTCTTTATTTTCATTCCTGAATTTAGTCAAGTCAGGTTCTTCAGTAAGAAAAACAAAACCAAAAATGATCATGAAAACATTGAGTTGAAAATATTAGAATGAACAAGTAGGATAAATTTTTGAGTGCTGAGGAACTTTAAGAAACAAGGCAATAAATTCCTAGAATTTGCTTTCTGATGTTTTAAATTTAATTTTAAAATTTAAAATATCTTTTTTACATGTCATTAGATTTAAAATAACTTGGATGATTCTGAAATATCTTTGGTTGAATAGACAATATTCACCTTCCATCATCCCCCTGTACTTGCTGGCCAAGTTCATACAACCTACTTAGTTGCACTGATAATGATCCATATTTGGGGTCAGGCCACGACATGTGAGTGAAATGAGCAAAGAAGATTGGTTAAAAGAAAAGAGACTAATGAGACTCCAACAACTGTTACTTGCATGTCCTATACACACCTGTCACATCGAATCTTCAAAAATCCCACACAGGCCACACATTTTTCCCTAGATGGAGACTGTTGTCAGCTCATTCTCCTTGGTGATATGTAATTTGTTAGAATTCTGCCCTTCTCTTCTTCCCCCCTGTTCCCTTTCTTCCAAACAATCGCAGAGCAGAGGTTGAAGACATGGATCCCAGAACACCAATTATTAACTGTATAACTGGCTTTCTACATCATCTCTTTGTGCCTCAGTTTTATTAATCTGTAAAGGGACTTATGCAAAGAATAAACAAGTCTACTAAGTGCTTATTTACAGAGAGGAGGCATGGAGGCACACAAGAATAGAAACATATGGAACTGAAAGATATAGAAAGAAAAAGTGATTGTTTCTTGGCTTTGGACTTGCACCAGGGACTTGGGGGTCACGGAAGGAGACACGTGGAATTGAGACATGTACAGTCACTTGGAAGAGATGTGATGAGAGGCCTGGGGAGAGACTACAATGGCAGCCATTACCTTGATTTTCTCTTTGATTTTACTTCTTTGTTCCTTCATCCCATAATTGCTTGGCTCCTTTACCTCCTTCCTAAAGGTGCTCTTCCCAAAGGTGTCTCAGACTTGTAGCAGATTTTCATTTATCAGTGCCCCTGCTTTGGGTCAACCCTGTTGGGCTGGCAATTTACCCATGAGGGAATGGGTAATTTTAGGTGTTTTTTAAAAAGATATTATACTTTCTTCTCTCTCTATGCACACTAATCCTACTAAACTTATTTCACACTGAGATTATGCTGTGTTTTTATGCAACTGATGGCAGAATCCTATTAGAGTATGCAAGTTTGTGGACTCCAGGGCACCCCTCAGTTTGCACCCTAACACTTAAATCAGTGCCAGTATGCATAAGGCATTATATAGGTGCTTTCATTTACTATTCAACTCAATGTAGATTTGTTATTATTCAAGCATTTCTTCTATTCCAGGTATTATACTACCTCAATTAGGAGCTGCTGATGAACCAAATATGAGTCTTTTGCTTGATGGAATGAAAAATTGAAATTTCTGCTACATATGTCATAAGCCTTTCCAAGATTATCTACTTAGTCTTTAAAATACTTAATGAGATAAGTTATTATAATAACCATTTTTAAACTGAACATGCAGCTGGAAACAGCCCTCCTCAATGTGGCATGGACATAAATGGTAAAGCTCATGTTTGAATCCAGGCTGGTCAATAGATCTAAAGCAGAACAGCGATGCCTATGTGACCATTCTCCATTAACTGTTCATCCTGCTGCTCTTCTCAGGTGGCCCTAGACTTGACCTTGTTGTCCTTCTTAAATAGGATTCTAGTTTCTACCACCAGCCAGTTTGGCTCATAAGAAAGGGGGGAAAATTCCAACCTGGGACTGTTCTAGGCTGCCTTGACAGAAACTGTTGACCAGACTTAAAACCATTTCCAATGTACAGGTAAGACATAGCCTGAGTGAATAGGAAAGGCCCAACCCACTTCTGGTTCTGCTCACATTCTGTATTATATTTCCCTAATCCAGGCTAATTAACACCTTTTCCATAGGTCTTCCTCCTCTGCTTCAATCCTGATTAACATTTCAATCACAGACATTTAGAATAGGGAGTGACAGTAAAGACCACTGAGGTTATTACTCAGCAGATACAATGCACTTGATTCATTTGGTTGACAAGAGAAAAAAAAAAAAGAACAATGAGAGGAAATTAAAAAAAAAAAAAGATTCAAGGACCCTGCTTCTTGGAAATTCTAACTTAGTCAGAATTAATGGGAAAAGGAATCTATATCTTAGTAGGGATCCAGATCATACTGAGAAAAAGAAATTAATGTGATTTGCCCAAATTTACAGTTAGTTGATATCAGTTAGACTAGGACTAAGCTCTGTGGACTGCCAATTGAAGAGTTTTTCCACTTCATTGAACCATTTTTTTTTTTAAGATTTATTTATGCATAGAACAACTTGGTATAGACAAGAGGTGCAGAAGATTCACCAGAGACAGAGTGGGGAGCTAAATAGGCAGATCAACAAAGTATAATGCTGAGGGGAGCAGTGGGCGAGACAGGAGAGGTCTGCTGTGCCTTGTGGGTCACCACCCTGGCCTGGGTCAAACTCATCTCATAGTGGCTGCAATAGCTTGATACGAGCACTGAGCCACCAAGAAGGTCCTACATTGCACTGTTTCTAAAAGGGGTACTTGACAGTCTTTGCCACCAATAGCTTTCTAATTTGTGATTGACATCAAAGTGTAGATTTAACTCTCAGTTTGAAGAAATAGAGAATTGTTTAATATCAATCCATACAGAAGATCACATAAACAGAAGAATGATGATTTCACCTGAGTAATGGATTTATGTAGATTTTACTTGGTTTGAATTAAAGCAATATTGGGAGGGGGGCTTTAGTTATCCCAAAGTATTTCAGAGAAAAAAAAAGAAAAAGTACTTAAAAATAGATGGTAACTAGATTTTTCAGAATAGAAAACCTATTTTCCCTGTTGCAAGATTATGGTCTCAAGGGAGAGATGGAATAAGTGTAAAGCATGCCTATTTCAGGAAAAGATTAAACAAAGACCTTGCCTCTGAGTTGTTAGAGTGAAAACATTTGCAGTGGGGAAACTTAAAAGCATGTTTTATTTTTATTAGCACTCACTCTCTGAAAAGCTAATTGTAAAATTTATAGAGCTAATTATTTCTCTAGATTAATATTTATGAACATACAATAGCAAATGTGAGTTCCAAGCATTGTGCAAAGCACTGGCTTTTCTCCCTTCACACATACAAGCAAACAACAGATAGCTCAAGGTGATGTTAATATTCTCTCTACAATGTATGTAAACAGTCATGCTAAATTTTTCTTCCCAATTGCTGTAAATTGGTATTTACCCAGCAACTGAAAACTATTTTTAACAGTTAATACTGCTGAAATGGTTTGGGACCTTTCTGCATTTATGACTAAGAGCTTGGAAAATCAATGCATAAAGGCTTCCTAATCAAACACCAAGGAGCAAGACTTCTCTTTATTGACTCATTTTAACCACATGTTATTCTTATAAAAGAAAGGAAAGATAATCAAAAGTGCTTTGTTGTTATTCCTGCATTTGAAATATCAAGCTAATGGTAACTTCAAATTCAAAACAGGAGAACCAGTTAAAGTGTTGCAAAAAACACTGCACTTCCAAATTAACTCAATATTTTATCCAACACACCCAGCTGAACACCCAACTTCAGTGAATAAATTAGTGACTTCTCCTACTTATATATTACATAAAGTTTACATGAACCAGATGAACCAGGTTGAAGAAAGATGTACAGAGGATAGGAGGGGGAGCCACAGAAACCGAGCCTGATGATAAGTAGCTGGCTATGGGCAGTTCTACAACTCGGGGTTTAGTTTTCTTGTCTATTGATTGATTGAAAGGTGTTTTATTATATATGGAATTCAAAATTAAGAATTCATGATTTCAAAGGGGACAGTGGTTATGTTTTAGGGATTCTCCAACTTTCCTGCCCTTATAGTTCATATAAATAATCATGTGCATTAGTTATGAGCACATCACTAACTGAAAACTCAATGCTTTCAACAATTCGCAGGGTTCAGAAGCTCAAAAAGGCCATAAGCTATTGTATTAGATGATTTCTAAATCTTTCCTGTTATCATTCTCTTTAATTCTTTTTGCTGCATCCCTACTTCAATCTCATGCTTCTTATTTTCTATTCCTGTGCATCTCACACTTCTAAGCTTCCCTCTTCTGAGACTTCAGAAGGGCAGTATTCAACACATAGCCTCTAGCCACACATGGATATTTGCTTTTAAATTGATTAAAGTGAACTGACCCTAAAAATTCAGTGTCTTAGTCATACCATTTGAAATACATATTGAATTGTGTTTACCACAGTGGACAACATAAATATGAATATTTCCATCACTGCAGAAAGTTCTACTGGGTATAACATTGTTTTAGAGACAGTGGTCTTGGAGCTTTAATCTCAAGATAAAGTCTTATTAAAGTTCCCAAGTGATTCTGATATAGAGTGTCTATACATCTCATTTTGAGAAAGAGCAGCAAAATGTAACACATAGAAGGTGACCCAAAGATATCCTGATTCATTATTTTCAGATCCCTGCTGATAACCTTGTTACCAACATCCTAGTTCACTGTCCAAAGTGAGTAGAGAGACTTAGTCTTGGAGTTGGAAGGAATCTTTAAGACTTATCTAGAAGAAATGTCCATTAAATCCTTGAATCTTTCTCTGATGATATTCCAACAAGATCATATGAATATAAACTTGAATAGGAAGAAGGGAGGAAATTGTCAAGGTAGTATACATTTAGTTTAATAAAAGACGCAAGTATTTACTAGATAAACCTTATATTGAAGCATCTCATGGTAAGCTTCTTTTATTGGTTCTAGCTTTCTCTACGCAGAGCTCAACCCTAACTGTGCATGTATAGTTTGATGCCAGGCCCAATTCCTCCACTGAGAATCTAGTTTCCAGTTTTGTAAAAGCTAAAGGTCTTAGGGTTTACTGGAAGAGGGAATCATCTCTTTTAAACAATCCAGATATAACTTCAGTTAAGCTGAAGGGGTTCATAGATTTTCCATTCAGATAGGTTTGAAGTTTAGGGAGTGAGAGATCATATCTGGCACAGAAATAGCATTTCTACCAGCAAACCTGCTAGACATAAAATACTTTCATCAGAGGGATTATACACAACAATATGTGAGCATAAAATATGAGAATAAAGTGAGAGACTTGGAAAATAGCTTAAGTACATGCAGACATAAATGGGGTGCATTTGAGGGTTGGGAGCAAAAGGGGGTCAGGTGAATTTGAAATCTGGATATTGATGGGCCACTTCAGGTGGTACTGTTGGAGATACGCATATGTATGTGTGTGTGTGCATGCATACATGTATGTATGTATATATGTATGTGGGTGTGTGTGTATACTTCCTCTTTCATAATATTCCATAGTAACACCTTCAAATATTTGAAAATAGCCCTCATAACGCCCCATGTCTTTCTTCTTATCACTCAAAATCTTTCTTGGAATATTTCATTAGCCTCTAAACACATTTTAGCTAGTGTAATTCTTATTAAACTGTTGACTCCAGAACTGATCATTTTATCTCAGATTAGGTATGATCAGATTTGAATATATATATATGAATATATTGGACTCCAAATATTATGTTTTATATTACTACAAATTTTTGTTGTTGCCACCACTTTTTTTGAAGACAGAAGCTGATAAAGGGTAGACATTTATCACCCAGTGTTCTTTTATTTATTTACCCCATTTTCTCAGATTTTATGATTTTAGGGAAAATATTATAATATACATACTTCTACTGTATCACCTACATCAAATGGCACAGCTAAGATAGTATGATGAGTACTCAACAAATTTATTGATTGCTTAACTGTTTAAGAGAGGCTATACACAGAGGAAATTACAAAAAAATTGCAATCACCTGGTTGTTAAACTGGAATTGAAAAGGATTAGGAAAGCTGGCAGGTTAAAAGAAAAAAAAATCTAGGTAATAAAAAACAATCTTCCCTTTTATAAAATGAGAAGCTTGAACTTCATAATTACTACTGCATATTCTTGCCTATACTATACTAAATTTAAATGTTCCTGGGAGGGGTGTATTCCAGAAAACTTTCTTGGATATTAGCAGAAATACCACCAGCCTTTCTAATAACCTGGTTCTCTTGCAATGATCAAGAGGGGTGT
>NW_004567131.1:15860034-15871200 GCF_000260355.1 Condylura cristata | reverse complement strand
CAGCCTTTCTAATAACCTGGTTCTCTTGCAATGATCAAGAGGGGTGTATTCCAGAAAACTTTCTTGGATATTAGCAGAAATACCACCAGCCTTTCCAATAACCTGGTTCTCTTGCAATGATCAAGAGCCTCACCAAAGACTATAACCAAGAGGTATCTCACAATGGGTTTCATCAATATATTGTAATTTTTATAAAACATTTAAAGTATTATAAAGGGATTTTCTGCAGAATCTATTTCCATCAACTAGTTAAAAGTCTTTAGTGTATAAGCCAGGATTCCCAAGCACAGGGTATAGTATGCAAGAAAATTAGGTCAAGTAGAAATGAAACTTGATTGGAAAAGTGCTTTCATATTCATAGGCATAAGTTAATCTTGCTCCTGCTGGTTAGAATAGGTGAGGATATTTTAATAATCTTTACGGTAGATATTTTCTTGATTTTCAAAAGGACTCACAGATGCCTTTGTAGAATTAGGTTCTGAGATGGTCAAGGCAGCTGTTGCCAACTTTCTGTCTCCATCTCAATCCTTGTTATTGAAGCCTCATGTGACTAAAATACCCGCTTGCCTGAATGTGGGAGGTAGAGAGAGTGGTCTTTTTCTGTTACTTTTGTCAGTGTGTCAGATTTTCTGACTACTATTGACGCAATTTCCACCCCTGCCAAAGTCTTCTCATCATCTCCCATCTTGACTGTCATCTCCTATTTGCAATGGTCAATCCAAGTCCCTGGAAATCTTCAGGTTTCTCTGTCAAGGGATCCTTTTGACACTAAATGAATCCAAATTGGCATTACTTCCAACTTTGCTTTCACTGACCATTCCTTGACTCAAAAGAAAAAGAAGAAGAAAGAAACTATTTTAAATACACAATACAGCTAAAGATTATATTTAAATGACGGCAGGGGAGCAACTATTAGCAAATTGCATGAATAGGGCTGTATCACTTGTTCAGTTTGTGAATACTGCCCATATCTAAGCCTATAAATACCACATCTCTTTCACAGCAATCATATGTGCAAATACTGACATCTTATCCTTGTCAGCGGGGTCAACATGTAATTCATTAATATTTAAAAAAGAAAGACATCTCTGATATACGGGCAATGATGACTACAGTAGGCTTAGAGGACAAAGTGTCATGACTATGGAAATGCAATTTTGACCTGAAAAAATAATGTGTTTCTCTAATACTAAAACCCTTACACTAACATCAACAAAAGCAGAGGAATATAAAAATGAAAACTGTTCCCTACTACTCCCTCAGTATTTCTAGATGATTTTATTGGCTTCTATTGGTTTTAGGCAATCACTTTGAGGCAAATTCACCGGACAACTCAATTATACAGTAAATATTTACCAATTCAGTAGAATACTGTTTGTTAAATCATTTCCATGTCTCGACTCTCAGAAGACAGAATTGGTAAGAGAAAGTTGAAACGTGGTAAAATAATGACCCACATCCTATTTTCTCACATGTATTAAGATCTCAGTCATGTGTTAAATAATTAAAATAAGAGTTATAGAACTGTGAGGGACTTTGGAAATTAATGTTAGTTTTGGCCCCTTTATTTTAAATATGAAGAAAAGGAGGAACCAGAGAAGTTAAGAAGCTTGCCTAAAGTCACATCATTGGTTAATGAGAAGGTGAGAATTCCCCAAATTTTTGACTTCTTAGTAAACTAGACTACCATTAGAGTAACAAACTTTATATTAATTTTACTTGGGAATAGGTGGAAAGACTAGAAAAGAGAATTTCCTAAATCCATTCCTGAGTGAATCCCTGGAAGGAACAGGACCTTCGATAGTTTAGATTATAATTTTGATTATGATTAACAAAATAAATAAATAAATAAACTAACCCTTGCAAAATACATGCATGAATCCAGGAAAACAACAGATAGATCCCTCTTTTTCCTCCGTCCTTTATCTCTGCATAATGTTAATACGGTATTGATTAACCCAACAATTATAGGCCTTTTAAATGTCCTTACCTTGCCAACTCCATCTTTCATTTTAAAGTTCATAGGAAAACATGTTCTGTATTGCAGTATTTTAAGAGAAAAAATTATTTAATAATACTTCTGTTGCAACTATTATTGCTGTTAGTAGAAGAACATAATTTATAGTAACCTTTTTTGATATGTTGAATCCCCAGATGACAATTCACATCTCACATTTTTTGTTATCTGGTCCTGTAATTCAAATCTCTTTCTTTCCAACAGTATTCTATTTATAAGCCATTCCATCAATACCTCATTGTGTTTTGGGCATAACTTCTTTACTCTGCAGCTCCCACTCAAAAACAATTTTCTTTCCCAGATACTTGGAACTTTTAAGCATTCTATAAAATCAGAAAGCTAATATTTCCCAAAGGAGATTAAAAATTCCTTCAATGTATTCTGAAGGAAACATTACGGATGAATGTTATTATTCTGGGGCAGCTCTGCCTCAGTGAAGAGTCTGCTTGTGTTTACCCTCTTAGAGATGCTGTGTCTTGAAGTGGGGGAGGGGGAAGGAAGATGAGTGTATTCTAAGCTTGATGTTTTCTTTCTATCATAATTCCAAGGCTACTCAACAGCCAGAGGCTCTAAGGTCAACAACAAATGTGACACAAGGAAAAATTAATCTTAAATAACAATCTAACAACTCATAACAACCCTTGACCATCTATTCAGGCCACCAAAGTGAAGCTTCTTTGTTTACTCATGTCTTCATCCCATGGAGAAAGGTGATGAAATGAATAACACAGGCAATAAATAAAACAGCTGTTGTATATTTCCTCATGAGTTTAAATCACATAATTTTAGCCTTCTTTAATCTCAGCTGCCATAGCCACAACACTCCCTGAAGCATTTTGTTGAGATTTTAATTTTTCTGTTTCCAGTTTGGTTTTCCAAGAAACCAGAAACCAGAAGAAAGTTGTTATCCCATTGCATCAATTATTTGTCATTTATTTATTAAACAAAACATATATTCTACTATGTGCAGAGAACTAGAATATATTTGAAATTTTCAAAAGTAGGAAATAAGTTTCTATATTCCATACCAGGAGACTATAATGTCATTGAAGTGCTAAGACAAGACATGAAGAAAGTTAATAGCATATGGATATAACAGCTATTAACCTAAACAACTTGTAAAAATAGTGGATATTTGGATGACTGAACCACTGGTAGATTAGTGTTACTCATTATAGAAAGTTTTCATAGGAAGAATTAGTATAAATGTCTGATTACTTGAAGAGTGAATCACAGAAGGGCCAAGTATATACATGAAACATGAGTGACCTACGTCACCCTAGTGAAAGATATAGATCCACTGACCGATACCCAGAGAGAAACCTATTTGGTAAAGACAACTGTATAATGTGGCTGGAGTGTGTTCATATGATACTGCCCACTTTGTGCACCAATATTCTACTTGAGACAGTTTTGTAGGGTAATCCCTGGATATCTGTCTACACTAGGTTATTTCTGTGATGTAAGACAATGGAAGACCTCATGAAAAATTATAAATTGATTTTTTGAGCGAAACTGGACTCAAAATTCACAGTATGAACTATGTACAGATTTTGACTCCTACTGACAACACCTGAAAAGTTGATCAAATGATTTCTCTGCATCTCCAACTTCTCTAAACACTAGTGAATAGCCGTGGCCAGGGGGAGGCTCAGTGGCTAGATCTAGGCCAGTCTAGATATCCCTCTGTGGGCTACAATATTCTTATCATTTGCTTTTCTCCTAAGGCAATTTTCTTTTTGCTTCAGGGTCTCTATTTTAGTCTTTGCTTCTGTATTTGCTCAAAGTACAGTATTCTGCATCTATGTTTCTCTCTGTTGTGATCTGAGTCTTTTGTTTGGTGACTACCTTCTTTTTGTGTGGTTTTCCTTCTTGCTCTGGTAATGGGAATAGACACCTTTGATGATAGAATAGTTTCTTTCTGTTTGATTTATATAATGAAAATTAATGTCTCAATCGCATATATAAAAAGTAACATTATCTTTTCTGTGTAACACCATTAAACACCCCACTGGAAAGAATGATTGTGGTGATAGTTTCCTTACTTGATAGAGGTCTTTTTTAGGAGAACACAACATACATCTCATGCATTACTGTTACATAGATGAGGAATGAGAGGAAGAATCAGAGTAGATAGATCTGAATGATACAGAGAAGTCATTTTGAAGGAGATGCATTTTGTGCCAAGTTTTACAGGTTGATAGAATGGTGGTTAATGGATGTTCCAAAGAAGAAAAACAGGATGAGTAAAGTACATTGGTGAAAATACACAAGTGATCTCAGAAAAAAGTAAGGCAATTGTATGAAAGTAGAGCATTTCTGGGGCACTCACATTCTAGTTTTTATTGTGAGTTAAAATAGATTTATAAGTAACAGCTTATATTTATTGAGCACTTAGTAGGTGAGAAACACTAGGCTCAGATACAGCATTATGTGCATTATGTATTATGTGTATAAGCCCATTTCATTTCTTAACTTTTTGGAGGGAGCACTATTTATGTTGTATGAATGAGGCACTGTGGCCTGTGGTGTTTAAATAATTTACTCAAATTACACATCCTCAACTAGCAGACCTAGGTTAAAAATCCAAGCATACTGACACAAACAAGGCCAGGCCCTTGTTTTGAAGATACAGTGCTCTCTTACCTACCAGTGATGAATTGGTAGTTGAAACATGCGTAATATGTAAGAGCATCAGAAGGCTTTTTTAGGGTTGATTCCTTCTTTCATAAGTGAAAAAAAGTCAAAATATGAGCCTGAGAAAGCATATGTTCATCATGCTCTATCTTGCCAAAGAATGTTTCTAGTTCTCTTCAGGGATAACATAACGCCCTTGGAGTTCTAGCCAGGTGAAATACTACCGCTCTGAGGTTAGACAGATAAAGAAGCATCTGAAAGCCTATAAATGTAATTTGTTTGTTTGTTTTTTGTAAAGGATTTAAAAGTCAGTGGCTTTTATATTAGTTTATGAGAATGATACAATATACAATTTGATTTAGTTTAAAATTTACTTTGTTATAATTCACTCTTCAAAATTTGGAGATAATGCCCCTGTCATGATTTTTGACCTTCCTAGGGGATCATAGAATTCTTTTGATGCTATGTTGAAAAATGTGTTTTCAGTTATTGAACTTTCTATAAAGTGTCTAATACTGCTAGCACAAGCCAACAGTAAGTTTTCATCCTCCTCTCCCCCCCACCCCTTGCGTTATTTATACAACTTAAGACAAGTGAATACCTTGTCCTTTGTAAGTCTCCCAGCCTTTATTTTCTATTTGCTACTGAAATTATTTTAATTGGATGGGTTGACCTAAAAAATTAATCACATGACCTTAGTAGCCAGAGGAAAACTACACATTCAGGTTTTGGAACAGATTATAATTATTTGACGCGAGGTCAAATAATCACAGAGAGCATATTTCTTTTGCATGGTGATAGAAAAGGAGTCATGATACTATGCATAAAACACATTCAACAAAAGAAAAACCTTTCTAGATCAGATATGCAGATAATGCAAATAAGTCTTTTTATCTTTCCACAATAAATTTCCAACATGAAGCAAATTTGGTCAATACTTTCATCTGTATGTAACACAAGTCAGTCAATCAACAAGGAATAGTCACCTTTATTAATAAAAAAAGTAAAAGCTATAATCTAGACACAGAGTGTGGATGTGCTAAGTAGCATTTCTTCCATAAGGACCTCGGCCTACACTGGAATTTTTATATATTCTTATCTACTCAGTGGTCAACTGCCCATTGAGGATGATAATAAGTAATACGTATACCCCAATGTTTGTTTATTCATGTTTTTGTTGGCATTAATAGGAGCAGCTTGCTCTGTGAACTACTGTATGCCCCGCACAGTAATCAGTTGTACTTTAGATATTCTTCCACTGTTAAAACTTAAAAAAAGTAATTATTAGATATACTTAGCATTTCTAATAATAATACAATAGAGATCCATTTACTTGAGAAAAATAACATTAATACACACTGCTAACTAACAACTTTTGCATTACTATACACATTATTCTTTACAAATACAGGAACACTAAGTTTGAGCTAACTAGTTTTCTTCCCTATTTTCTACATTTTTTTTAATGAAAAATACCATACTTTTCTTAACTAAACTGGACTTTATCTGCACTCATTTACATCTCTAATTTATTCCTTGATATTACCTCAGTGCTAATAATTAGTCACAAACTCTACTGGTTGATCATAATGTCTTTCTTATTCCATCATTTATTCTTCACTTCCTTTACTGCTGAAGTAGACCTGTAGTTTCTTCATGCCCAGCACTGAAATGCTCTGCTCACAGAACCCCACGTCTCCTGTGTTGCTCTAATACAGTGGGTCTTTTAGCTTGTCATCAGTTGACCTTACCTGCTGCCTCCACAATATCATTTATGTGCTCTAAAGCCTTCTATTTACCTCAAATATCTGTGGGTCAATGTCCTTGATGTTAAAAGCCCTTCATCATGTAATCTTTATTATCCATTATTCCCATACAAACATCTTTAAGAGAGTGGGTTCTACAAAATATATCTCATGTATTTTTTAAAATTTGTATTCAAGCTATTTTTAGCTCTCTAATCCTTTTCAAAACACAGAATTTCTTTCAGGTTTTCTTTGACCATATCAGAACACATTGATCCTTTGATACACTGAACATCTAGAAACATTTACAAAATAATCTCAGTAGTACTTCTATCTGGCATTTCACATGTCTTGACCTTTATAAAATATTTTTACATACATATAAATATATAAGCTAATTATGGTAAGCAGGGACATTTTCTTCCACTTCTACAGTGAATATATCACCCTAAATGTGCAAGCTGTGCACATTTTACCTTACTATTTTTTATCACATTAAATCTAAAATACTTGATTAATTAGAATGTTTTGTTTCTTTGTAATCTGGGTCTTAGTACAAATTTAAGTGTAGAAAAGGAAAAAAAAGTAATTATATCAAAATAAAAATAAAAATCAATGGGTGACTATAAACCGAAGGCATTTTCCAGTGGGGAGGAGGAAACTAGATCAAAACAGATGTGGTGTGGGAAGAGCACAAAGGTCTACAGGTGAATTGGTAGTGGGAATTTCTTGGGGCCCATGCACGAGATGATAAAGCATATGTTATAAAAATGAAGAATGATGTAAAAATTATAAGATAAAATAATGTATGCTATAGATTGATTTTATCAATATAGCTCAGATATTTGCATACTGTATTATTAATCTATAATCGTAATATCTATATTCCATATATCAAAACAACAAAAACCTATCTAATCAATCAAAACAATGAAAAAACAATAGTCCACATACTGAGGATGTTATATTTCCTTCTTCTTTCATTGGATTTCAGATTCTTTGATAAAGAGAATTCTGCAGCTCTTTGGTACAGATAATTTCCAAAGAAATAATATCTAGCTCTGCACAAATTTGGGACATTCACAAAACTCCAAAACAATGAAAACAAGGTTTAAAAACCCTTTCAAGAATCCAGAAATTAAGTCATAAAAATTTTATATAGACATCCAGAGAGAGAGAGGCCTTAACAGATTTTAAGGTGTCTTCAATGTCAGAAACTGTATTTTTGTAGTCCCTATATACACAATCTGAGTCTCACAAACAGGAACTCTGAAAAGCCGTATTCTGAAGTGCAGTTCATTGGCCAGACTTTCTCAGGAACTCATAATGTACTTGTCATTATTTAAGTATAAAACAGAACATTACACTTTGGAGATCTGCTTTTCACAGTCACACTCATGTTCTGTCAAGATGGCTCTGTCTAACCAGCTGTTCCACCTTGCTTTCCTCCTACTACTGTCATTTACAAACTCTACTGTTCATCTCCATGAATGAAGACCTGAACTCCTGACCCACTGCCTTCTCTTCCATTCCTACTCCCACATCATACTGAGGAATGGCAGAGTTCTGTCCCTTTCAATGTCTTACTTCTCCATGTTTTTCACTGACCTCACCTATACTCTTAGCCATCAGAACAATACCTCTGAAATCTACTGGAAGGATTCTCTCAGATACAGTCCAACAGTCTCAGCTATCAGCCTCCTACCTACATTTCCTTGAGGTCACTGAGACCTGTTATTAATCCGGCATTTTGTATTATGTGACAGTATTCAGAAACATTCACCTTCTTTGTAACTCCATTTACAACCTATAGTCCATCATTATTTTTACTCCTTGCTACATACTCTTACCAACTTTGATTCTTTCTCCTGCTTTGAATCGTGTGTAAGAGTTCAACTACTGCTGTTCTTTACGTCAACATCTGAGGTTTAACAGGTCTAGTGTTTGGAAAAAAATACATTTTTGGGTGGTTGAATTTATTATATTACTGTCAAGAATGATAATAAAAACATTTTAATCAGTGTCTTACTTTCTTTTATGGCATGCCAACTGAATGTGTTCACTTTTGTATTTTTGCTGAAGTACATTCTTTGATAATAGTTTCAGTAAAGGTCTGTGGGTGGTAAACATTCCATGTCTTTGAGAGTCTGAATATTTTGTTTTGCTGCCATCAAAAAAATTCTAGTTAATCTCAGCATAGAATTCTTGTTGCCATTTATGTTTTTTTTTTCATACTCTGAAGCTAGCATGACATTTACTTTTGTAAATATTTTACTATTGCTGAGGAGAATGCAGTGGTAGTGTACTTGTCTGTTTCTTTCAAGTCATCTTTCTTTTCTTTCTAGAAGCTCTTAAGGTTTAAACGTTACACCTGATGTGCTTTTATTTAATTACAACTCACCGCAGTGTGAGTTTACTTTTATGAGTTGTTTAGTATTCACAGTGTACTTTCAATTTCTTATTTTTTTCCTTTTGCAAAAATCTCAGAAGTCTCCTAATACTGTTTTTCCCATTGTTTTATGATTTTCTTTTCCAGAAACACCCTTTACAGGTATTTCAATGCATCTCAAGTTATTCTCCATATCTAATCTTTTGTATACCTTAAAAAAACTCTAACAGTGTTCCAGATGAATTTTTTAGCATTACTTTCTAGTTTACCAATTCTCTCCTTAACTATGCTAATTTCACATTTACAGAAATCATTGATTAAAAAAATAAGATAACATTTTTAATTCATTAATATATGTGGATCTCTTTCATATCTATCCAGATTTAGTTTTTCTTTCACAAATTGTTACTATTTTCCAAAAAGGTATCACTCTTTGAACTATCTCTTAAAGCATTCTAACCATAAGTATAGAGTAAGTTTCACTTGAAACAATGTGTGTTCTAATGGCTGATTCTGTTAATAACTTTCTTAGGATAAATTTAAGTTGCTAGGTCCGTTCCAAGTTGACTTTTTCTGTTTTCTGTCTCTCTCTTTCTCTTTACTTGTTGCAACATAACAGTTGCCTTCAGCCTGCTTCCTGAGTACAAAATGTAGAGTTAAATCTTACAGTGAAGTTTTGATTGGTCCAATTCAGTGTTCCAGGAGGTAATTAGACCCAGTTTCTGACCTTGGCACCTTTGTGCAGCCCCTTGGCATCCCGAAAGAACTATAATTCTGAAAGTTCCTAGACCTGACATCAATAGCTTTTTTATGACACTTCAAAGTGGAAGATACTGGATTGGCAAAGGTAGGTCTACATAACAAATACAGTAGATTCTGTGGGCCACAGTTCTCTATTATAACTACTCAAAGCTGATGCTGCAACAAGACAGCAGCCATAAACAGTAAGTTACCAACTAGATGTGACTGTATAAAACTTTATTTACAAAAGCAGATTCTGGACTGAATGTTAGTTTGCTAGTCCCTAATCCATTTTTGCCTTTTCAGGTATCCTTTCTCTGCTAACTTTAGTCTTCCCTTCCTTTTCACTCATTGTGCTGTAAACAATCTTAAGAAAATATCAGTGACCTTTTTTTGACACTATGTTCTAATGCAGCTACCATCCATTATTTATAATTTATATAATCTGAGTAAGCCTAAACATTGAAATAAGGATGTGTGGAAGAGACTCTAGAAGAATTATTTCCAAGAAGCTAAATCAATTTTTATGAGTTTTTTTTTTTTTAACGATTTATTTAAGCATTCAGAACTGTGGTACAGGCCAGAGGTGCAGGGAGTCTGAGAGGATTCACCAGAAACAGAGTGGGGAGCAGAACAGGCCAACTAGCAAGTATACTGCTGAGGGGAGCAGCGGGCAGGTCAGGAGGGGTCTGCCACGCCATGTGGGTCACCTTCAGGTTTGGGATCAAACTCATACTTTAGCTTCTTAATGCTGTGCTTTAACCCACTGACCACCAGGGAGCACCCTTTTTGAGTGTTTTTTTTTTTTTTTTTAAAGATTTATTTATTTATCCATATAGAACTGGGGTACAGGCCAGAGATGCGGAGGGTGAGAGGATTCACCAGAGACAGAGCCGGGAGCAGAGCAGGCAGATCGACGAAGTACACTGCTGAGGGGAGCAGCAGGCGGGTCAGGAGAGGTCTGCCACGCCATGTGGTCTCCTCCGGGGCAGGCGGGAATCGAACTCATGCGGAAGTGGCTTTAGCTTCTCAGTGCAGTGCTTTAACCCGCTGCGCCACCAGGGAGGGCCCCCTTTTTGAGTGTTTTTAAAAGAATATTTTGAAATCTAAAGTCATCTGGACTCAACATAGAAGTCATATATAGTCCAACATAGAAGTCATATATAGTCCACTTAGGTTTTAGACAAAATTAACTATCCTAAAGTTTTATAAAATTATTTCTTAATCTTTTTTCCTGAAGGTTAAAATTATAAATCACCTTTAACTTATATTGCCACGAATGGTCCACACAAGAGTCTGGTATAAACAATGGAATGTGGGGAACATTTTTTCTACATATTTTCTGTATACATGACTGGAAAGCCCTACATAATTCTCAAGTCCTCGGCTTCACCACCTTTACAAGGATTAGAATTCATATTGTCCCTGGAGGCTTCTTTTTGAATGATGTTTGTTAAAGTCTTACATGTTCTGCCTAGACTCTGTGTTCCTGAAGGACAGGTGCCACATACAATCTTAGTTTGTACCCACATGTACTACATAGGTGGTTGAATTTATTATATTACTGTCAAGAATGATAATAAAAACATTTTAATCAGTGTCTTACTTTCTTTTATGGCATGCCAACTGAATGTGTT
>NW_004567131.1:15852096-15859934 GCF_000260355.1 Condylura cristata | reverse complement strand
TGCCTAGACTCTGTGTTCCTGAAGGACAGGTGCCACATACAATCTTAGTTTGTACCCACATGTACTACATAAATGCTTGTCACATAAATATCTGGGTGAGTACATGTTAGGACATAGTTGCATATTATTTCCAATGCTCTCTTTTAGCGAACTCTTAGTTCTATCTAAAAGAGAACTATGGAAGTGTGGGAAAGGAGAAAATGACACAAATTTGCAACCATGTTAACTCAACTACTATTAAATTGCTGACCCTTAATTAAAGGTATTATACGTTATTAAGGAGTGAGCCTAAGTAAATACAAAATTAGATAACCATAGCTATTATCCTAATATAAAGTTAATGTAGCTCCTTATAAAATTATTAGATAAACAGGGTATCAAGTTATTGATAACTGGTATTTGCATTGCTGCCATGCTTGTTAAAAGGAAGCCTTGAAATCCAGAATTCTTCCTAGTGCAGAAATTAACACAGAGACATGAAGTCTCCCCATTTCTTATGGTCTAGAAAGGGTTAGGAATGACCCAGATAGTCTTCTCATGGGGGACTTTTACACCTCTAGAGTCAAATCATGCAGAAGTTTCTATCAGTAGCAGCATTTCTCATTCAAAACATCTGCTTATGGCTTGACAGAATGAGGGTAATTGGTTTGTACCCTCCATTCTCTTCTGGGTAAGCTCTCTCCTTATTCAGTTTAAGATTTTCTGGTTATATAGCTTCCTCTCTGTCTGCCCTTTGCATATGTCTACCCTGTAGGTTAGTGCTACCACTGTTAGTGCTTTGCACTTCAATACTCTCATCTACTGTTTAGTCTCCTGTTCCATAGCCCAGGGAAGCAGGTCAATATGGCTATTAACATTTACCAAATAAATGAAGAAATGAGGTGGCAGAGAAATGTTCAGAGTTGTCCCAGCCTGTACATAGGGACTCCTAGAGTCTCTACCTCTTGACTGCACTCCTCCCACTCTATTTTCTCTCAACCTGAGAAAATACAGCCTTTTGTCAATTAATGCAAGCGCATGAACTCTGGAGTCAGACCGATTTGGGTTAAAAATCCCAATTCTGACACATTTGGCTGCATGATCTTAAGCAAATTTCCTTATCTCTCTGAGCATGCTTTCTTAATTTGTGCAATGGCGAAAACACTGATCTCACTGGATCATGATGAAATAAGTAATTCAAAGTTCTTAGCAGGGTACCTGCACATTGCCGACACTTGTTCAGGGATGCTCCTGATCTGTGTATTCATTAGACTCGGCATTTTTTTTGTGGATGTATTTTGAGTGCACCTTCTGTTTGTATTTTTTTCCTGTTAGGTAAGAAGGGCAGACAGATTTTGTAGGCTGTGACTTGCTGTCCAGTCTGGATTTCTGCTTTGGTATTCTACTTATTCTGTCAGAATTTATATCTGTCTTAGAAGGGGAAAGGGCAATGTCTAATCACTAAAGAGTCAGAAACAGATGAAAGGGTTGTAAAGGGGTGATAGAAATTATGACCAGCACTTTGCCTTCATTGCTGATCACTTTCACATGAATGCAACTGAAATGATTTGTGTAAGATAGTCTATCTCACAGGTATGATGTGTTGAAATGAAAAGAGGAAGAAAATCAATATTGCACAAAGAAATCAAGGCAATTGATAGTGGATTTTTTTTAAAATTATTAATTTCTTGCACCCTGTGCCAGTAGAGAAGGAGACCCGCCTAGCCTAGCTTTTCCAGATGAATGTGTTCATGTATAGCCATTTTTACTGGTGCATTTTTAAGCAGAGCTGCAGGGGATGTCATGTGTTGCAGTAATTGCCATGGTAACCATTGTTGTTGAATGAATAGAGAGGTTTTAAATCCTTGGTAATGAGCCTGAGAAACTAAGTAGGTCTTCAAGTTTAACTTGTTTAGAAGTGGTTCATATTTCACACAGAGATACTGGAAGCAAAAGGTGGGGAGAAGAGGATGGGAGAAAGGAAGCTTTTTTAAAGGAATTCAAATAAACTAGACTAAGATCCTGTTACACTTCTACTTGCACATTTTAATGAGAAAATACTAAAGACGCATAGATAGCGTCAAGCCTTCAACCTTGAGCTACACTCTAGTCTACTGAACAAAGAATAATTTTGATACACTTCCACTGAAATCAACACTTTCCGCTCTTCTCTCAGCAACTCGTGAAGTGAGAATGTGAAGTGTTTTTAAGTCATTATTAGGATTGTGAGACCCTTAAGGAGAAGAGTTGGGTTTTATCACATTGTCTGACTCCAAGTTGATACAACATATATTCCATTGAATGTACATTCATACAATACATCCCAGTGTCCATTTAGTATTTGAATAAAGCTCAAGGAATGACCAGTAAGCAAGGAATCATACTATTGTCATCAGCAACTTCTTAGGATCTGTTTTCACCTTTTATTTTCATAAGCCTGTGATCCTGGAGACTCATCTCTCACTCAGGACTATTTCAGACTGGGTGGCCCCTAGGAGGGCTAGTGGTAGCAGGAACAGGAGAAAGGGATGATAGGTCAGAAGGATAAGTCTTCTCTCTCCCAATGACCAAAAGACTCTTTACCCGTATATTTACTCAGTGAAAGAGAATATAGCACCCGAAGTGGTGTGTGTACGTATGTATAAATATATATGTGTGTGTGTGTGTGTGTGTATGTATATGTATATATATATGTGTGTATATATTCCCTCTCCCTAAGTTAGACACAGACACCAAGCTCAACCCTTCCTTTGAATTATTATTCAAGGGTACTTATGCAGAGGCAAGATGCACATGCTGATAAATCTTTTTTTTTTTCTCCTTTTGTTCTTTTGTCTGTTCAGTTGATAGGGTCTAAGCCAGAAGGCCTAGGTGGGTAGAAGGCAGGTACCCCATCAGGGATAACTTTGTCATTCTTACAAGATTTAAGCGAGATAAAAGAAAGTGACAAGGGAGAATGGTCCTAGAACAAAATCTGCTTCCTGACTGTTTTGCTAGTAGCTGCTAGTAAATGCAATACAAAAGCTTCCTAAAGGCTCTGTGCTACTGGAGATAGTTACTGATTTAAGGAGAAGCTAAGAAGGAGAAGGAGAGCATTCATGGCTGGGAGGGACAGGATGCTGATGGAGGGCAGAGATATAAATTGATCATCTTATAAATGGGGAAAGGGCTTTCAGGCATTAAAGTCCATGGGGCTACATAACCAAAGAGCACATTCCTGTATTTCAGGGAAAATACCCTACAGCCTCTTCAATGCTCGGGAGCTAGATGGCCCAAGTTCTAGGCCTTTCATTTGCCCATGGTAGCTACAAGTTCTATAACTCAACTTATGTATGCTTCATTTTCTCAAATGTAAGATGTGGGTAATTATACATATTCACAGGAAATTATAGAAAGATTAAGTAAGGTTATGTGTATGTGTGTTATATTCTCGAGGAGTCTTAAAACAGCAAATGATCAATAAAAGTGATTATGGTTATTCATCTATAATTGCACAGAATTGCTCCTTTTTATTTTTCAGCGAAGTAGAAATGCAGGCTTGGCTGGAGAAGCCATCATGCAGTTTCATATTGAGAATCTGCTCTCCTATGTCATAAGAGGCTTAGAGAAGATAAGAAGAAGAGTGTGCCAGAGGTGGAGTGTTGTTTCCGAGCAATTCCAGCCAGAAATCCAGTCATTCTAAAATCCTGCCTGCCTGACTAGAAACCTGTACATGTGGGGAAATTCCCAAGGCATCCTAGGAAGCAACTGACAGCATGGATTGGTCATTTGGCAGGCTGGAGGCCTTTGGTAAGTGCTGGAATTAAAACATGCAGCTTAGGTTTTCCCTGCAGAATTGAGATGGAGATGGTATCATTTTCTAGTCACATGAAGGAATGAAGTCAAGGAGAAGGTGGGAGCAAGAGGGCCACAGCTGTAGCCACACCGGTCAAAATGCTGCCTTCGCAGCCATGTGTCATCACCTGTTCCATACTAAAAATGCATCACCTACAGATTCCCCATTTAGCTGCTTAATTTATCTTCTCAGTGTTCATCAGCTGAGATTCTCAATTTCTAATTTTTATCTTATTGATGACAATCACTTAGGACCACGGTATAAATTCAATGAACAAGGGAGCTTGTTTTACTCACTGCTTCATCTCAGCAACTCAAATGGTGCCTGATACAGAGAAGGCACTGCTTATATGGCTTAAATGAATGAAGTAGAAGAGGGAAATGGAGCATGTCTATGTACTTTTCTTTTTAAATATTTATTTATTTATTTATGCACACAATACTGGAGTGCAGGCCAGAAGTACAGGGCAGTGAGAAGATTCACCAGAGACAAGGTAGGGAGAAAACAGGCAGATTAATGAAATACACTGCTGAGGGGAGCAGTGGCTGTGTCAGGAGAGGTCTGCCAGCCATGTATGTCAGCTCTGGGGCTAGGGATTGAACTCATACTGAAGTGGCTACAGCCAGGTTGCAGTGCTGGGCTTTAACCCATTGTGCCACTAGGGAGGGCAGTCTGTGTACTTTTCAAGAAATACAAGTAGGGAACTTTAGTCCTAGAAATATCTTGAATGCTAACTTATCCTTTCACTGAGCCTTCTACTGTAACTGGGTTGCATGTAGCTGGAAATGGGAGAGAACAAGCAGAGATGAGGGTTGGAGAGAGAGAAGTCTGACAATTTCTTTATACATGGAGGTAATAAATGAGAGAGACAAAGGCAGGAATGATGGGCAACAGAAAATGATCCCCACTCCCATTAGGGGAGGAAGAGTTTACGATGACTGCTGTTAGGTTCTGGGCTCGCTTTCTGGTGCAAACAAATACTTGGGGCTCTGTTAATAATAGTGATGTGTTTTAAAAGCACACACCACATTGTGGAAATGTGGAATCAAAATTCTGTGTTTCAAGTACAATCAACATGCCTACTTTAGCACTTTTATATTTGACTTATGTTTATGGCTAGACTTTGTTCTTTTGGGAAAAGGAAAAGGAGATGAAGAGCTACACACTTTAGCAAGAATGGATTCGGAGTAAGATTTCTTTTTCAGATAGGGTATAGGACACTAGTAAGGGACTGCGATTTTTAGAAAGTTGATCCGTGTTTGAAAAACTTGTTCAGAGTTATCATAAATATAGACCAGATTGTGAATTCCATGAGGTTGAAATCTCACTCAAGATTTCCTCCTTTACATGGTTAATTGGTTGGTAAGCCAACCTAAAGCAGTATGAGGTTGGCTTTGTAGTGTGCTTTTTTGAATTACAAAGAGAGCTGAGAGACTCCAAAGTTTCACCATTAGTAAATTTGTGTTAATAACTATTTCTGTGCAAATCTTTTACTACTAGAACTATTTATCAAATACCATGGCTAAGATTGAGGTGACAAAGGATAATAGAGATGATCTTCATGTGGCTAAAGAAACATATCTTACTCATTTTTTTTTATTACTTCATTGGCATAAATGCCACTAGGAAATTCCACCGGTAGGTTGTTTAAATGGGTTGAAGATTCAGAAGGTTTTGTAACTGACACAAGGTTAAGAGAATCATTACCAAATAATACTTTGCTGGTGGGACTCTTCCTTCAAGCTGCATCAACGCATGACCTCAGGTGCTGCACACCCACTTGCTCCTATGTATGTATGATTAAAAACTAAGCACACCACATACACCCAAATCATTGGTAATTATTTTTAAGCAGTTAATGTCTGTCACACTTGGAGCTAGGTACTTTACAGTCATCACTGTAATCCTTCAAACATTTTGTGGGGTTTCTAACTAATGAGAAAAACATAAAGATGCAGTGTGTCTGGACAGTTGTCCTAGACTACAGACCTAGTGAGTACTAGCCCAATTTCTCTGACTACCATTATCATTTCATTTGCTACATTTCAGCACTGAATTTCTCTAATCACCAATTATGTGAGTTAGACACTCTTAATTTGGTGACCAAAAGGAATTTAGCTTTCATGGTACTTAGAGCAGTCAATATATAATTGCTCTCAACAAAATGCATACTTTTAATATTCTAGTAGCCACATTTAAAAAGTATAAAAATATTGATAATTAATTTTAGAATTACATAGTTTATCTAATGATTATGCCTTCAACATGCAACCAACACAAAAGCTGCTGAGATATTCTATATAATTTTTGGACTAAGTTTTAGAAATCCAGTATGTGTTTTACACATAGCACATCTCAGCTCAGACTAGAACACATTTAAAATGCCCAGTAGCCACAGGTAACCAGTACTACAGTCTGGGATGTCACAGATACAGACCATAAATGCTGTGAAGATCAGGACTATAACTGAGTACAATCACCCATCACATGCCATACTTGGCATATCCATAATTTATGAATTGAATAAATGAGAATAAAAACATACATAAATTAACATATGGAAACTTATATTACTATAACTGTCACCCAGAAAAGGAAAATGTATAGCTTGAAGATTATTTATCAATGTTTTTAACTTGGCACATTTAAGTATAGACTACAAATCACTTATATGTATGTGTGTGTGTGTGTATCTGCTCATATACTTGATGTGCAGATTCCTGTCTCTACCTATCTACTATCTTCTATCAGCTTGTTTCTCAACTGAGAAAGAACAGAATGTATTGTATAAATGCAATCAATTTTGGGAGGTCTGGAAATAGAATAACCAGGACCTGAAAAACTGTGGAGAGCTAGGTGAACCTTCTTATTGTTACATATAAGATGTTGTACTTTGCTTTAAAATCTTGATGTAAGAGTGTTTACAAGATGAATATAAAAATGTTTGTGTGCATATATACTCATACAGGGAGTTGGAAGGTTGTAGAATTCAACTTCTTTGATGTACTTTATGGTGCAGGATCAATATGATACCAAATGATGGGACTATTTATAAATCCACCATCTGGACCCCTCAGAGAACAAACTGCTAATACATAGTTGATAATTACAACCAAGTAAATCCAACTTTGTATTATACTAGAACCATCCTTGTGAGTATGAAAAAGTCCCAGCTCTGAATGAATATTACTTGGAGTCATACCTTTACAGTGGCCCCAAACATTAGGATGAATGCTAACAATAGGTAGACAATCGGGACACAATTGAAAAAATGGCATTCTACATAGAATAGAGATAAATGGGTATTTTAGCTTGGTATACCCGTTAGGTGAAAATTATTTTTACTTTGCCATAGATAAATGAAAGCAGGACAGACTCTTTGGTCTTCCAGGCTTCTCTTTGCTAATGCAGCTTTATATTCCTCTTGAGATCCAGTTGTAATTGTATAATTGCTAATAACCCTGAGACAACTTGCCTAACTTTTGGCCAGCATTATTTCTCATCTCTGTACAGCAATCCTGTCACCCTGTGGCTTGCCTTTGGCAATTTATGAAGTCAATTTTTAGCTTGTTTCACTTTCTTTTTCAAACTCCTTAATTTTCTTGACCTTCTTCTTGTAATTCTCTTTAGTATTTTTCTACTGCCAATCCACTGTATCATGTACTTTCTTGTCCCAAATATATATATACATCCTTCTCTCTGGGGCAAATGACTTTCCTAAATAGGTTATCTCTCTCTCACCCTGATCTTTAAAAGCAGAGTCCATTTCCCCTTCCCCCTCTTGTCTCCGTGGTATGGAAGGTGCTGTGAATGAATTGTGTCTCTCACCAAATTTTATGTTGAAGCTCTAACCTCCTTACTGCCCCCACCAGTGTGGTGACATTTGGAGATGGGAGCTTGAGGCTAGTCAGATTTACAGATAGTTATGACCCTTGGGATGTGATTAGTCCCCATATAAGAGGAGACACTGTAACAGGGTGGTCCCTAGGAAAAAGGGAAGTTCCAGGTTCCCTGCCCCACCCAG
>NW_004567131.1:15795694-15851856 GCF_000260355.1 Condylura cristata | reverse complement strand
TGACCCTTTTCCATGGGTCCCGGCCAGAAGGTGCTTTAGTCTTGTGGCAGGCTTTCAGGCCTTGCTTTGGGCCAATCCCTTTTGGATTGACTTTTGCCCACGAGGGGATGGGTCACTTCAGGTGTTTGATTTAGAAGTTATATTCTTTGTGTTCCTTATTGTATATTCACTGTATTAAAGTCCCTTTTCATTAAAGTTTTATATATGTTTTGTCTTCTTGCGGCGGATGGCAGAACCCACTTAGAGCAGGTAGGATTTTGGGGCTTCAGGGGTGTCCCTCTCCCCCTGTTCTGGAACAGATTTGCTGCCCTATAACAACATCAGAATACTTGCTTCCTTTGTTTCTCTTCACCATGTAACTGCAAGAAGGTGGCCTTCTAAATCTAGGATGTAGATCTCACTAAGGAATTGAATTTCCTGTTATCATAATCTTAGACTTCATGAATCCAAAACTTTGGTAAACAAATGCCTGTTGTTTTAGTTACTAATGGGGCAAAATCTCTCACAACTTTAGGAATGATCCTGCCATCTCAGTAGACCTGAAAGGTAGAATATTAAATGAAAGAAGATTATTTTTGAGACTTAAGATACAATGAAATTTATGTTACGGGGTTTTGGACTTGCGTGGGACCTGCCATCTCTTTATTCTTTCTATTTAGCCCTTTTGGAGTGGAAATGTCTCTTCTATGCCTGTCCCATTGCATTTTGAAAACTGAGAATTTGTCTAGTTTCACAGCTGGAGAGGAATTTTGCCTCAGGATGAATCATATGTCAAATCTCACCCACATCTGATTTAGATGATATTTAGATGAGCCTTTATACTTCAGAGTTGTTGCTGGAATGATTTAAGACTATGGGACTATTTGAAAGGAATGAAGGTATTTTTGATGTAGAAAGAGCATGAGCCTTCCAGAAATCAGTGGAATGAACTATATTCACTCAAAATTCATACATTGACTTTCTAACCCCTCAATGTTATGGTATTAAAATGTGGAGCCTTTGGGAAACAAGTGGGTTTAGATGAAGTCAGGAGTGGGGCTCTCATGAGGGATTAGTGCACTTACAAAGAGACACCAGACAGCTTGCTCTCACTGTCTCTACTATGTGAAGACCTAGTGAGAAGGCCACAGTCTCTAAGTCATAAAACTGTCCTTACAAGAGAATTGAACCTGCTGACCTCTTGATCGTAGACTTTCAGTCTTTGGAGCAATGAGATAAATGTTCACAGTGTATACCACCCGGTCGATGATATTTTGTTATAGCAGTCTAAGTTGACTTAAACAGAAGCGATCAATAAATGAAGAATTAATGAAAGAACAATGTCAGAAGGAAATAGCTGTCCAATAAGCCAAATGCTCCCTTTGGGCTCTGTCTCTGATCCCTGATCCACTTCATGTATGAAATGGCCTTTTCTCCTCTCTGTCTGTTATGCAGGGTGAGAATCTGTTCCAGCTAACTCACAAAACACTCAGAAAGCACATTTGAGGTCAGTGTTTCATTTCATGGCCTAAAGCATTTTGTTTTTTTATCTGTCCTTACATGGTAGGTGTGAGTTTATACCTGGAAATGGGATCTACCTCCAGGCAGTGTTGAAGGCCAGGCTCCAAGAAGTTTAGCTCTTGGAAGAGAAAATATATCAGGCAAATTGCCATTTATTTAATGTTAGTATCCATTAGGAAAAGCTGCAGACAAGAAGATGTTACGTATTTCTTTCACTTCCACACATTGCCTTTCTTGACTTAAAATTCTTTATTTCCTCCCATCCATTCATTGCTAGGCTACATTTTCTCTAACAATGGGCTGCCATTTAGTTTTTTCTCTCTGAGCCTAATTGTTCCTCAACCAAGGACTCACTGCCATGAAGTATTATTTTACAGTTTGAAGAGGCATGTGGCTCTCCCAAATGGACTTTCATTTGCACTGATCAACAACAGCAGCCACAAAAGCCTCGTGTCAGAGATACAAGGCAAGCTCTTTGTCTGAAACCACCCACTCATCTTTTGTTTTCTTCCAGTGCTCACTGTGCATCATGTGCCACTTGCTTTCCTCAGAGAATCTGCAGATGTGAAACTTTAAATGCAGGGTATTTAAAAATAATAAGGAGGAAAAAAATCATGCCGAAAATCACAGAGCTTTGTAGTAGAACAACATGCATCTCCCTAAAGAGCTCTGTTTATCAAGAGTTCAGATGGTTTATATATTGTTGGTAAGAGCTATCTGCATGACAGAAGGAAGGGGGTCAAAGGGAAGGGGAGTTAAGTATCAACACTAGAAAGTACCCGAACCCAGGACCTCGTTCCTAGTCAATGGAAACACATTAAGTTAATCTATATGGGAAGCCAGGTTCTCACATGTTTGGGGCTTTGCTGTTGGGGAGGGCCTGTGGGCATAACAGGCTGGGGCAGGAAAGGGAATTAAAACCAACAGAGCCCCTATTCAGTTCCAGGAACTGTGTATTAATATACACGCTTATCTTAGTCCCTATTAAATTCTTACAATGGTGAAATCTACATATATATTTTCAGTGGGTCTGTGGCACCATAGTGTGCCCTACTTCAGGACTAACTCCCTCAATCCCTTGAAGACTTGCTTGAATAACCTTTCATTGCAGTAAGTCTTCTGCACAAAAACATACCTCCTTCCCTTGCTTGGGGCTTATCCTTTTCCTAAGAGCATCTAGTCAATACCAGGGTATAGCGATCCAGCCTCCCAGCCTCATTTGGGATACCCTAGTTCTAGAGCAAGTAGTTGGAGTCTCTGTCATTTTTAACAGTGCTCAACTTCTTCCACTGCCCAATATTGCTTCCTTGAGACCTTCTGCCCCCTCCCTCCAAAACTTCTATATGCAAATAACCATCTGAAAGTCAGCTTGCCAGGGATCCTACCCTGTATGGACTGTGTCTCCCAGTCATATGCTGAAGTCCTAACCCTTCAGAATGGGACTATATTTGGAAACAGTCTTTAAAAATGTGCTTGTGTTAAACTGAGCTTTTTAAGGTGAGCTTTACCCCAATGTAGTTGGTGTCCTTACAGAAAGAGGAAATTTGAACACACAGAAATGACCATAAGGTTACAAAGAGACAGCTGGCTGCAAGCTAAGGAAAGAGGCCTCAGAAGAAATCAAACTTGTTGATGCCTTGATCTCTGACTTCCCATCTCCAGAAATATCTGTATTTAAGCCAGTCAGTCTGTGATATCATGTTTGTCAATTCTAGCAAATTAATACACCAGTTAGGACATCTGTAACTGTCTCTTTCTCTCCATTGTAGAAAGGAGAACCCAAGGTTCAGAGAAATGAAATAATTTGCCTCAGGTCAAGGAGCCTGAAAGCAAAAGAGTTCTGACGCAAATCTCCACATCTTTCTGTTAAGAAGATGAAATATAAACTTCGTAATTCCATTTGCTTATCCCCTGTAACCACTGTTAACCCCTTCTACAGATATTAAGAACTAAATTAACACTCAATATCACTTAACCCTTACGCAGAATGAAGGCTCTTTTTAAAGTTGATCAAAATGAGAAACACAAATTGCTATTTACTCACCTTATTAATCATTAAAAGTGTGTCCTTTCACCCAAGCATACTTATAAAATTCAAGACAATGCACAACATGAGAAGTAGTTATGTGATATAAAATAAACTATAAGAAATTTTAGCCAGGATGGTGAATTTTTTAAGACATGAAATCATGATCTAAACTTTATCAAGAGAATATTACTGATGTACTTGGAAGATAAAATTATGTGTATTTCATTTTGTAAATACTATGATTTCTATAAGCATAAAACAATAAAAAAATTGAGACTGCAAAATGAAAAGATGTTAAGTTTACCAAATTATTTCTAAATACATAAATACATTTATTACAATATGTATTCATAATAAGTAAAAATAAAAGCACTACTAGAATATGCTCAGCTTACTTTATTCTCTATACTCCTCTACTTACAGAAACAAAATGGTTGTCTTGGTATTTAGTGAGTATGAGGTTAAAATATGAAGCTACAGCTATGATGAATCCCTTTCAGGTGGACACAACAACCAAATAAATGTATTATTGCAGCAGTAATTATAAGTAGGAAGATTGACAATGCATGATTTAGGGTTGTACACCAGACTGGCTGGACCTCGGAGACACTCTAGTCCACTTAATAGATAAGGGAACTAGGACCCAGAAAGATTAAATGGTGTGTCCACTGTCAGACGTTCATTAATGCTGGAGTCAGGATGTGAACCAGTTGTCCCTGGCTGCTCATGGGGGATTTCTCCCTTAGAACTTGCTGCCTTTTATTTCTATAGAAGGGTGAATCTAAAATATAAAGGTAACTACAATATATGAGCTATAAGCAGATCTTTAAAATCAAGCCATGACTTTTATGAAGGATATTCATCACTGCATGTTTTAAATGAGATTAATTCCACATTGTGCTTGTATCCTTTGTCACATAATAAAAGATAGCTCTTTGAGGGTAAGGTAATAGATATTTTATATATAAAGAAAGCAAAACTTGATCAACAATAAAAGGTAGAGAAAACAGAACTGATAATTTCACCTATTTCATGAATCAAACATTTTGAAAAGTAGATATTAAAAGGACTTAATGCTGAGGTGAGAAAAAAATATCACTGCACTGTAACACTATTTGTACTTGTTGGTATTCTAAAAACAAAGACAGTGGTATTTTGTGGGAGTAGGGACCAGCAGTGGTGCGACACCTGCAGAGAATGAGTAGCTCACACACGGGTGAGTCCTGGAGATAAAAGGGGCAATTGCTTTACACACTTGAAGGATAAATGATGTACTGAAAAAAACACTGAGATATCAGGGCTTTCTTTTTCTATACTTTGCTTTTGCATACCATAGCAATATCTATTTGTGAGGCAATGATACTTATCTCTTACTAACACTTTGGCTGGAAAAGTCAGTGGAAATAAAGTGTTGTGTCATTCAAACATATTTCTGATAGTTGTAAAACCAATTAAGTTCATTATTGGCTGTTGTAGTAACCTCGGTATGTAGTTTGGCTTAGATAGTCTCGGTGGGTTGGCACCTTTAGTAAAATGATTACAAGCTCATAGGTGATGTTTCTTTATAGGCCAGGACTCAAATTACCTGTTTCCACAGATCCCCCCACCCCCTTCTACATACACACAACAAATTATTTTTATCCATAGGTGGCTCCTTGAAAATAAAGTTAGTCAAGTTTCAAAGAATCATTAAGGAAGAAAACAAAGTCTATTCTTTCTTTCTATTCACTTTTTTGGGATATGACATCGAGTATTCTTAAGACATAAAGAAATGAAAAGATATTCCATACTCGTGGATTGGAAAATATAGCGAAAAACATCCCTCTCACCTGAAGTAATATGTATATTTAATCCCTATTAAAATTTCAATGAAGATATTCAAAGAAATAGTTACTGAAATTTATATGAAGCCACAAAGGGCCCCAAGTAGCAAGAGCAAACTTAATAATAAAAGAAGAGGGACATAGCTGTCATACTCGCATATTTCAAACTATACTACAAAGTTGGAATAAAAATAGAAAAAAAGGGCCCTCTCTGGTAGCAGTGGGTTAGAGCACAGGACTAAGAAGCTAAAGCCACTTCAGCATGAGTTCGACCCCCATCCCTGGATGTGACCCACATGGTGCGGCAGACCCCTCCTGACCCACCCACTGTTCCCCTCAGCAGTGTTACTTCATCAGTCATTCTGTTCTGCTCCCCACTCTGTCTCTGGTGAATCCTCTCACCATCCCTGCACCTCTGGCCTGTACCCCAGCTCTGTATACATAAATAAATAAATCTTAAAAAAAAAAGTAGAAAAAGAGAATGATATAAAATTGAGAGTCCAGAAATGAATCCACACAACAAAAAATAAAAGCATACAATGGAGAAAATCTCTTCAACAAATGGTGTTGGAAAAATTAAATAGCCACATCTAGAAAAATGACCACTCTCTCATATCATACACAAAAATTAAGTGAAAGTGAACTAAAGATTTGTGAGTAGGGGCAGAAACTATAAAATACTATAAAATAGAAGAAACAAAGGCAAAACAATCCACAACACTGGCTTCTGTGACACCTTTGGTGACTCAACATTAATGGGAAGGGAAATGAAAGCAAAAATAAACAAATTGCATTACTTCCAACTTAAAAAAAATTGCACAGTGAAAGAAATTATCACAAAATGACAAGGAATTCTACTGAATAGGAGGAAATATTTAGGGCATCATATGTCTAACAAGAAGCTAATAACAAAGATCTAAGAAGAACTCATCTAACGCAACAAAAACAAAACAGAGAGCCCAATCAAAAAGTAGATAGAAGACATAAATAGATACTACTACAAGAAGATATGCAGATGGACTACACACACACACACACTCACACACAAGTGCTTATAATCACTTATAGTCAGGGAAATGCAAATCAAAACCACAATGCAATATAACCTCATTCCATTTATAATGGCGTGTGTGTGTGTATAGAACCCTTATGCCCTATTGGTGGGAATGTAACTTCTGTGGCAAATATGGAGGTTCTGCAAATTGTTAAATATAGATTTACCACCATGTGAAGCAATTCTACTTCTAGATATCTATTCAAGGGTATATATACACTCTCTTATGTTTATTGCTAACACCATTTACAGTAGCTAAATTATGGAAACAATCTGAGTATCCAATAACAGATGAGTGGATTAAAAAGATGTAGTGCACTATGGAAGATATTCAATTATAAAAAAGATAAACCCTTGTCATTTGTAATAACATGGATTATAATAAGTGAATTAAGTCAGAAGAAGTAGACAAATTCTAGATAATTTTACTCCTAGTTATGTGGAACATAGAGAAACACACAAAAAAAGAACTGACAAAAGTCAAAATTGACTCTAGAAAAATGACTATAGAATTGAGGCTACTGGAGAGAGAGGTTACAAGGGTGGAAGCAAAGTGTATGTGTTGGGGGATATTGGTCTATGGTAAAGGAATAAGAGTCATTTGGTGTGGGTGTGGTAGAATGCTATGTATCTGAGGGGGTGGGAGCTTATATTCTCTATTTTAAAAAAGATTTATTTATTTATGCATACAGAACTAGGGTACATGCTAGAGACCAGAGATGCAGAGGCAGTGAAAGGATTCACCAGAGACATAGTGGGGAGCAGAACAGGACAACTGAGAACTATATTGCTGAGCGGAGCAGCAGGTGAGACAGGAGACATCTGCTGTGCCTTGTAGGTCACCTCTTTGGCCAGGGAATTGAACTCATGCTGAGGTACCTACAGCCAGCTTCACAGTGTTGCACCTTTACCCACTGCTCCACAAGGGAGGGCCTGGGAGCTTATATTCTTAAAGCATGTACAGTGTTACCTTAATAATAAAATATATTAAAATTGAAGATAATCAGGAAACTACCTATAACATATAAATCTATTCCAGTAGTTATGGTTAACAACTGCCTGGATGAACTGGCTTATTGGACCACAGTTCAATAAGAACTGTATACATGCACATACTTTGGCTTATTCAAAGAATTATAGCCTTTTCACATATAAGGTGATCAATTTGCATTAAGTACAGGGTTAAGTGTCCTGGAATTAAACTCACCAATGCCCAGGAAAACTCTGTCCTTGACACCTCCACCAACTGGTCTATATAAACCACACTCAGAATGTGTTCTTAAAAAAGCAATATACACTACCTAAACTTTGTGAACAGAAGCACTTGTTATGCTGTTGACAGGCACTTTATCAACATTCCATGGGCATAATTAGCAATATAGAAATTATTCACTGATGACGGCTGCATTATTCTACTTTGTGTGACTTTCAGAACATCTACTACCCGGCAGTCTGTTGATGATATTTCAGTGACTAGTAGTGATTTCACTGGTAACTGCCATTAGGCTTACAGCCCTAGTGCTTCTAAAGCTTTTGATATTTGAGGACAAGATATCTATTTTTGGATGGACTATTAGTGCCTAGTAACTTAGATGTGAAAATTTTTTTAAGTGTTTATCAGATTTCTTTCCCTGATTGTTATCAGTGTCATCCTATATCCTGAGGGGTTTTTAGCATTCGTTCTGTTCTCTAAACCTCTTACTGGATTGTTACCTTTGCCTAGGAACACAGCCAAAATTACACACCTCCTCCGCAGATGTATTCCCACTTGTCTCAGTGCTTTTAACCAGAGACATGGCTTTATTTTGATATGCTCTTCATTTAAAGCTGCTTCTTCTAGAATGTATGCATCTGCTGCTATTATTTCTCAGTGCTCTGCAAAATACCTCTCGGAGTGGTTTTGCCACCTTGCTCAATTTAAAAGTATTGAGCTTCTCTTTTTCTTTTTTAGATATTCCTTCTACTTGAAGGTTTTCTCTTAACATTATTATATTATACATAGGTTTGTATGTATATATTAGGAGGATAATAGCAATCCAATAAGAAATTATGATACTAAAAATTAAAAGTCAAGAAATGTAATAAAAGCTTCATTCATTTTATTTGTAGTTTTGTGTGTTACTTTCTTGTGTCTGTATGTGTGCATGTGTGTTTTAAATTAGGCTCACTGATGAGAACAACACAATGGATGATCAACTGATTCTTAATATGATAAGAATTTTTTTATAATTAAATATCCTTTTTTTTGTTTACAGTAATGAACTTGGTGTTTTTTCTTTTGTAATGAGTCATATTTCATTACAGGCAGGAATTCAGTTAGCCCACTTGTTGGATTACTGAAGAACAACTGCTGTAACCTAGGTATGTAGGTTTTATGATTGATTTTCTTTATACTAACATACCTATATGTACACATGCATGTCTACATGTGTCTTCATAAATAAAACCTGACTTTCAAAATAAACCAAGAATAATATTTTAAGGTTGAAAGGGGCACACTTACATTAAAAATAGAAAACATAATCTTATAGGTTTTATGTGCTCTCTCATTTTATTCAGCAAGTGTTCAAGAGAACTGAGGAGCTGCGTAGGCTGATTGCTTAGTTCTTTGTGTATCAAAGAGAAACAGAAAACACATCGAGATGTGTGTATTACAGTGATTAAGAATCCAGGCACTTCAGGCTTAAGAATCTTAAAGATGACTTTGGACAAAATATTTTCTCTTAAATGTAGAAACCCAGACATTCATTTAGGGGTCCCAAAAGACTGCTGAATTTATTTTGTAACTTTTCACCTACAGAATAACAAATTAGGGAATTATTTTATATAAGTTATTGGAAAGTTGCTCAGATAGGTTCCTTTGTCACATTTGTGACATCTTAAAAGAGCAGGTGCTTCTCTCTCAAATCTATCAACATAGATATGGGGAACAGGCTAAGTGATAATACTGACATGTCTCTTGATAAAATTCTAGGCTTGTTTTTTTACTTATTTTATTTTACCACTCACTTATCTTCAGTTCTATTATCATTTTAGTGCTTAATATTTTCATATTAGTAGTCTTCTACATGGAATATTTTCACCATACTTTAACAAATGTTATAGGGATATACACAAATGCAGGTAAAAACATTATATATGTATCACTAATGTAGCTCTGTCAGTCACAGGGTCCATTGAAACCCAGAGAGGGATGCAATTTGCCCAGAGTCATTCCTCTGGGTTGTCAGCAAATCAAATCAGAACCCAGGCTCATCATTTGCACACTGTCCTTCTGTGCTACATGTAACAGGCTATTCCTCACATTCATTCTCCTGTGACCCCCTCAAATTATTCCTTTCAAGAAGAGTAAGTAAGATCATGGCCTTGGCAAAACACTCCCTGTTTTCATTAGCACTTCACCTAAATCAATGGGGACTGTCTTCTGAGTTTATAACCATCTGGTAGTTTTAAGGGACCATTGCTTGATTTTGAATCAGATTCCAATTTTAACATTGGCCATTGGCGTTTGCTGTATCAGAACATTAATAGGAAGAATGTCAGCATTCCTTTCATTCAGTGTTCTACTTCTTTAATGTCTTTAGAAAAAACATTTATAGTTGTTGTGGGTACATAATTGATTCATGTCCCCAAATGCAAGCACTTTCATATTAACTTTGTGTTAGAAAGAGGCAATGCAATTACAGCTAGAGTCATCTAATTAGGGGCTTGTGTAGCTCTCAAGGCAAAACTCACTGTACCTTAAGTGTTGAATTTGTTTATCATTCATTCAAGTCAATGAAAAATGGTATCTCACACAAAAGACGGTAGGACCTGTTGAAGGAATGGGGTATTCTGTTCTAATTTTCCTCATAGAGCACACAGACAACTTGCAGGAAAAAAAAAAAAATGGCTGTGTTGTTTCTATAGGAGAGTCCTCTTGAAGACAGAGCCCTCTATTAACATAATAGAAAGACGTAGGCTACTACACAGGTGACCAGTTCCTAAAAAGGGTCTCATACTTCAAGGAATATAACCGGGTTGGTTCACCTCCACTTCTCTTGTGTGTTGATCTTGAAATCTGAGTTTTAGCTTAGATAGAGGAAATTGGAAGAGAACATTCTTCCCTCTCCTTTACCAGCTAATATCATGACCAATCTTTGACATTTAATATGGGGGCATGATTAGGAGTAAGACCAAAAGTTTCTTTGCCTCTTGGATCTTCACTACATCTGTATCTAGTGTAGGAATGCCCAGCACCAAGGAACTCAACAGACAACTGTTTGCCAGAAATCAAACCATCAACCTAATTCTCAAATCTCCTTCAGAGAGAAAATTTGCTATTAACTGGGAGGATATCTTAGTGTAGAAAGGCCACCTTACATACCGGGGGAGCATATGAATGATTCCAAAAGATTATTCTGACTGAGAATTGAAGAGTCAAACTGACAATGGTCAGGCCATGTGCAGAAATAGAAATCTGACCCTATATCTACAGCAGCCTATTAACTATAGCAAACAAGGAACTCAGGAAGCCAACTATCTAATGTCAGACTTATAGGAAGCAGGTCACTATTCTTAGCAATCAGTCGAGAAAACCAAGCAATAATCCCTATAATGATTGGCCTACAAAATTCAGGACTAGCTCATAGCACTACTAATTTTTTTTTCTACTTACAGTTTAATACCAACCAAGAAAACCAACTATGCACCTCTAACTAACCACAAGTGATGTTTTATTTCTTGTTAGTCCATCTATAGCTTCTCCATGCCAGTAACTTCTAATCTAGGAGGTTACTTAACGTCTTCCTCAAAAAGTTACAAAAAGTTTTCCCATTTCTTTCCCTACCTTTAAGTCTTTGTCAAATCCCCCAAAATGGTAGTTGACTCTTATGCTGTGACAACCTCTGAGGAAATAGTCTTTGTTTCTTCTTAACTGTTTGGTCTTCACTTATTTCCAAATATTCTTTTCTTATTGTGTCATATAGTGGTTTGGGATTCTAGAACCTCACCTACTTTTGTTTGAATACAGGAATCAATATTTGTTAGTTGTGTGAGTATTGGTGAGTTACTTAATCCTCTCTCAGTTTCCTCATACATAAAATATGAATGAAAAATGGATTTGTTGCCGAAGGTGGATGCAAGTTAGAAGATTTGCTGCTCATCAAAGTACTTACATAATAATTCATTCTAAGTGATAGCAGAAATCACTTTTATCAGTCAAGTTACAAAAAGTTCTTTGCCTCATTACCCCTTCCTTAGACCTGCAGTATCAGGTATAAAAAAAAAAAGTAACTTCTATCTGACAACAGCAGCATTTGAAACCAATGAACTGTATTCACAAATTAGCTTGAATTAGTATATAATATTTACTAGCCAAGAAAAGTCTTAGAAATTTGATATTAGAAAGGCTTTACATATGTATATACTTTTGGGTAGAGAGGTGGGTAGGAACACCTCTGGGCTCTGGAGGAATTCTGAACAGGCTTAACCTTTAAGAGGATAGTCAATTCCTTAGGATGTGTGTGTGGTGTTGGAGAGGAGCAATAAGGACGCTCACAGCCACCATGGAGTCCATCTATTTAATGAGGTCAGTGTTTCATATTGGATGAGGTCCTGGCCACCTAATCTGTTGTAATTATTTGTAGAGTAGAAGGACCCCTGCCACAGAAGGAATCCATGTTCCCTGCGCAGATTCCATTTCTGTTCCTTGGGAGAACTTATCTCAAGAATTTATCTCTTGTAACATTAACCAATTTGGATTAGAAAATCAAACTTATCTTTCCTACTTTTCCACAACCTCCTGTTTAATCATGAATCACTGTATGGGTAGACAGGACTTCGAGAATTTAGAATTTAAAAAAACCTTTTTGTTCTGTCAAAGGGCAAATAAAACTTAGCTGTCTTGCTGAAAAACAGGAATGTAGTGAGATTTTTCTTGATGGCTATTATAAACAGCTCCCAAACAAAAAGAGGGTCTCAGATTCAAAACTTGAACCTGGTCACTGTGTGTTAGGAGATAAGGATGAGGTTGGTGTTAAAAGCCAGGGTGGAGGTGAAGTCCTTTGTCTCACTTTGAATTGAAGCCATTCCTAGGGTTTTGGTTTGGGGCTGGATGTGCTGTGCTGTGTTGTGCTGTGCATGCTTACATGCGTGCTTCCAGACACTGCAGTGAGACAGCCTGGGATGCGACCCAATTAAAACTGTACCTTGAAGTCCTTCTGTACCTAACTGAGGAAGGTGGCCTCCAGCAAGAGAAGTTGCAGGGTTCTTAAAACCAATTCTGCTTTTCAAAATTGAGACACTGGTGAAAGAGGAATTATGAGTTGCCTCAAGTGTTTTTTAGAAAGATTTGGAATATAAATATGTGTATTAAAAAAAAACAAAAACAAAAACAAAATAGAGAGTCAGAAAAATCATTCTCCCTTTACCTCCACTAAAATTTGCTAGAAGTATAGCTGGCTGTCTTCCCTGAGTAACTGAGAGTAAAGAAATAAAAATCCAGAAAAGAATCCCTTATTGATAATGGCTTATTGTCTTACTTTCTGCTTCAAGTCATTTACTTTGAAAGCTTCTGTTACTGAAGATGACCGAACTACTTCAAATGTGTTCTATTATGCCTCAGCTTTTTTCAGTGATGGACTTTGCACATAGTTCTAAAGTCTGGTGATACAATTTTGTATGGTGTGGGGAGGGGGTTGTTTCAATTTCAATGTAAGATAAGTAAAAGCAGTCATGCAATACAGGAATCAAAATACTCTTAAGGGTTGGAGTTCCAGAACTGCCATATAAGCTTAAGCAACCATGTATCACATGCTCCTGACACAGGGACTATACCTGTCTGTGTCTTACCTTTATAGTGGGACTGAAATATCTGTCCCGACTTCTTTTCCTGCAATTATGATAGGAGAAATCCTAAGAAGTAAGTAAATTCCCAAAGTAGCACAAAGGGAAAGAAAGAGGGAAAGTCTCTTTGGATGCCACTGATATTCCCTTTAGTTTAGCTTAAGTGAATAGTCTCCTTTTGCACTGACCAACCCCACAGAGATCCAGGGCAAAACCAAAACACTGGTCTCTAATGATGATGGACTATGAATTGTGCCATGTCCTCTTATGTGTATTATTTCTTTTGATACTTTGTTTAACCCTATAGAATAGGTTCTGCTAATTTTTCTCTTTATACACGAGAAAATAAGAATCAGAGAGGCTAAGAAACCTTCTCTAAAACTCATAGCTACTCTAGGATCTCAAATTTGGCTTCTTCAATGTGTAAGTTAGAAGATTCTAGGGCTAACTCTCAGATACCTGGATGAAGTCCAGAAATTACCATTTTCTAAAGCAGTCCCAGAACTGTAAATTGAAGCCAGTTACCAGGTAGTTATGAAATAAATTTGTTCAAGTAATAGGGTGGAATATACTTTATTTCAATTTGTTTATTTACTATATAGGATTTAAATTTTAGAGAGCTAGAAGGTAGGACTCCATTTAAGTTCTTACCCTGGTCATTATAGATGTTAAGGAAGGCCTGATGGCTCTTTCAATGTTTCTACTCTTGGAGTAGTTCTTAATGTCTTGTTTGTTTCTTCGAATGTCTCCCCACTTTTATAAATCGTTCTATGCTGAGAGCCACTGACTCTCAACTTTAAAACTCACCCTCCTAGACATATATTTGTGACACAGGGCCTGATTACATCTCTGCTTGGACAATTTGCTTTTCGTTAGGCAAGCCTGGAAGGAAAACCACAAGCTTCGGTTTTCTCCCCCTTGTTTGCTTTGTTCCTGTTAGCATCATGGTAGCTTTGATTTTTCACTCTGACAGTGACATTTTGTACCAATAGTAGTAACAATTGAACCTAGATGTTTTAAATTTTTTTTTTTTTTAAAGTTGCAGAGAGCCATGCCATGTCCTTTCCAGAACCATCAGCAACAGCCAGTGGAACCCCTTCTGCTGCAGTCTGTTTCCTGTCCTACACAGTCCCTTCTTTAATCTTCCATGTTTTAGTCCCACCCTGGTCGTGCAAGGGGTTAGGACACAGCACCTTCAGTGTGAGTTTGATTTCCAGCCCTGAAGGTAATCCACAAGGCGCAGCAGACCTTTCCTGACTTGCCTGCTTCTCCCCTCAGCAGTGTACTTTGTTGATCTGCCTGTTCTGCTCCCCACTCTCTCTCTGGTGAATCCTCTTACCATTCCTGTACCTCTGGCCTGTACCCCAGTTTTGTATGCCTAAATAAATAAATCTTTAAAAAATTCCCCCTCCATGTTTTAATACCTCCAGGACCCTCCCATATTTCCTCTAGCCCAAGCTATTTTATAAAGCCATTATTCCTCTGCAATTATTTAGTGTTTTCTTCTTATCCTTTCAGTCACTAGTAAATACATTCTCACATTAAGTTGTCTCTGTTCAGATAACTGGAGTGATTTCTGTCTCCAATGACATCTACCATCAAGCACTTTTCAATAGCTGTGCTTGATTGGGCCATGTATTACCTTTGGGACCCCGAATGAAATGCTTAGTGAAGAGTTAAACTAGGCATCCTGCTTCTGGAATCAAAATCAGAACAAATTTTGAATGCCACTAGATAAAAAAGCAACTTAATATTTAACTAGGAGCTTAGAATTCCTAAAATTATTCACAGTGAGGAGTATTTCACTGAGAAAAAGAGAAAGACCCTATGCTTACAGAGCAGATGCTAATTCAAAATAGACTGAAACCAAAGTGGCCAGTTATTTATGTGGCCCATTTATGCTACCAATTCATTTTGGTGATTCACTCAAATTATTTACATAGAAGATACATAAAATATCATTCATATGAATCACTTAAATAAGACCCCAAAAGTATTCCTGAATTCCCCTGTCCTCTGCCAATACTGATAAAATGTTTATACTGCCACAAATTCCAACACAATCCCAAGAGAACATGACTACTTATGACATGGATTTTCTTGTGTTGTGGGTATGCAAAGCATAAATGGCTCAATATTGCATGTTGCTTTGAAATTTGATAAACTTGTGAGAGCACCAAATGGACTAAACACGAGTCCTCCTACGCTCCTCCTGTGGATGAGGTCCCCTACCCGAACAACCTTTCTTATTCAAGCGATCAGGCAAAATCCCAGCACACCCCTGAGTAGGGTGTTTTGGTTGCCTGCAGGCTTGTAGATTTATTCTGACTATGCAATCACATCCTTGCATGGGAACCAGGGACATCTTACCCTTTTGATAGTACAAAGCATGCTCTCACAGTCCTTCGTTGTGGGATCACGCCCTGACTGGCTCACAGCATCCTCCTACAGGCTCTAAGCACATGTGATTAATAAACTGCAACTGACATCATCTGTGCTGACATCATCTGTGCTGTGTTCTTCACTAAGAGTCACCAAATACAGGTAGGCAAGAGGTCCTTTCCTCACCAAGAAGTGAACAGCAGATGGCTGAAATGTGGGTAAGACAGGATCTTTCCAAATGAATAGTAGGGCTAAAGAAATGGGATTTGGTTTACAGAAAATAACTCTCTCCTTTTAACAATTTTTGTTAGAAAGAAAATTTGTGGATTCATCCAATTAGGTTTTTCTATGTGCATATATAGTCACAGATTTTTTTTTTTTTTAACTGTGTGCTGTTTATGAGGGAGATCTTTAAAGGTCTCTTCAAGTATTACATTCTCTAAATTATGCCAAGTTCCACTAGGGAACATACTCAATTGCCCTCATCTGCAAAGTGCATCATTCTCTTACACCACAGTGTAGTATCAGGATAACCTCTTGACTCTTTCTTAAGCTACCTCAATGGCCTGAAGTCAGCCATTTCTTACAAATAAAGACAGAATTTTTCTTCTCCAAGATAGTGTTTTAGTAATACTTGATACCTGGAAAATGGTAGGAGGGACAGACATAGAACAACAGATATATGAGGAAGGTCCATATTTTCAAAGTAATGAGTTGTCATAAAATTTCCTCCTTTATACTGTCTTCCTCTGGCTCTGTTCTCCCAAGTTAACCTAATTCTATATCCTTCAACTTATTTCCTTTTTGGCTCTTTGGAAACTCTTTTGATCAATTTCTCTTTCTCTCTGAACTCTTTGCCCCATCAACAAAACACACTCTGGTTTCCCAAATTTAAAAGGCATTTTCTCGCTTGCCTCAAATTATTGACAATTTTTTACTTCTCCTTTTACCCTAAAGATCTAAAAACTGAATTTTCACTTAGTGCCTGCTTTTTCTTTTTACACCTTTTCTAACCTCTTGCTTTTTTTTTTCTCTTATTCCTTTTTGATCACTCTGCAGCATTTGATCTTGCAGTCTACTTTCTCCTATTCAAATACTCTGTGAAATGGGTATATTTAATTTTCTTTTTATGTTTGAATTGTCATTTCTTAGGACTTTTATGTCACTGAACTTTAAAGGACATCCTTAAAGTGATTCATCCTTTTTTATAATATGCATTCCTTTAATGATCCCTTTTACTTTCACAAATTTGAATATTATCTGTCAGTGACTTCCAGTAATATATTTGAATACTTAGTTCTCTCCTAGATTCCAGATCCTTACTATTACCATGTATTTTTTCCTGGACCCACTAGCCTCTCAGATTTAGACCCTGACTTAGTATCCCCAAAGAGATTTCTCTGTCTGGGCATAACATCTGCCCTATTATATCTATCTCTCCCTCATTTGTGAATCCTCCCTCTCTATTAGAGTGGTTAGGTCATTTGCCCAATGTCAAACAGGTATAGAGTCAAAATTCAAACCAGAATTTGACTCTGCCATACAGTGCTTTTTTCCACAGAAGATACTCTGAGATAAAGAGATAAATGAGACCAAGGTTCAGTTTCTGAAGGACCTATAATAAGGTTCAAGGATTAATTTTAGAAGAAATTAATGACCCTTACTACCTACTCAGAAATTGTTATTGAATCTTTCCATATCTCCATAATCAGTAAAGATTTATAGAATGGTTATCAGAAAATTTTGATCTAGTTCTCCAAAAATTTATATGCTCTGAATACTGAACATTATGCCTCTTAAATAGTATTCATTAAAAGACAAAACAAAGTCTGTTTGAGCAACATTTGGGGCTAAAATTATAAATGATAACCTGAAATCAAAACACAGCTCATTATTTAAGACCATACTGTAAATCATACTCTCCATATTCAAATGTACTGTCTCTAATTAATTTCAGGTGTTTAAAGCTGTATTATGGTAAGTTGTCATGGTTTCAAACAAGTGAGGCTAATTTAGCCATCTGCACTATTTCTTCTCAGTTACAAACCCAGCATTCTGAAATAAGATGGATTTAAATCTGCAGAGACAGCATTCAGCGAAAGAACAAAGCCAGAAATGCAAAGTTCATGAAAATCTCCATTAGTACAAGTCTCCCACCAATATTTGAGGGTGTCTGCTTGAGGGTGGCTGTCTTGCATTTGTGTTTTATTTTGAGTGATTTCTTTTTTCAAGAAAATAATAGCTCCCTTTTTATTTCATTTCTCTTGTATCACTGTAGCATCTGATCCCCAATGATAAACCAAGATACCTCCCTGAATTCCCATATTTCTAGTGACTAAATGATTATTTTTAAATGAAAATATTTGATGACTAAAGAAGATATAGAATTTACTCACAGGAAAGGATCAATATTTCACAACAAATATCGAAGAATGACCTTAGTGCTAACTGTGTCCTATTTCCATATCAGGACTGCAGCAACACTTCAATATTTAATTTGTGTTGTGCTTACAATATTAGGTTGTCTAATCACTGAAAACGTTGTCACAGGAGACTGCACTTTCCTCCCTTTACTTGTGACTTCCACTTAAATTGTTGGGATTCCAACTGTGCAAATAAAAGTGCTGTTTTGGTAACAGCTTGTTGAGAGAACTCCATGTTTCCCCAGAATGTACTTGAAGAAGATTAATGAGTCCTACATATATGCCAAGTCAATCTGTTCCTCCCTGTCAATCACCATCCCAAGAATAAGCCTCTCTATCTCTGCTGCTATGTTTTCAAACAGATGTGGAATTAAATTTTAATTAAATCATTGGAACAAATGATTACTAAAGATGTTCCAAATTTATGACTAAGGGGTTTTACAGTAGAACCGACTGGACTTTATTGAGAAGACCTTGTCTACTCCAGCACTTCTAACCACAGCTGTGACAGTGAGGGATGCAAAGACATTTCCGGTATTTTATGGAGGTTAAGTTCCTTATACTGCATTGGGTAGTAGGAAAATTCAGAAGACCTAAATCTTAAATATTGTTCTTCACTCTTTGACATCTTTATCCAAGCACTCCAACACTCAGCCAATTGTCTGCTTACCTGCTTTTTGCATAAGGTTGAGTAGAAGCAGACAATAATACAGGTGCAACAATACAATTATTTGGAGAAGGTTTGAAGGACTTTGCTGTAGGGAGCCTACAGTTAACATCAGTTGGTCCTAACTGTCTGTGGGTCTGAAGGATAGTAATTACCATCAGAGTTGATTCCTTCTTTTGTTTCTAAAATTTCTAGTTAAACAATGTCTAAGAATAAATTTTAGTACAGGTGATTAATTCTGATTCAAAATTTATTAGGAAAAAGAAAAGAAATTGAACCTTTGGAATTTAAATACTAGCCTTCTGCTCCTGCAGAATTCAAAAATAAGGATGTCTTCACCACAAGTAAAGTTCAACTCTTGCCTTGTGTCCCATAGGCAGAACTGATTCAGGCAGGAGATTCAAGAGTGGCTGATATTTGAGTCTACAGCCTGCTGAAGAGGTACCTGTAAGAGTGACTCATCTGGAGTATGTGGTCAGGTACCCAGGCCTCCATAGACACTATTTAATTTCATAAGACAATCTGTATTATCTGTTGCATCATCAAAAAGGTATACAACTTCTTGGTCAACTATTTTGTTTGAAAGATTGTAAGAAAACAATCCTTAAGAATGATGTCTATCAAAATCTGGAGGGTGGGTAAGAGATTGGTGAACACAGATTCTTAGAACCTATCTCAGTAGGTCCTGAATGAGGCCAAGGAAACTATAACTTAAAAGGTGTCCCTATTTAAATCTGATATCTGTGATTCTCACATCTTATTTAGAAAGATGATGTTTTAAAGACATACTAGTTTATATTCAGTGATAGATACATGCTCAGAAGTAAATGTAACTCAAAAGCAGATGTGACTAGTTTAGTTTGAAAGATCTGATATTGAAATTAACCATAGTTTTCAGCTTATTGATACAGTACAGGGGAAAAGCCCATAAAAGCATAACTGTGATTTTCTGTGCTAATAGAGGTAGAAAGCTACCACTTGACCATCAACTTAATGAGCTATTTTGCATTATAAATACAGTGCACAGTCATCAGCTGCAGGTGTAGGCCCACCCTGTAGTTTACTCCTATGTAATTTGAAGACTCAACATTAAAGAGAGCATCCTATTCTGGATCAGGGATAAAAGAAAAGTACCAATTCAATACTGAAAATAGTTTTTAATAGGATCAGTGAATAGCTTGCTGTATCTACTGCTGTAGAAACTGTTCCTCATTCAATATACCCAACCCATCTCAGCACTTACTGTTTTCAAACAACTTTGTAGGTTGTTTGAAACTAGCTATCAAATGTGATAGTTGTATAGTAACTGAGAATGGTTCTGTCCCCTTCCCTAACCTTCCCTCCATTTACAACCTACAGGTAGTGGAGAGGGTTTTAAGATATCCAGAGAAAGAGTTCCCCTATACTGCATATGTGTATTTGTGTGTGTGTGTGTGTTTGCATGCCATATGCACGTGTTTGGTAAGATGGTGTTTAGGGAAGGTAAATAAACACATCCTCCCTCCCCAATCTTCCATGCAGGAAGCAAAGAATCATTAGAAATTGCTTAGCACCTACAAAACTTGGGCATTGTCTTAAAAATACTTAAATATTAGTGTTAAGGCACAGATTGGAGATATTACTTTGGAGTCTGTTTCAGTGTCAGTGATGTTGTTCTTGCTTTGGGATTTGTTAGCTTTTCAATTAGGATAGACGAGGGTAGATGTAATTTATGTTAACCCAGCCACAGTACAGAGATGTGACAGTGGCTGGAAGACATGTTCATCATGTTCATAAGTTGTCTTGAAAACATGACTTGCAAATAATTCACTAATTTTCAAGACTGAGTACAAAAAAGAGAATTGCAACTATTTTATATTTTATGTACCAAACTCTTACATCGGGTGGCATGATAGACAAGACTCTTGAATGTATTGCATACTATTCCTCACCCCAAAATCTAAGTTGGGGGTATGTTTTTTTAATATTTATTTTTGCATACAGAACTGGGGTACAGGTCATAGGTGCAGGGGTGGTGAGAGGATTCAACAGAGACAGAGTGGGGAGCAGAATGCAGGCTGAAGAAGTACACTGCTAAGAGGAGCAGCAGGTGGGTCAGCAGAGGTGATTGGCACCATGTGAGTCACCTTTGTGCGGGGATCAAACTCATGTGAAGTGGCTTTAGCTTCTTAGTGCTGTGCTTTAAACTGCTGTGCCACCAGGGAGGGCCCTTGGGGTGTTTTTATGTTTACCATCATCATCTGCTTGCAGAGTTTGGTGAATTAATTTGCCTTCTCCCAGGTCTTTACTTTGTGACAATAAAAAAAAAGGGGGGGGGAGGGTCATGAGAAATGGGTGGTTAAGGAATTTAAAAGGGTAAATCCTAAAAGTTAATTTTGATGGTAAATGGTAACTAGACATTGTGGTAACTGTTTCACAATATTTACAAATATTGAATCATGTTATATGCCAATTGGGACACAATTAAAAAAATAAATCTATCTTAAATACAAGCACCTATGAATTGGAATCAAACCCACATGGAAGTGGTTTGGCTAAGGACATTATACAAGGAACAGGCCTCCAAAATCTGGGCTCTTTTTAGAGTAGTCACTAACACCTTGTATGATCTTAGATAAGTCATTTAACTTCTCTGGGGACTGAATAAGATGATTGCACAAAATCATCCTGTCAAAACAAAATCAAAAATCTTTGACTATATGTTCTCTACTATCCCAGGACTTTCGAGTGCAAATTATAGAGATAAGTCAAAGAATTGTATGTCACTGAGAACTCTCATATTGACTCCTCCATGGTAATCTGGCCTTGTGAATGCACTTACTCGTGAGGGTGTCAAAACCCCAGAGGAGAACAGCTATGACAGCAACAGTAATTTTCTTTCAGTAAAGAACTACTGTCATGCATTGGAAGCAATAATTGGTTTCTCAATCACTGTTAGAGATTCTTTGGACTTTAGCCAAAATACACTCTTGGGTCCCAGCCATGTAGAAGTTAATACTTACAAAAGCAATACAAGCATTATTTAGGGGAACTAAAGTATTGGAGACACCTGGAAAAGTCAAATAAACTCCACATACTGCACAGTAGTTTATCTTTGAATGAAACAGTATGCTTTAACACATTTTTCTAACCTGTAGCTGCTTAATTAAGAGTAGGCGAGTTTCAAAGTCTCCATAGTCATTTGAATGTGACATCTTTGGTGTACTATAGTACAGAGAGATGGTCACCCAAATGTTATCCAACTAGTTTTTTTCTTGTGTGTGTATGCAAAGAAACACATCTGGATATTTTTTCATTTTTAGTGGAGTTATAACATTTTGCTTGTATGGCTGAAAAGAATACCCCACTGATGGTTTATGAACAACTGTGGTACAAGTTTAACACACCACCATTTTGGTCACACTCTAGAATTCCTGCTCAGAGGGCCAGGAATCCAGCTACCAAGTTCTTGTGTAGTCTGTGGTGTGCAGAAAGAGTAGAAGAACCAACTCTATTTAGAAAGGTTTCATTCCATTTAAATCTCATTTCTATATAAGATTTGGTTTATATCAGTTATTGAAGATGATTTATTCATTACAATTTATTGTGTTAAAAAAAAAAGAATGAAAAAGTCAAATAAAGAGTAGGGTTGATGGGTAACAAATTCAGAATGGACTTGTGCAGTTTCAGTCATTTGTTGGGAATCCAAATGGAATTTCCATCTGGCAGTTGGACATCTGTATCCAAACCTAGGATTGGTTTATAAACCAAAACTATCTGTTGTGTTTGAAGATATCCTGAAAAATTATGTGGGATGGTAAATAATGATGAGAGAAAGAAACCTATCAAACAGCAACAACTTCCAATAACGGTAGGAAATTACTAAGAAGTCATCAGACAGGTAAGAAGTTCAGTTGTATTTACTTTTTTGTATAACTGTCATCAGGATATTTACAATATCAGTTATGATGTTACTCCATAATACACTATCTAAGTTTTACTTCTAGAAAAGATAACTTCAGGAAAATTTATGTATTAAGTGAAAGTAATTTTTGATTAGAACATTGTTTTGCATATGGTAGTCTATTATTTTTAATTCTATAATATCTTTGCATTGATACTTGGAGAAGAAAGGGATATATACTTGGTAAAAAACCAAGTAAGTCCAATAAGCAAATTTCTAAAATAAGTAAGCACCTTAGAAATACAGCATCATCTCAGCATCCTCTACATGGGGTAGGACAATGATAATATCAGAAACATGCACACATGCACACACAGATATATTGAGTACTCAAGCACTTAAGCACTTAAACATTCTCTAACCAAGTGAGATGTTTTCTGGTCTCCAGGCACTGAAATAAATAAAATAATAATTACAAAAAATTTAGTGGGGAAAATGTTTCTTGACTTACCCATTATAGTTTACCTCTCTAGTTCTTTATTATTAATAGTTTTTCAATTCTAACTTATTTTAGTCATTTTTTTCTTATTTCAAGTACCAACTGTCCATAGATGACTTTAATCACTGAATGCCTTTCCTGATAAACAGAAATACTCATATCTGTGTGCAGCTTTTATTTGCATGTGCAAAATTGAAGTTAAATCTGCTTTAAGCATTAATTTGTGTAACTATTTTCTGCAATTCAGGATTGTAGTAGCAACTTTGCTGAACTTGCACTTAAAGCTGGATGGTGCCATTTAAAGGCTTAAGATGCTTTTGCTGTTTTTCTTGTGGCCAATCAGAATGAAGTCTGGAGTCTTATAATGGTCCAAATGGAAACTGTGGGTAATTCCTGGGATATGTATTGGAGACTCTAACTTCATGCCTGCACTTCTCTGTTGAGATTTCAACAAGACCATCAGCCCTGTATGGACAGAGGCTATGCAATGTATGCTTTGATTGTTGCATCCATAATAATAAGGAATTGTATTCCATAACTATTTGCTAAGTGAATTAGTGCTGAGTGGAGCTTGAATGGATGTATGATATCCCTGGAACAAGGATTTTATTTTGACTGTAGGAAATAGTAGATTTAATGGTAGAGGGTAGAGTGGTAAGTACTACACTGGTTTATGCTATGTTTGTAAAATTTCACCAACTTTCCCAGAAACATATAATTACATGTATATAGTACTATAGTAAGTTGTGTCCAAATTCTCAGTCCCAGTTATATTTTTATTATCAAATTAATTAAAAGTTGAAGTACAATAGATATAAATGGTCAACTATCTCTTATAAGTGGTTAAGTGCATTGAAGCTTGGAGTGTTATAATGTCATAACCTAGTACATTGCATTGCAACACAATGGTGTGAAGTAAATGCACGTGAACATAAATACAGAAATGGACAATAGAAATCTGTTAGGCTTTATCTGTCAAGTTAAATCAGGTTACTCTTGACTGCCAGCTCTTCTCTGCCTCATGTTTCAGTGGTCGACTTGTTTGACCTTCCATGAGAAGCACCATTTTGCATAAGACCCTACAATTGATCCTTACTCCCCACAGGGAGATAGAAAGAGTGGTAAGCTGTAGTCTGGACCTCAGCATTGAGCATTTTTCTATTTGCCTGGTTCTGTCCTGAACTTAATCCATGTCTGTCTACTGTGATAATGCAATCCAACACAGAAACATACTGAGTATGACTAATGATTCTTCTGGTTTTCTGACAGGAGTATGTTATTGACCTTTTAAAATTAGGTACTGTGGAGGGACCTATGGGATGGTTTATGTTCTGTGAGAAGATAATCTCAATGATTCTCAAGTTTGGGAAATGCTATATATCATATGCAATTATACGTATAACTCAAATCAGCTGTTCAAGGGTTGAGAAATGAGAAGATAAATATGTTTTGCCTCTTAGAGTCATTTCTCAATGTTTTTTGGATAAAAGAATTTTTAAAACTCAAATCAGGAAGTTCTACTTCCTATGTCAGTGTTCTCCAAGCATACTCCTGATAATTAATTTGATGCCACAGGCACTTAATGCCAAGAAGAATTTTCTATAGAGTCTTTGTAAGTATTTTGGAAGATGGAATCTTGGCTTATGTAGAGAAGCACTCTTGGGACCTATGTTGAACCCAAGAGAATAATTGCTAGAATTATTTAGTAATATCTGCTAATTATGCGGCAAATCTAAGGGCTTTGATTATTTTTGTTATCCTTGCCCCAGATAAAAGCCACCTTACTAAAGTATTGCTACTTTGTCAGACCCTGGCTGGACTGTGGCCATTTTCCTTCATTAACTTCAGTACAATGTGAATACTCACCGCCCTGTTACCAGTGTCTACTTCTTTTGTTATCTAGTAGTTAGAGGGTGATGTGAATAGTGTGGAGAGCTTCATGGTTTTTATTTGTTAAAGTAACAATCTGCTTAAAAAAAAAAAGCTATTTTGGTAGAATCCTGGGAGTTACATGTAAATGACAAAGTCATATAACACATTATATTTTAAGAACTTTGCTTCAAGCTAGGACTCAAAGAAGCTATAAAGCTTAGGGTGAACAAATAAACAGGCAGGTAAATATAACCGCTTCCCTTTCTTCTAAGATTCTAATTCTGCCTCTTTAGATCAAGTATATGAAGGATCTGAGGCCCAAAGATACTTAGAGTTTATAAAGCATAGATCACAGTAATACCTCTCCTATAAGGTTGTTGAGAATATTAAATTTAAAAGTATTCAAAGTACAGGGCATGACACAGGGCAGGTATGCAAACTCTTTCAGCTATTATTAGTTAGAGGTACAGTACCTTAAATATGATTCCAGACCTCTGCCACCTACATTGTATGTTCCATACATGAGTTCTTATGCTCAGGCACTTTTGTTTTCTCTTATCAAATTCCTGACATATTTTTTTAAAGATTTATTTATTGGTGCATATAGAACTGGGGTACAGGCCAGAGGCTCAGGGGCGGTGAGAGGCTTCACCAGAGACAGAGTGGGGAGCAGCGGGCAGGTCAGGAGAGGTCTGCCACGCCATGCGGTCACCTCCAGTGCAGGCGGGAATCGAACTCATGCGGAAGTGGCTTTAGCTTCTCAGTGCTGTGCTTTAACCCACTGTGCCGCCAGGGAGGACCAAGTTCCTGACATTTTTATGAAGACTTGGTAGCTCTATTTTGGAATAGGACACTTCCAGGACCGTATCCCAAGTTCATGTCCACCAGAGGTACACTTGCCAGTTGAGTCTCTCTTACTCTGCTCTTGGTCTAGGGCTAATAACTCTAACTTAGCCTGTTAGGCATGGGAACATGGATGGTCCCTTCCTAAGGTCAATGCTGATGTTTCCAGTTACCACTTTTTTCCACTTGCTCAGTGCTGACCCTACATTTGATTCAAATACAGACACCTGAAGTCATCACATTCCTTCAACAGAATCTTTAACAGAAACTTGCTTTCCAGAAACTAGTTTTGTTACTACAGCTCTGTGGCTCTTGTCAAGGCCTGATTTGAAGCCATCTAGCTTGACTAAGTAGTTACTAATCTGTCTGGTTTCCATTTAAACTGCCCCCCCACCCCCATGTGCTCATTACCATGGTTTATATTCAGCTTCTGATGATAGCTAACCATTTTTGTGAAGCCTAGAGCATAATAGGTATTAAAAGCTCAAGCTTTCTGATGCATCTGCTATTTGTTTTCCCTCCCTACTAATTAGCGGGTCTACATTCTCCTTTGTCTTGTTCCTAATGTATTTGTGAAATATTGTCTGGCTGTCCTTTGTTTCTTTTGCTAGTTGCTTTTCATATTATGCTTTGGCTTTCCGGTTGCTGTTCCCATATTACACATGCCCTATTCTCTTACCCTTGCCTTCAGCACTGTGCCCTCATTTTCCCTTTGCATGTCATTCTATCCTGGCAGCTTAAATCTCAGCGTGGGTTTTGACTTCCATAGAATTGCTAGCTGAGTGAAAATTCGGGGACAGTTTCTTAAGTATTGAAGAATAGGGAGGTTTGGGTCTATGGTATCTAGCCTTAGCACAAAAATCTTAAATAATCCAGTGTATTCTGAAATGTTTACTTACCCTGACCAAGTAGTCTGGACAGCTTGAATGGTGCTAGTCCATAGTCTGGGTAGTCTAAGGTATTTAATGGTAGCTATATTTATTCAGTTAAAGCTGGACAAACTGTTAGGTATGAAATGACCTTTGAGCCAGCTCGCCTTGCTTTTTCCTACTCCCAGGAAAGTTAAAAGAAATTTCCTTTTCTCCATAAGCCTTTAAACAAATGCTAACAAGTGGCCTGGGACAGTCTGATGTTGTCATGTTGTCTTTAAAATGTAAAGGAGACTTAAATGCTTTGTCCACTTCCTGGCCTGGAATAATGAGGATTCAGTAGGTCCAATTATGAAGTAAAATCTAGAATAATGAAGTCAGCCAACTTTATTGGCAGACTTTGTCAGCTGGTAATAAGAGGGAGTGTCCACCAGGTAGCCATGACCCCAGTCTGGTTTAAACTTTCATATGGGAGTGAGCCAGGGGTTCCGGACTTAGTATGACTGAAAGATTTTTACTTGCCGTAGTTATGAAGACCACTTCTGGCATTCTGGAGTATTGAAGGTAGCAAGCACACAGCTACTCATCCATATCTCATGTGTGTCTCTTGAAGTGAATGTTTGGTGGTTTAATAGTAAATACAAGTAAAAACAACCTAACTGTGTTCAACATATCTTTCTCACCAGTCTTTGATGCTGGGGTAGGTCATCTGGTCTGGGAAGTGGTTTGTATAAATGGAACAACCTGGAATTGTTCACCTGTATTAGGGCACTCGTGAGGAGAATGGAAGCTGACAGGAACATTGCAGGCATTCTTTTATTTTAGTACTCTGCTTTCTTGGGATCCACCTGTCAGTTTTACTTTTCTTTCTCTACCACAAGGAAGTCAAATCAGCTTTTGTCCTGTGAAGTTTCAAAGCTTCTATGTTATCCTAAATGGTAGTGATGTAAATGTAACTTACTATGCCATAACAAAAACTGTCAAAAGTAATGACATATATTATTTCTTTTATTACAATTTTGATTCACTCACTCGATTGAAACATTTAGTTTCTTCCAAATTCTGTGCATCCTCACTTAGCATCTAACTAAGAAATTTACTTAGCCTATTATTAAGCTAGCATAACTTCTTAGATTTATCCAAAGGATTCACACCTACCTATTTTAATGGGGTTTCCAGAGGCTGACCCTTTAAATACAACTGTTACCGTGATCAAAAGAGGTTCTGCTTCAAGCATATAAAAACTATCCACCTTTTCTACCCATCCCAACAATAACCGAATTCTAAAAATTTACTCAATTCGTATCTTGACACATTAGCAAATTTTACTTTACTAAATTCTGTGCTCAACTTGCTGTTTGGTCTGCCTCCCTCAAAACCCACACGAGCCTGCTCTCAGATTAGTGTCATATTCAACCTCAGATCATCCTATTTGTGTTATTCTAGTTTTGAATGATTTCCTGAAATTATTTTCCCTAAATTTGATTATTTTCCCTAAATTTTGGCTTTTATTCATTTCCTTCATTACTCTTTTGGATGGACCTACTGACAAATTTTTGTCTGCTAGGACATCTCCTGGGCTCAGCTCAGGTGTCTGGCAGCCAGTCAAGTCATGTGTTTCTCCATTTACATGGAGAAATTTCTTATCATTTTTTTATTGAGAGACAATTGACATCTAATACTGTGTAAGTTTAAGATGTACAACATGTTGCCTTGATACACTTATCATTTACAATATGATTATTACTATAGCAATATTAGCTAATACTTCTACTGAGTCACATAATTTTTTTTTTTTTGTAGTAAGAATAGTTAGGATGTAATCCTATAGCAACTTTTACTGTTTATAAGACAGTATTATTAACTATAATCATCCGAGTTGTATGTTGGCTCTTGATAAATTGATTGTCTTAGATGGGGCCTCTTAGCCAACTGGTCTTCTATAACTTTAGAGCCTGAATCACCAATAGCATGGTCCTTAACCACAACCTCTTCTTGTTTGTGTTTGACTCTTACCATTCCGTATTTACTACAATGTCCACCAAATAAAATTACATATTCATGTTAGGTACAAACATTTAGTTTCTTCCAAATTCTGTGCATCTTCACTTAGGATCTAACTAAGAAATTTATTGAGTTTCAGTTAATACTGTGCAGCTCAAAAAAATAAGTGAGCATTCCTACTCTTTAAGGGTTTGAAATTATAGAATCATTATACTAAAGAGCTCATATCTATACTACAGTACAATCCTCTCTCAATTAGCTACAAGGAGCTGGAGCTCAGACAGGTTAAGTAACTTCTCTGGATGGATTCACAGAGTGTGAGACCAAGAAGAGGAAACACCATCTGCTTTCTGTTGTATTTTTTCTTTATATAGTTTCAGTTTCAGTCAGACAACAGATAAAAGAACACAGATGTCTGTGTGGAATCTGTTCTGGAAAATGTCTGATGGGCTCCTTTATTTTCAGATCGTTTCTAGGTATAGGACAGGATAGGAAGCAAGCTAGATTTGCATTGCATTTTCAGTTTGATTACCAACAAAGTTAAAGAATCTAAATGGAAGTATCATGTGAGGGTCAAAAGAGAGCCTTGGTGCTACTGCAGTGAGACCTCTGTCTGCTAGTGAAATAAGGGAAATGTGTGATTTTGCTGTGATGTCAAGAAAATAATGGGTGGTTGTGACTTGGTTTGTCACCTTTTCAATGCAAATGAAATACAACAGTGCCAGTGAGGCCATTGTATTTTTAAAAAACAAAAAAACAAAAACAAAAAACTGGCACACCCCAGTTGTGGGCAGCCAAAAAGTCAGAAGAGGAGAGCCATTTTTTAAAGGATTTTCTAGCACATTAACCACATAATTCCTCAGCAGGATCTCAAGCCCTGTGCTAAGTGCAAAGCTCTCCCACATAACTGCCATAGTGGGATTGCTTTTGGAAAAACTTCAAAGCTCTTGCCGAGAGTGACGGCAGCATTTTAGCACCTCCTGAGACAACACCCTCATCACTACTGTCTTCACCTAGTTTTTAAATGCTGCCAATCAAAATCACTTCCTCTAACTGGGCTAATTTCCTGAGACAATCTGGCATTAGCCCTGGCTGATGTCGTCAATGCATTTGACTAAAGGATCCAGGCTTGAAGTGAAAACTACATGCTCTGAGTGTCAGAAGGCACTCCAGGAGGGAGTCACATGTCAAAATATCCTATTTCTCATTATATGAGCTGAGCTGACCAAGGTCAGGACCTTGAAGGATTGAGAGCCTTTTTTTCTAACTACACTCTCTTCTTTTCCTTCATGCTCAGAATTCTCATGCCAGGAAAGTAAAAAGGAGTAAGTTGATTAAAAGTGGCTGCAAAGGCCAGACAGTATATATTTGGGTAGAAACTGGTCCCACCCCTTCTTCTTTTATGTCACTTGCACTCATCAAAGTGCAAACTGGTGCTGAATGAAGGATACTCTTAATAATGCCTCCCTACAACCATCAATAGTGAGACTTGGATGAGATCAATGCACAAAGTAAACTCCCTGTAACTGCCAGATATCATTCTATTCATAGAAAAAATTAATTGACTTATAACTGAATTAGTTAAAGAATGTCTCCAGGCACTTCTCTAGCAGTTTTAACATTAAACGTGAGTGAGGGTACACTATAAGACCAGGGAGCTCTCTCAAAGGGGAGAAACACTGATGCTGTGGTAAATGAATGAACAGGAAACAGCAACCTTCTATGATGGGGCTTCACTCATCATGGCCAATGAAGATATAGAGGACACAAATAAAGCCAGTTCATTATCACATTGATTAGGATGCTTAGAGTCAAAATCCTGTCATTCACTATAACATTGAGAAAAAAAAATGACCCCATCCAACAATGAACTAAAGATCTGACTCAAGGATTAGCTTTTTTATTGTATGCCATTTCACTTACAGAATCAACGATAGGTTCCAAGAACTTAAAGATAGTGCTAAGTGAAGGCTTAGTGTATGATGCTGAACAAGATGCTTCTGAGATGATCAGGGAAAAGCAGAATTATTTCACCAGGACCAGGAGATGTGTCCCTTTCCAAACAGATGAGGAATTAGGAGAGAAAAATGCAAATTCAGCAGAGGTGACTTTTTAATTTTTTTTTTTTTTTGCTGCTGAATATTTATTTGCTGCATCTTCTTTCTCCAGATCTATGATCATAATTTACACAGGACCCCCGAGGGCAATTAAGCCAGCAATGCCTTTGCCAGTGAAATGAGAAAAACCAGCTCTCAGTAAATTCTGAATTCCACCACGGGTGCTGCAGAAACAGAACTAAAAACAGCTGCAGTTTATCTGTGCTGTCGAGTTGACTATAATTTGCTGCTACCCTCACCCTTACCAAGAGCAATCAGCGTATAGAAGTACAGAATTTTAAGATGATGAATGTTTTATTTCTTAAAATAAACAGTAGCAATTTAGAAGCACATTGATGAATTTTACATTTATTTTCTTATGTTGTAAAAGTATATTGGAAACTTCCGTGGTGTCAAAATCCTAATGTACACTTGTCAAAAATTTCAAGATGACAAGTTAATATGGAATTCAAATCTAAAAAACAGACTTTTCAGATATATTCCATGAAACTGGTGATTCTTTTGTTTGTACTGACCAAGCAATGACTACACCTCACTAGTGGGTGGGTGTTTTTTGGGTGTCAAATTTAATATTGAGTTCCAAAAGTCAGAGTAGACCAAGATGTGACATATTTTTCCAGTTAGCTTTTCATCAACCTAACAAACTCCAGTCACTGAATGAGTTTCTCTGGTTGGAGTGACCTCCCCAGACTGATAAACTGCATGCATATATTTAACATTTTGTAACCCTCTCACATTACTCTCATGAGAACTGGTTATTATGATGGTTTTATCACATCTAAAATCCATGGATCTTAAGATACAATATTACTTATTTACCACTAAGAAAGAAAATTGAAGAAAACAAACAAACAAAACACTTTATATTTAGCTAAGTGCCACTATGCATTGTTAGGATGCTTCCCCATTTCAGAGATGGTGATTGAAGAAAAATCCGTTATTTTAGGATCTATGAAATACAGCACCCCCACTGTTGCATAAACATTCACACAACTGTGAAGGGCGAAGGGCAGGAGACATGAACTTGTGTTTCTGACTCCAGAGATCTTTCTGCCTTTGTATCGTATTGTCACCTTGAGTAGGCACAGATTCTCACTGTGCTACATTTTCCTCTCTTTGTTTAAAGCAAGGGTAGCAGTGATAATAACAGTGGGGTCCTGGGCTAAAAGGAGTCTTTGAATTTGCTACTGTCAAGGTCACTTGATTTCTCTCTTATCGCACTGAAAGATAGTCCTTCCCCCCTAAGTATTAAATATAATTGTTCAACTACTATAGATTAGTGTTTGAAAATTATACAGTAGTAGTTATATCAGCTCAAATGAATGACAACAATTGAGATAGTGAATGATACTAACTTCAACTGAGGATTTGGGAAGATCTCACTGTATAAATATAACTGCTTTTAATATATTTCATAATTGTGTGATTTTATAAGTTTACACAGTTAGCACATGTCAGCTTCTTTACACATAGGGATACAAATGTGAGATCTTAGCACAATGTTTAAAAAATCTGATTTGTTGCTATTCAGTTCAGTGTCTTGAGAGCTAAGCAGGGGCCTCTATCTTTCTTGGTTTTTATTAAATTTGATGTCCTCATTTTTTAAGTTTTGTATTTTCAGATATGTGTTTTGAGCCAAAATGCCACGGCAAAGCATTCTGATCCTTGCCACTATTACACATTTACATAAACTGTGTAATTTATATAACTCCTTGTTGATCGTAAATGTTAATTAGCTGTGCTTTGCAAGGCATCAGAGGTTATCCTGATTTTATTGATGAGGGAATGGTAGTTAAGAATTATTTGGTAGCAATACTTTTTTTTAAGGATTTATTTATTTATACATACATAACTGGGGTACAGGCCAGAGGTGAGAGGATTCACCAGAGACAGAGTAGGGAGCAGAACAGGCAGAGTGACGGAAGTACCCTGCTGAGGAGAGCAGCAGGCAAGGTAAGAGAGGTCTGCTGCTGTGTGGAAGACCTCCGGGGTTGGGGATCAAACTAGCACTAAGTGGCTGCAGCTAGCTTGCAGTGCTGCACTTTAACCCACTGAGTCACTGGGAGGGCCCATGAGCAATACTTTTAACCATACCAATGAGACATTTATAAAGATAGTTTCAGGAACTTGCACTTGTGTTTTTCATTTGCTAATTTTCTGTTTAAACTTCAAAACAATCATTTGCAGTTTTTTTCTTTCTTTGAAACAGGAACCCAAAAGGTTATCTCTTCTTTCAGCTCCCTGGCTCTCCCAGCTATTCCCATTCACAACTGCTCTCCTTATCATGTGTTGACTCTGTAAACTCATCCTACTCTCTCCTCTGCCTGATCTTCAGCTTCTGCTCTCAGCTATGTCTCAAGACCTTAGGAAGGTTAGTGGACCTTGAGATGGTGAGTGTTCTGTGTCAACACCCTTTCATAAAGTTCCTAAGGAAGAGAGACCACCATGAGTTTTGATCTCTACCCTCTGCCTTACTTGGATTATGCTAAATGTGAAGATCTTTCTCAATAACTGTTAATTCATACAGAAATGTATATTTTGATCATCATCCAAAGTAGGTCAATTGTATACTTGCTTAACTGACTGAAAACAAACTTCATGAATAAATGGATCAGTTTGTTGCTCCAGTCTATGGTCAATTTTTTCCATAAACTTCTCATTTTGCCTTAATCCAAACTGAATTCCATCATGTCTCATTCCAAAATACTTAAAATCCAGAAATTCATATTTGCACACGTCCACTGGAGAATCTAGGGATAACATCTTCTAAAGCCCTAAGGGGTTCTATGTGCTTGGCAAAGAATATGAATGAGTTTGTCAGGATAGAGACCATCAGGAGTAAATGGCTTTAGGGTGTGTGATTAGGTAACAGAAAATGGGAACCCAGCTGTCAAGAGAAGGAGCTAGACTTTGTTGAGTAGGACTCTAGGCTCTATGTACAGCCACAGTTTACCCTTTAGATAGAGCTAAATGAGGTTGTAGCAGGATCTATGCTAAACGGTAATTTGAATACCTACATTTAAAAATATTAAAAGTCTTTAAATAAGCTAAATATGATTTAGATTTATGATATATCATTCAGCTTAAAGGAAACAACTGTATTGGCTGCAATTTGAACTTTCTATTATCTGTAGGTGTTTCTGATAAAATGTTTTTGAAACCATTGGATAAACAGATATATACAGGGAAGTAAAATTTGCATAATAATTATTTTGAGCTGGTTATTTTTTAGAAAACATAGACAAAGGTAAAGCTCTGAAAGCTGAGTAGAAGTTAAGCATTTATTAAGAGACACTTTACAGGGGTAAGGGAACTTTCAGTTTCCAAGGTGTCTTCTCAGGCTTTAGGGAAGAGGGTGATGAAAAATCTTGTCAGTTATCCTCCTAGAAGGCAGAAATTTAAATCTGCATAACAATCAGACCCCTGCCACTGTGCCTTTCCTGGTAACCTCCCTTCCCTTTACCACCCTTTCCAAGCTTCTATGGTATCTTTTTACAGTCATGGCTGATGTTATTTGGGGCCATTTTGGTGAGTTACACAGTTTTCCTGGACTCTCCCATATATATGTGAGATATAAATTTTAAATGTTTGTCTCCTTTAATCTTTCACTACAGGGGGTGTCTTAATCAATAACTTAGAAGGAGACAGGAATACTTATCCCCCTCTTCTACATGTATTACTCTTAATAGCATTCTGTGTTGTCCCCCTCTCCTATTCCATAATGAAGGAGTATTACATTTAAGTGGAAGAGAGCATTTACTTCCATGGATTGATAAATTTCACCTTCCTCTTAATTAAGCTTTGCAATGAAAGCTGAAATTCTTCTGGTCCTACTAAGCTGATTATGTCAGAATGAAGGAAATGTTTTTTTCAACAAATTAGGACTAGTATCACTAGTTGTAAGGATGATGTGTTTGGGTAGCTCATCACTCTGACTGCTAGAGTTGAAATCATATTTCAATCATATTTTAAATATGTCACCAAAAATTCATGAGAAAACAAAAAGGAACAAAATCTGCAGTATTTAGTGAACTGTTAAGGTACACAGCATCTGGTCCATTATGAATGCTTAGCTTGGATCTTTTAATGAACACTTTATTCTCAATGTGTCATACCGAAAGAAAAGCAAATGAGAGAGTGGGTGTCCCAGATGACCTTAAGCATTTCCAGCAAACAACCACCTTCACAGTCTTTTCATTGTGTCACACGAAATTATTGAACTGTTAGACCTCGACTTTAGGTATCAGGCAGCTTCAAATAAAGGATAGGCTAAAATCATAAGAATATTTCTTATAAAGGATAGGCTAAAATCATAAGAATATTGTCTAAGCTTGAGACAGAGGCCAGAGTGTTTATTTGTCTACCTATTAAAACTAATAGCTGATTTTTCCATCTTTTGGTGCCAAGGAAATTCAAAAAAGGAACTCAAGAGATGACTGTGGTATAACAAGAAGGGAAGAACTGTCAAACAGCTGAAACCAAAGTGTCTTTAACTGATTCTGTTAAGAGTTCTTAAGATGGCTGTCCCTGGTGGTGCAACAGGTTGCACCAGGGTGCAGTGTTGCAAGCTGCCACAGCCGCTTCAGTACAAGTTCGATCCCCGGCCTGGAGGTGACCTATGTGGCGCAGCAGACCTCTCTTGTATCACCCGCTGCTCCCCTCAGCAATGTACTTCGTTGATCTGCCTTTGTCTCTGCTCCACACTTTGTCTCTGGTGAAACCTCTCACCACCCTTGCACCTCTGGCCTGTACCCCAGTTCTGTATACACAAATAAATCTTTTTTTTTTATGAGAAAACTGAAGAACTTAAAAAAAAGAGTTCTGAAGAGAGCTATGCTGAAACTCTTCACAAGAAGGGAGTTCTTGTGTTAAATGTGCACTGGCAGTAGAGAAATCATTCTTTTCTATTATCCTGATATGGAACTATTGACACTTGGTGTCATGCATTCCAAATCCTGTCACCAAGATGCTGTCATCAGCATCACAAATATTTCCTGAGTTCTTCTGTAGGAATAGAGAATGAAGAGGAGGCATGTGGTACATTCCTTGAAACTTCTAAAATGGATTGTTTCATTTATACACTGGAGCATGGGGCTTGTTAGTTTATGAAATATTAAATCATCAGAAAGAACACTGAGAGCAACTTTGTCATATCCCCGTGTTTCTTTGAGAATATATCCTCTTCAATATGCCATGGTTGGGAATTAGTCATTCTATTCAACATCTATCTATCTATTGAAGGTTTAATATTTGCAATCTCTTACTGGCTCTATAAAAATATGTCAGAAGGAAAAGATATGATTCTTGCATTCCAAATCTTTTAATCAATTTGAAAAGATAGAGTATGAGTGTGACTATCAATATTAATTTCAGTAAAGTAAACAGCACTTGGGAAACTTTATGTGGTTCTGAATGTTTGCTATAGACTGTTCTAAGTGGTTTGCTTCTATTTACTCTTTTGATCCTGCTTAAAGCAAAACAGAATAGAACAACAGGGCCAAAATGGAGGTCATCAATTCCTGCCCTATGAAATGCAGTTTCAACCTCTCCCCACAGTGGATTTTAAACCAGTCAATCTGGAGTTTCCCTGGTCTGCATTAGTGAGGTCATCTTCATAAACCCTCCTGCATTCCCCAAGGGAAGGTGACTTTGCCTGAAATAATCTTTCTTTTCTTGTCTCACCCTCTTTTCTGACTACAAAATCTTTTCATTTTGTACAACTCCATTTAGGGTCTTTCTACTTAGGATGCTGCCCAACTCATGAATCATTTAATGAAGTCAATTAGGTCTCTAAATTTACTCAGATTAATTTTGTTTCTTAATAGTTCTTACAAAAAGATTAAAGTGAAACATTCACATTTTCATAGACAAAGGAATGAGACACAACTAGTTGAAATAACTTGTCCAAGGAGTCCTGATAGAGCCAGCATCCCTGTGGGTATTACAGTGATATTGACAACCAAACATTCTGCCCCTTGGAAAAAGCCTATCCATGCCACAGGACTTCAAATGCTGAATTTATCTACATGATTATTAGACTCTCTATTTGAAGGGTGTAATCTGTATGTATATTTTATCATGTTTAATCAAGATCCCATTGTTTTGTGACATAATAATATGTAAGTTTCAGTTATACAACATTATAATTTAATATCTGGCTTACACTAAGGTTCACCAGGACAAGTTCAAAACACTTGTATTAATGCTCGTTTCTTATAGAACCTAGTCCAAATTACCTTGCAGTTCTTAGGGCCTCCAGGTTCTACTGTCACCTTCCTAGGGTTCTCTCAACCCTGTTCTCCCTTATCCATCTCCACTTAGTGTCTCTGGCCTTCTGTTCTAGGAATAGCCAGGCACAGTCTTTCTTTAATTCATTTGCATTGGTCAACTTCTCTATCTAGCAGGCTCTTCCCCACCCTGTGCTTGACTTTTTTTTTCGAATTCGAATTCAGCTCTCACCTCTTAGACATAATCCACACTGGTCTTCATTCCATCTAGCTGTCTACTTTCCTTTAATGATTTATATTTTTTTTTATAACACTTAGCTCTGTTGAACAACTCATAAGTTATATAATTGCTATTGCATGTCACTGCTACCCGAATATGAGCCCCAAGAGGGGAGGAATTACAGCCTTTCTATTCACTGCTGTAGTACCATTGACAGGAACACTCTCCAGCTCATGATCAGGGCTGATAAGCATTTGGTAAATGCCTGATTTAATAAATGAACAAGTTGATAAAGATTTACCATGGGAAAGATAAACTCTTTGTTTAGGTAAAAGCAGATTCAAAAAGATTTTTATATTTTATCTAACTCCCTTCATTCTCATATTTTTCAGCAACATATGTCTAAACAGCACAACCTGAAAGAAACACTGCTAAGAATTCTTTTACTAGACAAATAGTTGCCAAGGGGCTAGAAGCCATTGCCTTTCTAAATCAAGTATTAAAGGATGACTTTTCATCACTGAAAATATCTAATTTTCATTTGGGATAATAGCACTTAAAGGTTTGTGGGTAGGAAGAGAATATCTGATGAAATGTACATCCAGAGGGATCATAACTAAAATGAAGTCTCAATGAATAAAGATCTAATAAATTAATATTAAAGGCAATTATAGTTCAGATAAATGTAATTTCTTTTCCAGAAAAGGGAGAAAAATACCCAACAGTGTAATGCACAGACAAGGACAGGTTCAGAGCCAGATTCTCCCTTGATCATGTAGAAATACCTCTACAGATACACACTTTGGTTATAAAAATAGCACAAATCAAATTCATAGGCAAGATCAATGCAAGGTCACTATTGTTCCTTTCAAACTCTTATCTCACTATGTTGCCTGCTGGTGGGAAAACAATACCTAATTCTTTGAAATCTCTATAAATGTGTTCTTCAGGTATGATGGAGATTTTCTGTCATGGACATGCAGATGTCCTGCTCCACTCCCATAGGATTGTACAAAAGTTGGCTTAGGAATACTTGTGCCTAATCACAAAGGGATTCTGTCAAAGAATGGCATGGGTCTCAAAGACTGATTGTTCTCTGGAGTGAAGTTTTCCCCCTAGAACAGGCTGCTAATTACTTTGTAGTAGAACATCACAAACATGATGGAACCCAAACATTTGTTTCCTCAAGAAAGAAGACTGAGCGATACTCAAGGCTACCCACCTGAAAACAACCACCTCCTGACTCTTCCAGTATCTGAAGTTATCTATGAAAGGGAAAATAAACAAGCAGAATAAGAGGTAAAATATAAAACTGACATAGCCAGCAATCCTTGAGTATGTCCACTTCTGAGGAAGTACTTATTTCTTGGTGAATAAATGTTTTAAGCTTACTCAACCATATAATCATCTCAGCGTTCAAGACATTTGATCATTATCTTAATTAAATGAAAATATGCTTCCCTTTGTTTTCAGAAATCTGAGTGAAGGAAGTACTGAAAATATAAGCAATTAGTCCTAGAGACAACCAGTTTTTATAATGGACTTTTCTCCCTGTGGAATATTGGGAAATCACCCTGAAAAATTTCTAATTCAAGCCATGGTTCATACAAACAGGGCAAGACATTAAATATGGTTTGGGCAGTTGAAAAGCATTCTGAGGATTTCTGGTCTAGGTTGTTTTTCTTAAGGATTTTAGGAAGCAAATAGAAGCAGCTGCACTAAGGATTTTCTGCAATTAGGTTCATGCAGATTCTGGAAGTTGCTTATTAGGTCTGTCACTTTCAATCCATCTGGTATTTCCATGTTCAAGTAGTATTGTGAGTTGCTCAGTGGGGTCAGTGTTTTTTCTTTTACCTGCTAGACAGCATTACACAACCATCAAGGCTTATCTGCTAGAGGCAGGATGCAAAATTTGGCTGCCTATTGCAAAGCGCATGAATTTTTGATTTGTCTATGTGAAACAGCACAAATGCCTCCTAGGAGTTCCAGTTTGGACCAGTTCAAGACTTAGGTAGTGCTCCCAAGTTGTTCTGAGTTTATTTATTTTTAATGTTAATTTTTATATTTTGTGTTCTTTTACCTGATGCCTTATGTAACACATAAAACCAAAGGTAAAAGTTATAGTCATTTCCATTTTATTTCATTACCTATCTAACGTTGATTTAGAAAGCTATAGGCTGAATTCAGTGGTACCCATGGAACAGGTTTTGGTTTCTTAAAAAAGATTTGAGGACACTCAGTAGTAACAATCATACTGGATCTCTTAGAATGTGTTAATTTTTAGTGCAAGTTTTTCCTTCTACCTTTCTCCCCAAAGTGCTATTTTTTACTGTCAGCCTTCATTTGAAGTGAGGAAAATTGAGTTCAAGGACAGGCAGAATTCCACACTAATTATTACATAATCTCTTCCCACAATTTCCTCTCTTTCTATCCTAGTCACCCAGTTTTTCATAAATTTGCAATGCAGATTTGGGAATACACTTATTTGGAAATTTTATTACTGCTCTTCCTCCCTACCGGCTGGGATTATGCTAAGGCATAGGATGTATCCAGGTAATGGATAAGTCAGTAATGTGAATTTCCAACCAGCAGATCTAATCCCTAATATTTTATTTATTTATTTATTTTGTATGCATTTGCATCTAACCTCTTGAGACATTGAGAACAATATTTCCCAATTAGGCATAGATGGGACCTGGGCCAGAGTTTATTGGTTTTCTCCAGCTTGTTTTATTTATGTTATCTCATTTATACTAATAGTTTAAATTTGCCAGAAGATAATGTCACTGCAGGGAAAGGATTGATTTAGGAAGATGAAGTGGCTGCTTATTCTCTTTGCTCTTCCTAGTTTTTTTTTTTTTTTTTATAAAGATTTTTATTTTATTTGTGCATACAGAACTGGGATACAGGCCAGAGATGTGGAGGGTGAGAGAATTCACCAGAGACAGAGTGGAGTGCAGAACAGGCAGATCAACGAAATACACTGCTGAGGGGAGCAGCGGGCGGGTCAGGAGAGGTCTGCCACGCCATGTGGTCACCTCCGGGGCAGGCGGAAATTGAACTCATGAGGAAGCGGCTTTAGATTCTCAGTGCTGTGCTTTAACCCGCTGCGCCACCAGGGAGGGCCTGCTCTTCCTAGTTTTGAAGTGGGTACTGCAAAACATAATGTCTGGCTGTGGGTTTTGCTGACTGGTTTTCATGTTCTCTTTCCCAACTTAGAAGGGTGCAGAAGTGGTGGCACAGTGAGGCTGGTAAGGAAAAATCCAAAACAAACAAAAAGTCTGCAAAATTGGTAGTGATATCAATGAAAAATTGGTGAATGTTTAATACTCAAAATTGTGGCTTCCTGAATTATTTCTGCATTGTAAATGTAAGCTTAGATGCAGCTCTTCATGTTTATTACTTAGAATACTATGGAATCAGGAAATAACTATAGCCAGTTTAATGAAAAGAGAAAAGGATTCATTTTAATATAATGTGACTTCCTTCAAATATGAGGTGGAAGGAGGTGGAGTGAGGAAGTGAACTGCTTCTGTCAAATTCATGAATTAAAATGCAAATATCAAAAAAAAAAAAAGGTCCATCATCCCTTATCTGGATTTCCACCATGGAATGTTATTAATTTGTATAGGATGTGGAATACTGTTATGAATTATGTGTCACAATAGTGGCATTCTCCCAGAGAATAGGATTACAACTCTTGCTTCCCAGGGTAAATTCTTTCAAGTTCTGGAGGACTTCTCTCTTTCCTAAACTGAAGTATGGTGAGATAGGGAATAGGTGGGTGAATGGATGACTATCCTGAAATTCAAATTCTACCAAGTAACTTCTGGTAACTAGTTTGATATTATTTGAAAAGGATAAAATAGGATTTTACACTTGGGAAAGATCCAGTTGTTCACATGGGTGGGGCAGGGGAGTATGTAAAGGAGCAGGAAAGGGAAATAAGGTCTTTATTTGACTGATCCCATGTGGATTAGTGAAGAGAATAAGGCAGGGCCAGCAAAATGCCAAGGTATGTGATTCTCCTGCCTTTTCTTCTTTCTCCATGACTCTTCTCCTTCCCTGTGGTCCTTTTCTAATTTGCAAGTAAATATTTTAACGAGACCATTAATTGCATTACATTATTTTGTGTGTAAATGTCTTTTTTTTAATGAAATGAGTTAATTTTTAACTGCAAATTCCCACCTCCTAATTTTTCATGGGTTTAATGCTCTCACTTGCATGGCTTGTTCCACGATGTTTCCAGGAGCATGTCTCCACACTAGCTACCAGCTCCATCATGAGACACTGGGTAAAGGAAAGTAAAAGTTGACTATGCTCTGCAAAATAACACTTGCCCAAAAGGCATTAAACCTTAGAAGGCACTCTGTATTATTTTTATCTAGTCCTTTTATCTAGTTATGGTTGTTCTATGCTTTGCTTTCTCCTTACCTCTTACCCTTTTGTAAACCACTGGGAACAGTGTCCTGTCCCTAGGAACTGAGCTCAAGTTGGTCTCTCTTCATCAAATCCAAGAGAATTGGTCCACTTTACTATTAGTCAACTTGCAACTTTCAACTAGATTATTTTCCATATTTTTGCCACTCTCTTTCTTCAATTTCATGAGTTCTGTCCTCCCCTTGCTTCTCCATAATCTGAGTCAATTCACTGCCCATTCATAATTAGCCTTGGACAGGTCACTGACACTGCAAACTTAGTATGTCCATACCTGAGCTGCCAATTTTCAACAACCTGCTCCTTCTGCAGCTTTTCCCATTCAGCCTGGAAAAACCCTCAACTTCTTTTTCTCCCTTTTCTAGTAACTGGTCCATAAACAAACACTACTGGAATTTCCTCAATATATCTCTAGTTTAAGCACCTCTCACCATTTTTTTTTTCATCACTACCTTCATGTGAGCTTATAGTCTTACAGGATCTATTGCAAGATTCCTCTTTTTTCTGCTTCTGTCCTTACCCTCATCTGCTTATTATTAGCAGAAAAGCCAGACTAATTTTGTGGCACTGTAAGGCAAGGGCAGTCACTTTTCCGGTAGATCCCATCCAGCACCTTCCTGTCTCACTTATATTAAAAATCAGTCCTGGGCCCTCCCTGGTGGTGCAGTGGGTTAAAGCACAGCACTGAGAATCTGAAGCCGCTTCCGCAAGAGTTCGATTCCCGCCTGCCCCGGAGGTGACCACATGGCGTGGCAGACCTCTCCTGACCCGCCCACTGCTCCCCTCAGCAGTGTACCTCGTCGATCTGCCTGTTCTGTTCCCCACTCTGTCTCTGGTGAAGCCTCTCACCGCCCCTGAGCCTCTGGCCTGTACCCCAGTTCTGTATGCAAATAATAAATAAATCTTTAAAAAAAAAAAAAATCAGTCCTTAAGATGGCTTAGACCTCGCACAGTCATCCCATTGTTCTTCATTCTGACCACCCTCACCAGTATCCTTACTTTTCTCAAGCAAGCCAAGCAGGTTCCTGCTTCAGGACTCTCTATTGCCAGATCCCATGTCTGAAATGCTCTTTCACAAAGAGTGGTATGGCTGACCTCTTCAGGTTACCTCAGCAAATTACCTGAGATCTTTCCTGCCAACAAAGTAAAAGATGCAAGTCTTCACTCTTGATGTCATTCCTCTCCTACTCTTCCCATTCCTTGATTATTTTTATTTTATTATCAGTAGCACTTTCTACTACTTCCTATAGTGTATGTTTGAACTTAAATCTTGTTTAATGTTTTTCTCCTCCACTAGACTGTAAATTCAATGTACAGATATTTTTGCTTTTGCTTTATTATTGCTGTGTTTTCAGCACCTAGAATAGTACCTGGCACACAGTAGACATGCAGTAAATATTTTTGTATGGATAAAAAAAATGGTTATTTTATTTTCTGTCTCTATTTCTGTCCATCTGTCCCTTTGTTGTGTCCTTTGCTTTCTTAGCTCATTTTTCTCTGCTTTATAAATGTCAGTATGTCCTAAGAATTTCTCCTTGGTGCTTTCATCTTTTCTGTACTAAATTCCTGTTTCCATTTATTTCTTTGCCATTTCCCCTTTCCTTCAATGCTCAATCACCCCCCCCCCCGCACCTTCCCTCTTGCACTATCATGGGCCACTGACTGTCACATCTGGATCTAGCTGGACAAGAAGATCCAGGAAGGAGATGGTATTCACAGGCAGAGGAAACTTCAGTATTGATTATCACGAAAACTTTTAGTTTCTCTCTTGTTTTAGGAATATAAGCATTTGTTTTAGGAATATAAGCATTCAGAGAAACTTAGGACCATCAGCTAATGTTTTTAAGAGTGATTAGAATGAAGATTATCTTTCTGAAGCTACCAAAGAACAAGAGAAAAGGAGCAACAAATGAATTCAAAACTATTTCTAGTGCAGATGCTGCTGGAAACCTCATTTCTGTCTTTTATCTAGTAACCTTTGCATTCTTTCTTTTGTCTAGTAACCTTTTCAGGGGCAATATTCATACATTATTCATACTTGTACCCACTGGTCCTTTTTCCCTATCCACCCAAATAAGCATGTATTCATCAACAGATATTTGTTGAGTACCCACTATTGAATATGAAGCTTAGGTAAAAACTGAGATGGCATTAGGAACAACCAGAAGACTCTGAAGATTTCAAGTCATGAAAATTAGGAACACAATTACAAAGATATCATTCAGGGACTACTATCTTCACACAAGCAAGAGGTTGAGGCAGCATCTACAGCAGTGACAGTATGGATGGAAATAAGTAGAGAAATGTGGGAGAGATCTAACAGAGATTTGTATGTAAAGTCTTTCAGTAGTATTTACTGAATAAATATACCAACTTGACTTGTCCTAGAAGGAAGGAATGGTTTATAAGATTTTAAGATTTGGAATTATACAGCTCAGAGTTTTAAGTCCCTTCAGATTCCCTTGTTCATTACCTGTATATCCTTGGGAAAATTACTGAAAATGTTCAAGTCTTGGTTTCCTTAGTTATAAATTAGAGTTATGAGTAAAATTGACTTCACAGGGTTTTTACAAGGACCGAATGAGGCAATTCATATAAAGTAATTATCACAGGGTCTAACACAGACTAAGTAATCAATATTTCTATTGCTATTGTAATCAACAAGTTGCTATTTATGATAAGTGTTAAATGACATTACTTAAAGACTGACAAATGAATATTTCCAACAGGTTAAATATCATTCTATTAAGTGGAAATAAATAAATAGAAATGTTTTATTTCAATTAAATTATGTCTGCTGTTCCTGGTACCTGTGGATAGAAGAAGAAAATGCACAGTTTTCAAAAGTGGATCAAGAATAGTGATTTTTTTCCTGCTGGCAAAGAAGGAACTAGTCTCTCTCTCTCTTCCATTCTCTCAGTCTAGCTGTCTGTCTCCTTCTCATAATCCATACTGTTTTAATAGTAAACAGTAAAGGTCACTTACAGTCATTTTAATTGTGGTACCCTGAGATAGTGCAGAAAAACAGTTCCTATGTAAATGCTTATATAGAAATGACCATATGAGCTTATATGCAAAGAAAAAAAATGATTAAGATATAGAACTACTAACTTACGATGACTCAAAATAAGATAGATATTTTTTATTACAATGGTGCAAAAATGATACAAGGTTCAAAGTGTCCTTTGAATTTTGATCTTTTTCTGTTACTGGTAGGAGGCAGTACACTCTCTTATGATGCTGGGCAGTGGCAGAGAGGTCCAGATCCCAGTTAGTCACATGATCAGGAGGATAAACAGCAAATAAAATATTGTACTTGATAGGTTGCATGAGGTATTTATTAGAAAACATACTTTTTACTTTTAGATGACTTTGCCAGCTTTAGGTTAGTGTAAAGAGTTCTGAGCACATTTAAGTTAGGCTGTGCTAATCTGTATTGTTGGATAGCTAAGATATATTTTCCACCTATAATATATTATTTTTGCCATGGGCTTATTGAAATGTATTCCCACTGTAAGTAGAGCAAGATCTGTGCTTGAGAAATGGTGGCTATAATGACACAAGAGAGGTATACATGTTTCTTCAATTAGAATGAGGTAGTTAAAGGAGGCCCAGCTAGTTCAATCACTTATTATAGCTTAACCGAATTGCCTATTTAACTAAGCAAGAAGATTATACAGGTTTTGTGTATGAATGTGAAACACAATTTTATTTCACAGATTAGCAATAGGAATTCATATTCCAAAGGAATTCACAAATACACCATCATGAATATAAGAAAATCAACATAAGCAGTTTGGGGCAATAGACCTCTTGCAGTTCAGCTGAGAAAATCTTAAGATTAGAAATACAGTCAACTTGCTACCCATATTCAGGGAAACTTAGAACCATCAGCTAATGTTTTTAAGAGTGATTAGAATGAAGATTATCTTTCCGAAGCTACCGAAGAACAAGAGCAAAGGAGCACCAAATGAATTCAAAACTATTTCTAGTGCAGACGCTGCTGGAAACCTCATTTAACCATATTTTAGAATGGATATGCTATGCAAACAAGTATAATTCTGTGGAAGACAATTCTGCATTTATTGAATATGTCTGGATGAAGTTTCTGAAACACACTGAATAAAATATATTCAATAGATTTTAATGTTAGTGAAAGAGGCTAGATTGAAGTACCTAGACACATTTGTTTGCTCTGCTGGGGAAGCTTTGTTGCCAAGCAAGTTCCTCTAACCTTGACCTTGGGAGATAAACTGCCTCAGAAGGAGGAATCAAGAGGCTTTCTAACTACATGGAGATTTAAGTTTTCTTTGTCCCCCACAGACATTTCAATTGTATTGACTTTCTTACAACAGTCATCAAGGAGCGGATAATGATTAATTTTGTGAAAACTTTATACCATCGATTTCAGTAATACTGTATGTTAAGTACTATTGCTTATTACCTCACTTTTAGTTGTGAGCTCTCATCTTTTGGAGGTGGAATATCTCAAGTTCTAAGATTTCTCCCTTTATATCAAAGTTTATCTTCACTCCTAAGTACCTTTCCTATACCAATTCCCCTGGGCAAGCTGTGTCAATTTCTGCTTCTTGGCATGCACAGGATGGAAAGCCTGATTGTTGGGGAGGTCCCATGTTCCCTGTCTGGATTTACACGCTATGTTGGACTAGCTACTCGGCTCTAGGCGTGCAGTTAAGTGTTCAGGGGCAGCTATATCGTGTGGAAGGCAGGTGCACTTGAAAAGGACTTACTTCTGTGGTTTTTGACTAGTACCCAGATACCTGGGGACAAACATGGAAGGAGACACTCAGAGGAGAGACATGTGCAGAGTCTTGGCAGAGACACGTGGATGAGAGATGTGGACACTGACAATGGCAATCGTTATCTTGATGGAGTATCTAGTTTTGTCCCAGCTCTCTAGAACCTAACTTACCCTTTTCTTGCTGTTCCCTGGCAGGAGGTATCCCAGATTTGTGACAAGTTTTTGGGCCTCAGTGGCCCTGCTTTGGGTTAATCCTGTGTGACTGAGCATTTTTCCACAAAAGAATGGGAATTTTGGAGGTTTTATTAGGAAGCTATTATTAGGAATATCCTCATTTGTCTTTCCTCTCTATGCACACTAATCTTATTAAAGGTCTTTCACAGTAAAAGTCTGCTTCCTTTGTCTTTATGCAGTGGATGTTAGGACCCCATTTTTGTGAATAAAACTCTTAAATGTGGGATCCCTATGTGCACTTTGGAAATGCACTAACACCTTTACCTCATAGGAGTGTTCAGTGATGGAAAAGCAAAGCCATTATCACCCCACAGCCTAATACTAATTTGTGATCAACCCCCATTCTGATAAACCCACATTTACCTATGACCTTCCCTTTCTTCTCTTTGTTACACGTAATTTGTGTGTTTTTTTTCAACATTAATGTGTATGCATATGTGTGTTGAGTGTGTGTGTATGAATAATTGCCAGTTACTATGTATATGTTCCCTCCCTGGCTAGATAGACTATAGATTACAATCTCTTAATGTCAAGGAAGGCACTTTTATTTCTTTAAAAATCCTTTTCCTTTTCCAAAGTCATCAAAGATAGATTTGACTCCCCAGTGAATACCCATTAGTGCACTTAGTTGAATGAAGTCCAAAAAAGTAACCATAGTAAAACTTTCTGTTACAGACAAGGACATATTCCAGAGAATAGTCAAGTTAGAATAACTGGCAGGTGTCATGTGATAAAGGTTAAAAATTATTTCTGCTCATGGCAATTTTGCAAGTCTTAAAACTCAAATTTCCTACTATCGCTTTCCCTCCCCATATCTTTTAATGATAGGACTTTTTCCCATTTAAGCAAAATTGCCCTTTTCTACTATGTGGTACTTAGGTCTTAATATCCAATATCACCCTAATAAATGAGCAATTATGCATTCAAATTAAAGTACATTAATAGTTTTTGTTATTTTGATAATATGGCAGGAGTGATTTTCCCCATGACATGCCAGCGAATTGTACAGGGAGAATAATCAAATCTCTTTTCCAGTTAAATGATAAAGGTTTATAAAATGTTAACCATGCCATATTGCACTCGGTTCCTCCCAAGTATCTGAATAACTGCATTAAGTAGATACAAAAATGATTGTTCCTTCTAAATATATGGCAAATGTCAACTAAATACAGCACCTCCCCTCCATCTGGGATGCATTCATGTAAATGGAAACATTTTAATTAAGGAAGATAAGTGAAAATAGGAGTTATTCTGATGAAATACTAGAGGTCAGGAGGTTACCTAATTGAAATTGTCAACTTTGCTCCTGAAACCCTGCCATTTTTCTGATTTTCCCTACATTTTATTTTTAAAGTCAAGTTACAGGGGGAAAAATTAGTACCAGCACTCTCAAATGATTCATGAGCTGCTTTATGATAAAATTTTTCCAGAATTGAAAATATCAAGCATTTCCAAAAAAGCTGAAGAAAATTTTAGTCTCTCATGTTTATAATAGTCAACCAGGGACATTATTTTTACTTTACTGATTCATGTAAGAATCAGAATTTAATTAAATTGAGAGCATTTCTAATATATGTTGTATACCCTTTGAATTAGGTGACTATTTGTATAGCCCTAATCAAAATGATTAAATATTGGGAATTTAAGAAATGAGTGAAGAGAGCTGAAAAATCCAGTAGGATTCAATACTGACAAAGTAATAAAATGCTAGACTGATCTGACATTGAAAAATGTGTCTAATTTTTTAAATGATCAGGAGTAAGTATCCTCAGTATATTACATGTATATTATTCCTATAGTTTTGCTATATATATCAAAGATACTTATTTATATGCATAGAAGAACTTGGGTGTGGGCCAGCGGTGCAAGGGTGAGGTGATTCACCAGAGACAGAGTGGGGATCAGTACAGGCTGACTGACTGAAATACACTGCTGAGGGGAGCAGTGACTAAGACTGGGGAGGTCTGCAGTGCCATGAGAGTCAGATCCCTATCTGGAGATTGAACTGAGGCCATAATAGTAATAGTCTTGAGAATAATTTAGACCATGAGGGAGGGATATAATCCATACCTAGATTATATTAATTAAAATCCTGAAATTCAAGGGACATTGACATTAAATAAAGAATTTGGCAAGATTAACATGTCTGGACTCTGTAAGAAAGTGTATCTATAGAGCTATTAATTTTATTCAGCTGAATTACTATTAAATTTCAATATTCAAGCTTCATAGAGTATAGGTTATGTGAATGGGATTTTTGCAAAAAAAAAAAAAAAAAAGATTTGAAAATAATCACTTTTCAATGAGATGCTATGGAACACCCAAAAGCTATGTGATAGAACTGTACGTTTGGGGCATATCAGAACCGTGTTCTCTGATAACTAAATAAACAAATATTTGACCAAAAAACTTCCCACAGAATTGCCTTTTGACTCAAAAGTCCTTTTCTTTCTCCTACATGACTTTCTCAGCCTTGAAGGAGAATTAAAAGATTTGTTATTGAATATAACCCTTACTTTAACATCTTCATTAATTTGCTAGTTCAAATTAATTTTACCTATACCTAAGAATATACCAGGAACTTTCTTTAAACTTTATTCCCATATGTTGAAAATGGGAAATAATAAAAGTGTAGGAATAGAATAATAATACTTGTCATGGACTGAACAATTAATTTCTTTATGCTTTACTTTTTCATCTATAAAATTATAAGTGACTATGCGATGATTAAATGAGAAAACACACATGAAAGGTGTATACAGCACATAACATATGGCCCGGTACTCAATAAATGTTCAGTAAAATTAGATACAGGGCATCAGCATAAGCATTTCACCCAATTTATCTCATTTGCTCCTGAATTTAGTAGATATTTACTACCTCAAAAAATGAGTTACTGGGGAAATTAAATAATCCAGCTAGGTCACACAGAGCATGAATAACTCCCCCGGGGTGTGTAGCACCATTTTTCTGACTTGGGGTCTAGGACTACTACTATTTTTCTAGCTTAATCATTTCTTTTTGTTGCCATGCAGTTCTTCTTGAATGAGGAATAATATTCCATTTCACTGTATTAATAGGCAATGTAAATGTTCCTGTCAAATACTTATAAAAATTAATGATATAGCAAGTTGATTTGCTAAAATGAAGATTGCCTAATAATAGAATATAACAGTTTCATTTCCTCCTTTTGACTCTTTCAAAACTATTTATTGGAATTTATTTAGTTAATAAGATGCTGACTTTCATGTTGCATAAAATAGGTCAGGTAATAAACTGTAAACAAAAGTAGAGCCCTAAAAAGATTATAAATGAAAGTTTCCATTTTTTTAAAGATGTATTTATTTATTTATGCATATAGAACTGGGGTACAAACTAGAGGTGCAAGGGACGAAAGGATTCATCAGAGAGAGGGGAGAGCAAAACAGTCAGATATACTGGAAAACATTGCTGAGGGGAGCAGCAGGTGGGTCAGGAGAGGACTGCCATGCCATGTGGGTCGATATCATCTGAAATATGCATCAAAGCATAATGTTTTGTTTCTTTATGAAAAATCCAAAGGAAATTTTAAGAAAAACACCACAGCATTTTTCTTTTCTTCAGTAGAATGATGGCAGAAATCATGAAAAAATCTGTCTAAAACTTCCCACGTCAATAACACAAACAAACATACTAAAGGATGTTTGACTAGAAATTTCTGCTGATTAATGAATAAAACTTGAGCAGCACTCCAACCCACTAGAGACCAAATCAACCAAGTTTTTGTTTTATAGCCTTATAAATAGCTGGGTTGTAACTTATCAGAGGGAAGCATCTGACCCTCAATACCCACTCTAGCATATCTGACTTCTGACAGTCACTTGGCATTTGACAGTATAGATTTCACATCTGTGCTATGAGTGAGATGCTGGCAACTCATCTATAATAGTGATAAACATAATATATAAACCAACTAGAGGGTCTTGAAAGGACACAACATGGCGGCACAGCATATGAGGCTGAGTCATCAGAAAGCACAGCACTACCATCTGTATTTCCCAAACATTCTTCCTCACGGCCCTAACTGTAAAATGGTTATTCATTCTTTAGTCACATGAAAAAATTCCTAGCCATATACCGGAGGCCAATGAGATATTGTGACAAAAAGATACAGATGATCTATTTATCAACCATACTTTCAGTTACTTAATTATTCCTCTCCGTTGCCTTTTTTACATTGCCTAACCTTCATGTGACTAATTCTTCACCATCATTGTTAAATTCTTCTCCTTTAACCTCCTGAGAATAGCTTCCTCAATTAATGTCCAAACTCTAGACAACAAATATATTTTTATCCCCCTATATTTAAAGTAGAGAAGTATAAAAATAGTAAACAATAAACAGAATAGTACACAATGATTGTGAAGTATGTAACCCATTTTTATACAGAAGGCAGAAAATATAATTTATTATAAAAAATTCACTTAAGCTTTGAATTTTAGCAGTTGCTATCTCTAAGAGAGGGGTATTGAAATCATGGCATCAGAAGATCATAATTAGGGTCAATCTCTTACTCTGTGTGTGTGCTTATTCAGTGATTAAAGAAAATGTATGGGTTCTTAGCCTTTGTGTTTATATTATCTGTTGCTCTCCTTATTGCTTTAACTCTGACTGCCCCCTATCACATCTTCTACAACTCCACATTTCCAGTAGAATAGAGACTAATCTTGAAGAAGTGATGAGTTTTCTTCAGTTTCCAGGAGCTGTCATTCTATATTTCTACTATTCTAATTCTAGTCCATACTCTAATGGATACAATTAACTCATTTTGAAATGGTGTCTTTTTTCATATGACACCCAAATATAGAATTGAAAAGTTTCTGATCATACATACTGACGATTATCTCGGTGATTTCACTTGCTCCTCTATCTCTATATTAGAAGTAAAATCTCTAAAAATTTTTTCTTAACACAAATAAATTTCCTATTTATCTGGATTATGCTGGGATCTGGAGTACAGCTTTGCATTTCCTGCCTTTTTTGGAGACAGATAGGACAGAGAGGGTTAAGTTCAGTGACAATGACTGCCCTAGTCCTGGGGAGCATTCTGGGAAAAGGTGACACATTAATACCTAGCACTCTGCAGAGACAGTTGTATTCATACTCATAACACCTCATGAGGTGGGTGTTCTGTGAATGCTGCTAAATACAAAGCTGCCAGTACCACAAATAGAACAGAGCTGATTTTCTCTCACTGCGTGAGGAATGACAACTTTTTTTCACATATATGAAGAATTATCCATTGGATTGCTTAGTGAATGCCAGTCGATATATATTTGTCTGATCACTCACAAATGTGATGTAAAGTCTGATTTGGAAGAAAAGCAATACCACAAGCTTAAAAGTTTATACATATGCAGATACTTCCCACTGCAAACCAAATTGGGAATGGTAAATATGGTGTACTGAAGTAGAAATGTGTCAAACTGTTTATACAGAAAAGCATCTGTTGAATGAGAAATTGAATACATGTCACCTCTGGACACTAATCACATTAACCACAGGCCCTTGACATTACTCATCTTTGCTTTTAACGTTTTAATAAAAATTATGCTGTAACAACATGAATTTTATCTTGAGAATGAAGCTAGGGAATGATGTTCAATGTTATTAAATCTATTACCAAGGACTGCATAAGAAGTTGACTCTTAGGTGAGACCATTCCCCACAGCAGTTCATGTAAAAAATACTATTCTAATGTTCCTAGTGAAATGTCACAGTGACCCTGAAACACTTCCTGATAGAGTCAGAAAGAGACATAAGACACATAAAGAGAAAAAGAGAGATAATGTACCAGCTTCCCAAACCCACTACCAAGAAAAATTCCACAAGAGGGATTATATACTCAAGTCTGATCTCTAATGCAGGATTTTAAAGCAAAGCTCATGTTTAGAAAAGTAGACTATATTGGGCAAATTATAAGATGTATCAATTAAGAATGATATCGTATGGTTTATGGGTGTGTTTTACTGGGTGTGTTTAAATTTTAATTTCTTCTCCTGTTGGAAGTTGAGTTAAAACTTGTCATTATTAAAATATTCAAATATGGGTAGATACACATACAAGAGACAGAGTTGTATTCTCTCTCACCAAAATATAACACACACATTCACTGGAAGCTGCATTATGATGAGTAACATTTTCAACTCTAGGACTGAGGATGAAACACTTCCTTTATACTTTGTTTAATTTGCTGCATTTTGGGACTCCTTTCATTTTCTCATTGGACAAACACAAGTCTAGGTACTAGCCTGAGATGTAACATGGCTAAAAAATGAAACTGAATTCAGAGGACTGGCTTCTGTTTTAGTTTTTCTATTAAATTAAGATTCAGGAAAACAATAGACACAGATAACAATATTAAAATTGTCTTGGCCCTCTCTGGTAGTGAACTGGGTTAAAGCACAGCACTGCAAGCTAGCCGCAGCTGTCAGTGTGAGTTCGATCCCCGGCCCAGGGAGGGGACCCACATAGTGCAGCAGACCTCTTCTGACCCACCTGCTGCTTCCCTCAGCAGTGTACTTCATCAATCTCCTGTTCTGTTCCCCACTATCTGATTCTCTGGTGAAGATTCTCTGGTGAAGATTCTCTGGTGAATCTTCTCACTGCCTCTGCACCTCTGACCTGTACCCCAGTTATGTATGCATAAATAAATGTCTCATTTAAAAATAATAAAAAAAGTCTTTATCAGACTGATTGATTTTATTGATGGGCAAAAACATGTGACTTTTTCATATTCTGAGGATAGTAACTGCCTAATAGAAAACCTTATTCACTCTCAGATATGTGCATCCTTTTATACATAGACATTAATGTAAAAACACAGGCAGTAAACTGTAATTCATATATATTCTACCTTATTAAATTTTCCAAATATTCTAAGGGGTTAATAGATTAATATTATCCGCTTCATTTTCCAAATGAGGAGCATATGCTTAAAAGTTATCCTTTAATATTTTAAGTAGTAAGAAACTTAAATTTCTTTGAACCCACATTTGACTCCAAAGTCTATAGCCATTATTATTCAACCAGTGTTGATCAAACTGGTACCGAATTGCTTGTCTTGATTACACTTGCAGTATCTTAATTTACAGAAGTGACCAGTGACAAAGAGAGGTCAGCAAATTTGGAAGTAAGTTTATGTAACTTAGAGTTTTCAAGAGAAGGGGGACACATCAGATCATGCAGACTACATGGGGAAATACCAGGTATGTTCAGGAGACAGAAGGGGTGAGGAGAATGCGTGAAGCAGAGCCTTTAGCCTTTAGTGCACTCTTTCCTTAGAAGGGAGGAGTGAGGCAGCGTAAAGAGAGGCACAGCTTTAGCATTAGATAATTTAAAAAATTTCAGTGGGCTCCAGGGTAATTTGGGGTAGACTTGGGGCAATTTGGGGTGGTGAGGAATGATATTGGCCTATCATGTGACAGAAAAAGGAGGTGATTGAAGGTGTGGACTAAGGATTGAGTACATGGTTTCCACATGAAAAGTAAGTGGCCTGAATGTTTGTGCTTCCCTCCATTAGCTATGCTGAATTCCTAACCTCCAAGGTGATGGTATAGGAGACGGGTCTTCCAGATGCGGTTAGGTCATGAGAGTGGAGCCCACATGAATGGGATTAGTGTTTTTATAAAAGAGACCCTAGAGTACCCACTGTCCTTTCTACTAGGTAAGGACACAGTAAGAAACCTCACCAAAATTTATCCTTGTTGGCACCTTAATCTTGAAAATTTCAGCCTTCAGAAATGTGAGCAATGAATTTCTGTTGTTTATAAGCTACCCAGGTTGTGATATTTTGTTACAGCAGTTTATAGTAGCTTAACTTAAGACAGCTAGTGAGTTTTTATCTTTAGAAATTAGTATTATCTATCCTTAGGAGATCTAGGTATAGTTTCTCCAGAAGAGACTAGTAAGGTTCCCCCACCCTCACCCTGGATGTCAAAGCATCATAAAATACACAGAAAAATATATAAAATTGTCCTTGATGTTAATCTGGTAAATCTTGCAAGCTTTATTCTTGACTTAAATATTTTACAAAGCCATTAGCATATTTAAGGTTGCATGAAGACCTACAGTAATCTTTTTAACATTATTTAACCCAGAGTTCCTTTAGTAGATTTGACCTGTTGTGGCCAACACCTATTAACATTAGCAGAACATAAATGTTATGGAGTTACAGATTTTTAATCAGTTTTAAGTTTTACAAATCTGTAGATTAATCATGACATACACTTCATATACTTTGTGTATTTGTACACGTTACCATGTGCAATAGGATATTTTGGAATTATTATTCTTGTAAACAAAACTTTTCCTCATACAATGGAAGTATGAACATAACCAACAATTTCCAAAATGGAATACTTTCATCAAAGACAGTTACTGTGTAAACCATTCACAGTGCTTTTTTTCAAAATCTCTGAGTATATGTGCAAACCAGTATCGTTCCCACATTTAGAGAAATTTCCATAATGCTAACTCCTATGCATGCCTAAAAAAGAGGAAAAATGACTCTTAACATTAATAACTTTAAAAACATTCAATATGTGACCATTGACGATTCAGAATCATGCATTGCTAGAAATAACTTTTGCCTAAATTGGACCTTCTACATATGCAATGAGACCTGATTCTGTACTACTTCATGTATTACTAAGACCATGTTTCTGCAAGTGAGTAATTATTTTGAGTTATTAGAAGGAAACAGAAGCATCACATTTGCATGATTTCCCCCATACTACTGAATTGAGCTGACAAATTACAATTAAGAGAAAAAATTACCACACAAAATAACAAACTCTAAAAACAAAGGAATGACATATTACTTTTCTCCCTCCTTTCCAAATCTTTCTAGTCCAGTAGTATCCAATATCATATGTAACCCAAATAGAAATTATACTGGTGAAACTTTTATTACTTTCAGAATACTTTTGAATATAAAATGACCTAATTTAAAAGTGGGGGGAAAGACAAGTTAGAAAAGTGATTATCTTAATTTTAGAGTAAAACTGTTGTTGAGAGAAATTTTTTCCCTTTATTATGCCTTCCTATAGCAAATGATTCTCTTTATGGTGGTTAAGAATAAATGTTCACTTAGCTAGTTCATTCATTCATTTTTCATTCAATAAACACTTAATATAACCCCAAATGTATAGGCCTATGATAAGATGCTTAGCTGCTATGCTCATGGAGCAAAATATGGAAGTAGAAACAACTAACAAATGAATAAAAAATTAAATACACACTAAATAAACTAACAGAAATACATATGAGTAAATAATAAACAGAAAATTAATGTCTTGATGTGATGACAAATGTCTTATCTATTACAAAATAAGTTAGTAAGAAAGATGTAAGGAGCAACTATTTAAGATAAATGACAAGAAGGGCCAGGTGAAAGCATTCCACTTGAATCTTTCTTCTTTCACAACACAGTGTGCATTTTTTTCTCATTAT
>NW_004567131.1:15777158-15795594 GCF_000260355.1 Condylura cristata | reverse complement strand
AGCTAGGTCACACAGAGCATGAATAACTCCCCCGGGGTGTGTAGCACCATTTTTCTGACTTGGGGTCTAGGACTACTACTATTTTTCTAGCTTAATCATTTCTTTTTGTTGCCATGCAGTTCTTCTTGAATGAGGAATAATATTCCATTTCACTGTATTAATAGGCAATGTAAATGTTCCTGTCAAATACTTATAAAAATTAATGATATAGCAAGTTGATTTGCTAAAATGAAGATTGCCTAATAATAGAATATAACAGTTTCATTTCCTCCTTTTGACTCTTTCAAAACTATTTATTGGAATTTATTTAGTTAATAAGATGCTGACTTTCATGTTGCATAAAATAGGTCAGGTAATAAACTGTAAACAAAAGTAGAGCCCTAAAAAGATTATAAATGAAAGTTTCCATTTTTTTAAAGATGTATTTATTTATTTATGCATATAGAACTGGGGTACAAACTAGAGGTGCAAGGGACGAAAGGATTCATCAGAGAGAGGGGAGAGCAAAACAGGCAGATATACTGGAAAACATTGCTGAGGGGAGCAGCAGGTGGGTCAGGAGAGGACTGCCATGCCATGTGGGTCGATATCATCTGAAATATGCATCAAAGCATAATGTTTTGTTTCTTTATGAAAAATCCAAAGGAAATTTTAAGAAAAACACCACAGCATTTTTCTTTTCTTCAGTAGAATGATGGCAGAAATCATGAAAAAATCTGTCTAAAACTTCCCACGTCAATAACACAAACAAACATACTAAAGGATGTTTGACTAGAAATTTCTGCTGATTAATGAATAAAACTTGAGCAGCACTCCAACCCACTAGAGACCAAATCAACCAAGTTTTTGTTTTATAGCCTTATAAATAGCTGGGTTGTAACTTATCAGAGGGAAGCATCTGACCCTCAATACCCACTCTAGCATATCTGACTTCTGACAGTCACTTGGCATTTGACAGTATAGATTTCACATCTGTGCTATGAGTGAGATGCTGGCAACTCATCTATAATAGTGATAAACATAATATATAAACCAACTAGAGGGTCTTGAAAGGACACAACATGGCGGCACAGCATATGAGGCTGAGTCATCAGAAAGCACAGCACTACCATCTGTATTTCCCAAACATTCTTCCTCACGGCCCTAACTGTAAAATGGTTATTCATTCTTTAGTCACATGAAAAAATTCCTAGCCATATACCGGAGGCCAATGAGATATTGTGACAAAAAGATACAGATGATCTATTTATCAACCATACTTTCAGTTACTTAATTATTCCTCTCCGTTGCCTTTTTTACATTGCCTAACCTTCATGTGACTAATTCTTCACCATCATTGTTAAATTCTTCTCCTTTAACCTCCTGAGAATAGCTTCCTCAATTAATGTCCAAACTCTAGACAACAAATATATTTTTATCCCCCTATATTTAAAGTAGAGAAGTATAAAAATAGTAAACAATAAACAGAATAGTACACAATGATTGTGAAGTATGTAACCCATTTTTATACAGAAGGCAGAAAATATAATTTATTATAAAAAATTCACTTAAGCTTTGAATTTTAGCAGTTGCTATCTCTAAGAGAGGGGTATTGAAATCATGGCATCAGAAGATCATAATTAGGGTCAATCTCTTACTCTGTGTGTGTGCTTATTCAGTGATTAAAGAAAATGTATGGGTTCTTAGCCTTTGTGTTTATATTATCTGTTGCTCTCCTTATTGCTTTAACTCTGACTGCCCCCTATCACATCTTCTACAACTCCACATTTCCAGTAGAATAGAGACTAATCTTGAAGAAGTGATGAGTTTTCTTCAGTTTCCAGGAGCTGTCATTCTATATTTCTACTATTCTAATTCTAGTCCATACTCTAATGGATACAATTAACTCATTTTGAAATGGTGTCTTTTTTCATATGACACCCAAATATAGAATTGAAAAGTTTCTGATCATACATACTGACGATTATCTCGGTGATTTCACTTGCTCCTCTATCTCTATATTAGAAGTAAAATCTCTAAAAATTTTTTCTTAACACAAATAAATTTCCTATTTATCTGGATTATGCTGGGATCTGGAGTACAGCTTTGCATTTCCTGCCTTTTTTGGAGACAGATAGGACAGAGAGGGTTAAGTTCAGTGACAATGACTGCCCTAGTCCTGGGGAGCATTCTGGGAAAAGGTGACACATTAATACCTAGCACTCTGCAGAGACAGTTGTATTCATACTCATAACACCTCATGAGGTGGGTGTTCTGTGAATGCTGCTAAATACAAAGCTGCCAGTACCACAAATAGAACAGAGCTGATTTTCTCTCACTGCGTGAGGAATGACAACTTTTTTTCACATATATGAAGAATTATCCATTGGATTGCTTAGTGAATGCCAGTCGATATATATTTGTCTGATCACTCACAAATGTGATGTAAAGTCTGATTTGGAAGAAAAGCAATACCACAAGCTTAAAAGTTTATACATATGCAGATACTTCCCACTGCAAACCAAATTGGGAATGGTAAATATGGTGTACTGAAGTAGAAATGTGTCAAACTGTTTATACAGAAAAGCATCTGTTGAATGAGAAATTGAATACATGTCACCTCTGGACACTAATCACATTAACCACAGGCCCTTGACATTACTCATCTTTGCTTTTAACGTTTTAATAAAAATTATGCTGTAACAACATGAATTTTATCTTGAGAATGAAGCTAGGGAATGATGTTCAATGTTATTAAATCTATTACCAAGGACTGCATAAGAAGTTGACTCTTAGGTGAGACCATTCCCCACAGCAGTTCATGTAAAAAATACTATTCTAATGTTCCTAGTGAAATGTCACAGTGACCCTGAAACACTTCCTGATAGAGTCAGAAAGAGACATAAGACACATAAAGAGAAAAAGAGAGATAATGTACCAGCTTCCCAAACCCACTACCAAGAAAAATTCCACAAGAGGGATTATATACTCAAGTCTGATCTCTAATGCAGGATTTTAAAGCAAAGCTCATGTTTAGAAAAGTAGACTATATTGGGCAAATTATAAGATGTATCAATTAAGAATGATATCGTATGGTTTATGGGTGTGTTTTACTGGGTGTGTTTAAATTTTAATTTCTTCTCCTGTTGGAAGTTGAGTTAAAACTTGTCATTATTAAAATATTCAAATATGGGTAGATACACATACAAGAGACAGAGTTGTATTCTCTCTCACCAAAATATAACACACACATTCACTGGAAGCTGCATTATGATGAGTAACATTTTCAACTCTAGGACTGAGGATGAAACACTTCCTTTATACTTTGTTTAATTTGCTGCATTTTGGGACTCCTTTCATTTTCTCATTGGACAAACACAAGTCTAGGTACTAGCCTGAGATGTAACATGGCTAAAAAATGAAACTGAATTCAGAGGACTGGCTTCTGTTTTAGTTTTTCTATTAAATTAAGATTCAGGAAAACAATAGACACAGATAACAATATTAAAATTGTCTTGGCCCTCTCTGGTAGTGAACTGGGTTAAAGCACAGCACTGCAAGCTAGCCGCAGCTGTCAGTGTGAGTTCGATCCCCGGCCCAGGGAGGGGACCCACATAGTGCAGCAGACCTCTTCTGACCCACCTGCTGCTTCCCTCAGCAGTGTACTTCATCAATCTCCTGTTCTGTTCCCCACTATCTGATTCTCTGGTGAAGATTCTCTGGTGAAGATTCTCTGGTGAATCTTCTCACTGCCTCTGCACCTCTGACCTGTACCCCAGTTATGTATGCATAAATAAATGTCTCATTTAAAAATAATAAAAAAAGTCTTTATCAGACTGATTGATTTTATTGATGGGCAAAAACATGTGACTTTTTCATATTCTGAGGATAGTAACTGCCTAATAGAAAACCTTATTCACTCTCAGATATGTGCATCCTTTTATACATAGACATTAATGTAAAAACACAGGCAGTAAACTGTAATTCATATATATTCTACCTTATTAAATTTTCCAAATATTCTAAGGGGTTAATAGATTAATATTATCCGCTTCATTTTCCAAATGAGGAGCATATGCTTAAAAGTTATCCTTTAATATTTTAAGTAGTAAGAAACTTAAATTTCTTTGAACCCACATTTGACTCCAAAGTCTATAGCCATTATTATTCAACCAGTGTTGATCAAACTGGTACCGAATTGCTTGTCTTGATTACACTTGCAGTATCTTAATTTACAGAAGTGACCAGTGACAAAGAGAGGTCAGCAAATTTGGAAGTAAGTTTATGTAACTTAGAGTTTTCAAGAGAAGGGGGACACATCAGATCATGCAGACTACATGGGGAAATACCAGGTATGTTCAGGAGACAGAAGGGGTGAGGAGAATGCGTGAAGCAGAGCCTTTAGCCTTTAGTGCACTCTTTCCTTAGAAGGGAGGAGTGAGGCAGCGTAAAGAGAGGCACAGCTTTAGCATTAGATAATTTAAAAAATTTCAGTGGGCTCCAGGGTAATTTGGGGTAGACTTGGGGCAATTTGGGGTGGTGAGGAATGATATTGGCCTATCATGTGACAGAAAAAGGAGGTGATTGAAGGTGTGGACTAAGGATTGAGTACATGGTTTCCACATGAAAAGTAAGTGGCCTGAATGTTTGTGCTTCCCTCCATTAGCTATGCTGAATTCCTAACCTCCAAGGTGATGGTATAGGAGACGGGTCTTCCAGATGCGGTTAGGTCATGAGAGTGGAGCCCACATGAATGGGATTAGTGTTTTTATAAAAGAGACCCTAGAGTACCCACTGTCCTTTCTACTAGGTAAGGACACAGTAAGAAACCTCACCAAAATTTATCCTTGTTGGCACCTTAATCTTGAAAATTTCAGCCTTCAGAAATGTGAGCAATGAATTTCTGTTGTTTATAAGCTACCCAGGTTGTGATATTTTGTTACAGCAGTTTATAGTAGCTTAACTTAAGACAGCTAGTGAGTTTTTATCTTTAGAAATTAGTATTATCTATCCTTAGGAGATCTAGGTATAGTTTCTCCAGAAGAGACTAGTAAGGTTCCCCCACCCTCACCCTGGATGTCAAAGCATCATAAAATACACAGAAAAATATATAAAATTGTCCTTGATGTTAATCTGGTAAATCTTGCAAGCTTTATTCTTGACTTAAATATTTTACAAAGCCATTAGCATATTTAAGGTTGCATGAAGACCTACAGTAATCTTTTTAACATTATTTAACCCAGAGTTCCTTTAGTAGATTTGACCTGTTGTGGCCAACACCTATTAACATTAGCAGAACATAAATGTTATGGAGTTACAGATTTTTAATCAGTTTTAAGTTTTACAAATCTGTAGATTAATCATGACATACACTTCATATACTTTGTGTATTTGTACACGTTACCATGTGCAATAGGATATTTTGGAATTATTATTCTTGTAAACAAAACTTTTCCTCATACAATGGAAGTATGAACATAACCAACAATTTCCAAAATGGAATACTTTCATCAAAGACAGTTACTGTGTAAACCATTCACAGTGCTTTTTTTCAAAATCTCTGAGTATATGTGCAAACCAGTATCGTTCCCACATTTAGAGAAATTTCCATAATGCTAACTCCTATGCATGCCTAAAAAAGAGGAAAAATGACTCTTAACATTAATAACTTTAAAAACATTCAATATGTGACCATTGACGATTCAGAATCATGCATTGCTAGAAATAACTTTTGCCTAAATTGGACCTTCTACATATGCAATGAGACCTGATTCTGTACTACTTCATGTATTACTAAGACCATGTTTCTGCAAGTGAGTAATTATTTTGAGTTATTAGAAGGAAACAGAAGCATCACATTTGCATGATTTCCCCCATACTACTGAATTGAGCTGACAAATTACAATTAAGAGAAAAAATTACCACACAAAATAACAAACTCTAAAAACAAAGGAATGACATATTACTTTTCTCCCTCCTTTCCAAATCTTTCTAGTCCAGTAGTATCCAATATCATATGTAACCCAAATAGAAATTATACTGGTGAAACTTTTATTACTTTCAGAATACCTTTGAATATAAAATGACCTAATTTAAAAGTGGGGGGAAAGACAAGTTAGAAAAGTGATTATCTTAATTTTAGAGTAAAACTGTTGTTGAGAGAAATTTTTTCCCTTTATTATGCCTTCCTATAGCAAATGATTCTCTTTATGGTGGTTAAGAATAAATGTTCACTTAGCTAGTTCATTCATTCATTTTTCATTCAATAAACACTTAATATAACCCCAAATGTATAGGCCTATGATAAGATGCTTAGCTGCTATGCTCATGGAGCAAAATATGGAAGTAGAAACAACTAACAAATGAATAAAAAATTAAATACACACTAAATAAACTAACAGAAATACATATGAGTAAATAATAAACAGAAAATTAATGTCTTGATGTGATGACAAATGTCTTATCTATTACAAAATAAGTTAGTAAGAAAGATGTAAGGAGCAACTATTTAAGATAAATGACAAGAAGGGCCAGGTGAAAGCATTCCACTTGAATCTTTCTTCTTTCACAACACAGTGTGCATTTTTTCTCATTATCTAAATAATATTGAGATGTAACCAAAAGTAGATTAATAGTTTTTAAAGGGGAGAAATGGGATGATGAACTGTTTAGAAAGCAATCTCAAAAGAATAATTTATAGGAATGTAGATGACTCTTTCTCCGTTTGGGTTTTTTTTACAATACATAATTTGGTACACTTTCCAATTCTCATTTTTAAAAGTATTTGTTAAGCAGCAATTGCTAAATGTTCAAGTTTTATACTAAGTGATTTTGTCCCCTTCAATTTGGGAGTCAGGAAATCTTTGACTATTTCGCCTTTTATGTCATTGATTCTCAAATGAAGTAGCATAACACACATTTGGGAAGTTTGTTAGAATAAATACCTTACCTGTACCTCTTGTGATACAAATATGGAGTACATTCCTACATTGCTCAAATTTTGTCTCAGACTGAGGGAATAATAGGCCTGGTTAGGTTGTAAATATCTATATGAAAGCAAAGGAGTTGAGTTAGATTGGGGCAGGGTGGTTTCTCCCATGACCCTGGACTTTGAGATATTTTTAGTGATATTCACTATAACAAGACTTTCTAAAGTGAAGACAGAAATTTGGAGTCTTGAGCCCTCCATGGTAGCACAATAGACTGAAGTGCAGCACTATGAATCTTTCACCAGCCACTGAAACACAAGTTCGATACCTGACCAGGGAGGTGACCTACATGGCATGGCAGACCTCTCCTGTTTCACACACTGTAGTTCATCTGTCTGTCTGTTCTGCTCCCCACTCTCTGGTGAACCCTCTCACTCCTTGCACCTCTGACCTGTACCCCATATCTGTATGCAAAAATAAATAAATCTTTAAAAAATATCTGGAGTCTCTCAGACACTGGGATGACTGTAGTTTGAGCTTCACTTCTGTGTAACCTACAATAACTATTTTGATTGTTTAATACTGGGATTACATGTATGAATTCATCTGGAGAAAGGTTCTGCTTCTAAATAGATAAGCACCACTGAACTGTGTAGTAGAAAAAGAGTTTGGACTCTATTTTCTTAGACCAGTCAAGAAAATATCTGAATCTCAGATAGTAGGTATGAGAGACCACACTGAAACCCTGGGAACCACACCAATGTATATAGGTCAATGTAATAATGCTTTTTAATATATGTAATGGACAGCTATGTTTTCTTTTTATAGTTCTAAAGTTGGAACTAAAGAGAACTAAAAAGGTTTAAATTATGAACAATAATAATTTCTACTTATTAGGGATCTACTAAATTCTTTAATTGTAAACAGGATTTTCATATTTTATATCATTTACTCCAGAAAATGAATTGCTGAGGAATGTGCTAATATTTCAATATTCAAGCTAAATAGGCTGAAGTTTAGTGTTATTAAATACATTTCCCAAGGTCCCCAGGTAAATCTAGAATTAAACTTAAATCTGTTTGGTTCTGTAGATAATGTCTTCGTTACAACAGCCAGCCAGGTCATACCTTAGGACAAGGAGGGATTTGCTTGTTTTTAGTGATGAGAATTATAAAGTTGAGTTAAAAAAAAATTTGTGATACTAATGCCATTCCTATCATAATTCTTATGTACAGTCTAGACAAACATAGATGAACTTTCTAATAAAGTCTAGGGAAATGTAGAAAGGGGGTACCTCCTTGCTTCTTCTATATCAGATTATGGGTAGCAGTCCCTGCTTGAGGAGAAACGAAGCTATGTAAAATCTCAGGGTTACACAACTGATTGGCCAATGAACTAATGGAGGGGCAGTAGAACATGAACAAAAGAAAAACTAAGAAATCCTTCCAGTTTGACCAACCCAAACAAAGCCAAGTAATTTTACCTATTCTTTGTGCTCTTGAACCCTCATACTGATAAATGTTAATTTTCTGTCAGTAATTCACTTACTGTAAATGTTCATAAAACAGAAATTAAATCAACCAGAAAGAAAGGAGGTTTGTGTCAAGAAAGGTACAGGGCTAAGGACAGGCATGGCCAGTTGTTTCCATGAGTTACTATCTTTGGTTGGCTCCTATTCCTGAATAGCAACTGCTCTGTCATTGTGATTTAATAACTTGTTTAGAATTCTCTTTCATTTATTATATTCATGGTGAGTTCAAATAAGACCACAAAAATAGTTTTCCACTAGTGAACATATAACTCGACTTTTAGATTGGAAAGGGAGCTTTCATTTACTATGTTTTTTTTTTTTTTCATTTACAATTAGATACAATGATGATGCCCCAATTGTATTCAATGTTATAAGAGAAATGTGTATAGTAGGTTCTTCCTTCAGAATTAGAAATTATCTGGTGGATGTTTGAATATCATCATGCACAAATCAAATGTACAAAATATATACTTTTTGATGTATGTATGGGCCTGTAAACTTCAATAAACAAAAACAGACTAACACTGACCAGATTTCAGCTTTTGGTGGATGAAAACCCATAATATAATTGAAAACAAAATAGTACTGGGGTCTACAATTTTTCATATTTAAATCTTGGCTTACCTGCTGACAAAAGAGATTTATGATGTAATCTTCTATAGTCTACACAAAAGGAAGAAAAGGTGATGGCCAACTTTTCTCCTTGGAGGATGTGTAAAACATTGCTCATACAGAAACTGGTGTATGATTGATACTTTTAATTGATCTTGGGAATGATTCAATAATAACAGAATAGAATAAAACCAAATTTTGAAAGACTCTTATTACTATAGCATTAAAGTGTGTTAAAGATATTTTCAGGAAAGAAATAATTTGCTATATTATAGGCAGTATTACTTTTCTTTGGGAAGAAGTTACTAATATTTTTACTAAAACAATATGAGGAATGTAAAGATTTTTTTTTGCCATAGAGTTGAGAATATTATAAATACTAAGTTTGGGCGTAGGCAAAATTCCTATGAAAGACCAGATAACTGTTTTAGGTCTTGTGGGGAATAAATGGTTTCTGTCACATAGTTTCTCTACTTTTCTGCTTTTTTAAGCCTCTATCCCTTGATCACTTCTTGACTCCTTCCTTCTTCCATCTTTTATTCAACTCCAAATGATGTAAAAACTTTGTTAACGTAAGGGCAACACAAAAATAGACTTTGAAACTGTTGACCATATTTGTTTTTTAGGGATATTAACCTTACTCTCAGCCTAGAAAATTGAAGTCAAGAAGATAGTTTATGGTGGGATGAAAATGTGATTGATAAGGACTATAATTAAGAAAGGAATAACTAAGTATTTGAATGTCTGAACATCAACGAGTGCTCCAATTTACTATATCGATTAACTGTGAATGTGACTTGAGTAAACCAGAGAGATGAAACATTTCTAAGTCTAGTAATCATATTTTATTAGTGAAGTAAAAGTGCTCTGAATTAAAGGCAGTATCAACATAAGGTAGATAGAAATGCAATTATAGTTGTTCAATATCTCCAACAATCTTATTTTTTAAAAGACACTTTTTAGAGGGCCTCTCTGGTGGCCTATGGGTTTCATCTCAGAGCTTCCACTGTGATGGCCCACTGAATTAGACTGAGTTCGATCCCCAGCCAGGGAGTTAACCCACATGGTACAACAGGAAAAAAAATCAGAGCAGCTTAAAATTCACCACACCATATACACACAGTATCCTCCATTGAAATTAATTTTTCCCTCCATCAAAAGACATTCTATGAAAAAAAAAATGATAATAAAGATAATAATTGAAACCATATCAAAATCATTATCATTTAAAGTCCATAGGTTGCACTAGAGTTCTCTAATAATTTAAAGACATGAGTATATGCAAAAATTGGGGAGAGTTTATTCTTGAAATCAAAAACAAAACAAAGCTTTAATTATGATGGGTAAGAGTTCTTAGGTATAACCCAACCCCTGTGGCTATAGCAAAGAAAAACTGATGAAAAAAGATAGTTTGGTCAGCAAATATTTACAGAAATCAGAGCTCAGCTTTGGAAGAACAGCTAGAAATACAAAGCTGAAGTCCTAAGTACAAGATCATTGAACAGGAATTAAACCTGAAAACCCACAGTGTGATGTTATCAGATAAGCTTTGCATCACAAGGGGGGATTTATAGAGTCTAAAATAAAGCAGGAAAAAGTCAGAGAGAACTCTACTCCAGATAGATTAAAGAATCATGGTACAAGATGTGTAATTTTGCTGTTTGTTAAGCTGAATACATTTTGTTAAGATGCATGAAATCTAAACAAAAGAAAGTTTACCCTCAAGAATTAGAAGTCTCAGAAGTGAAATTATAAGGATGTGCTATAGAAGGTAGATTTGGAAGTAAATTTCAGAAGCAAAAAAGCCACAAAAGGGGTGAACTCCAAAAAATGAGTAAAATCTTCAGTAGCCAAATTACCCAGGGGTATGGGGGACCTCCAGGAGGCCAGAATAGTAAGAGTAGAATTTGGATGTAGAGGCCATAAGACCAGCCCAGAGATCTCAAATGGCTGGATATTACAGAGGAAACAAATATGGAATTCATGTTCAAGCAGACTAATTGAATATTGGAATTAAAGAACACGTATTCTCAGAACTCCAGTGTCTATTGTCAGAAAATTTTATTGTCAGTGTCTACTGTCAGAAAATTTTATGTGCAGTTTACAACCCAAAATTACTAGGCAAAGATACAGGAATGCATGACCCATAAATAGGGGCAAAGACAGTCATAGGAACTGATTCCACAGTGTTTCAGTATCAAAATGCAGTGATTATAAACATGTTCAAAGAATTAAAGAAATTATTATGTCAATAACCAAAAATAAAAACTCAAAAGAGAAGAAAAGATCTACAGAATAATGAAAATGGATAACAGAAAAATGTAATTAACTTAAAGAATTTACTATATGAACTCAACAGTGACTAGAGATGCAGAACAAAAAAGATGCTCAAAACCTGGCTTTCCTTTTAGCACAAGGTTTTTAGTCTCAGTGTTGTCAAGATACCACCAGGCACTGTGGCTTGAGTTTGACCTCAGGCCAGGGAGCTGACCCACATGGCTCAGCAGATGTCTCCTGTCTAATCTGGTGCTCCCCTCTGCAGTGTATTTCAGTTGTTCAGCCTGTTCTATTGCCCACTGTCTCTGGTGAATCCTCTCACCCCCTGCACCTCTGGCCTTATCTTGTATGCATAAACAAATAAAAATAAATCTTAAAATGAAAACTGCAGTCAGATACCACCACATGCACGTTACAATGTCTATAATCGAAAAGATGATAATACCAAAAGTTAACAAAAATGTCTAACAACTGAAATTCACACATTTCTAGTAGAATCAGAAAGTTTTACACTGTGGAAACATTATTTATTTTATTTTAAAGTTAAACATACATCTATAGAAAGACCCATCATCTTCTAGCTATTTATCTGAAAAACAAACACACAAACAACAAAAAAAAAACTATGGCTATAGAAAGACATATATATGATTGTTCATGTAACTTTGCTCTTCATAACTCCTAATTGAAAAGTACCCAAGGGCCCTCCCTGGTGGCGCAGCGGGTTAAAGCACTGCACCGAGAAGCTAAAGCCACTTCTGCATGAGTTCGATCCCCGCCTGCCCCGGAGGTGACCACATGGTGTGGCAGACCTCTCCTGACCCGCCCGCTGCTTCCCTCAGCAGTGTACTTTATCGATCTGTCTGTTCTGCTCCCCCTCTGTCTCTGGTGAAGCCTCTCACCACCCCTGAGCCTCTGGCCTGTACCCCAGTTCTGTATGTACAAATAAAAAAAATTAAAAAAAAAAAAAAAAAAAAAGAAAAGTACCCAAATACCCATTAACAGGTGAATGGATATGCAAAATGTGGCTTAGGCATACAATGAAATGCTATCAGCAATAAGAAATCATACCAGTTATGTATGAACCTCAAAGGAATTATGCTGGTAAAAGAATCCAGATATAAAATAATACATACTAAGCAATTCCATAAACATAAAATTTTACAAAATATAAATTAATCTACAGTGAGAGAAAGCAAAGCAGTGATTGTCTAAAGGTTAGATGTGAAGAACAGTGTTGCCTGTTAGGGGTCTTACGTGTTTGGAAAAAAGATTACTATGTTTTCACAGGTATATACACTGGTGAAAACTCTGCACTATACAACTAAAATTTATTTTATAAATAAATATACTTATAAATAAAGGTCATATATAACCTTACATAAGTTATATATAAATTCAGTTGATAAATTCAGATCCCAACAAGATAACTTTCAAAATCAGGGCAGAATTATTGGAATCTACCACCAACCTTTAATTAAATAGACCAGTTAGGTAATAGACTAAGCATAATAAAATATTCAGAAAGCAATACACCTTAGAAATACCTACTAGTTAGAAAAGCATGCCATCACACTGTTTTTTTCTTGATAATAACCTTTAGAAAGATGAATGTTCAAAGAGCATTTTCTCCCTATACATTATCTGCAGAACATAGGGTATTTAATATACAAATATGATTGAATAACAGATAAACAACAGAACTTGTTTTATCCATTTCTCTATGACCTACTTATATATTCCTATTACTTGTAGATTCTCAGAAATACTATTTGAACTATTCAGTGCTACTTTGAAAGTACACAGAAAATAACAGATTGTATGCTGTTATAAACAACTTTCCTAATACCTTCAAGCTTTACAATCACTATCCCTTATTAGATAAACTTATACATACTCAAGTCAACTACAGTTCCACACAAAAGACTTCTACAGATCTGAAGAAAGTCATAATTACAGTATAAGATTAACTTGCATTAATGGATTTAATTTACATTTCAGTAGATTCTGCACATATATACAGAACATCTGAAATCTTGCTATTATTGCCCACTTGACATTTAGTCTTAAGCAAATCACTTCTTGCATCTTATGGCCTATTAAGATATCTTATCTCTACTTGTTTTTCACCTACACTTTTGGAATTGATACTTATATGGATCTTTTATTTCAGTTCCTGACCTCAATTTCTAAATCTTTCTGAGCCTAAATTCCATTTCCAACAACTCTGAAACAGCCTGCATTTTTTACACCTCTGTACTTTGCCCTAGGTCCTAGAAGATAGACCAGACATAGCCTTAAGTCTACCAATGAGGATGAAATTGGTATTTTTTTAAAATAATACCCACCATCCATTAAGCAATTATTTACTGAATGCCTGCTACGTGCTACCTATATTCAAATGCTAGAAATTCTATAGGTAGTAAAACAACCAAAATATATGCTATAATGAAACATTTATTTTAATGGAGAAAGTCCAACAATAAGCAAATTATAAAATATATGCTATATTAGAAAAGTGACAAGTTCCTAGAAGAAAATGCAGTAGAAGAGGATATTTGGGTGAGTTGTAGCTATAAACAAGGCAATCAGAGAAGGTGATATAAAAGAAGTGAGCAATTGATATGAATATCTAGAAGAATGATCCTGGAATTGATACTTAACACATATGATAGAGAAGAGCAAATGCAAGGTCCCCGAGGTGAGGAAATACCAGGTGTGCTTTGTAACCACATGACTGTGGTTGAAAGACAGGGAACCACAGAAATACAGATCAGGGAGAGATGTGGGGTAGGTATCTGTTCTGACCTTGGGCAGTCCCATTTTACAGATGGCAATCAGTTTCTAAGTTTTCATTATGGCAGTGCTTTCAGCACTGACATGACACACAATCAGACCATATTTCTAAAACAGACTCGGGCTGCTGTATTAAGAAGGTGCACTGTAGAAGCACTGGGTCAGTTAGGAAAAAATTACAAAAGTCTAGAATCCAGGTGAAAGAAGCCCTTTCTCCAACCAGAGACGTGAGGAAATGTGTATGTGTGTATGCTTGTGTGTGTGCATAAACTTAGCAAAGCGTTAACATCTATACCTTTGGCTACAACAGTTTTCTTTGAGCCCATCAATCTTAAGGAGGTTCTCCTTAATAACTGCTATTAGAACACTTGAACATTTTCCTTCATAGCACTTACCACTACTTCTAATTATATTCTTTGTGCTCTTTTAAAATTGTCTTACTTTTAAAGCTTCTTGGGGACAGGCACTATTATTGACTGTTTAACTGGGTGTCTCAGTGCCTTTTATAGAATAGAGATTTAAGAACAAATTTTGGAATGCATAAGTAAATGAATAAAGAAATCACAGGTCCTTCAATTTTGCCACTCTTCCAACAGAAATGATTAAAAAGCCAGTCGTCTTTGTGTCTCTTTCCATCAACCCAGGTTTCTAAAAGATTAATACTTGAATGGAAATAAAGGAGAAAACAAGCTACCTTCTTAAATATGCCACTTAATTTTCATCTTTTATTTTGTAAAACAACCAGACATGAAATCAAGGAGATTAGAAAGGAAAAAGGATTATGGCATTTAGTGTAACTAAGCATTTATACATTTATTCAGGAAATATAAGAAGACTATATATTAGACAATTTGTGGAAATAGACATTAGAAAACATTCTAGCTTTGAATTTATGTCTTACATGATTACTGTATAGGTCAGAAAGCATAAATTTTGAATTTTCAATACTCCAAAGTATTAGGAATAGGTTCTAATATGAACATTTAGGTGTTTAATAAAAAGCACTGCTATACTTTTAAGTTCCAAGGAGTAAGACACTATCTTTATTTTCTTAGGACACATGTAGAAAGCAACAACATTCTTTATATACAGTCGATGTTCTCTTATAATGTTCCTCGCTGGTTCTGTGGACAGTAATATGCCAATGAAGAGAGAAGAGGGTATGGAATCAAGAGACTGGCATATATATATATATACACATACACACGCATATGTCTTATTGCTTATTTACATTATTACCTTGCATACTGTGTTTCAACTACTGGGTTACCATTCCTGTCAAAACTGATAGTTCTTTTTCCCTTCTGAGTTACCTACATTTAGCTAGGAGAAGTGAAAAATTTTACTGTTATAAGGGGTCACTTACTCTTTGTGACAATGAAGAGACAAAGCTCTGTGAAGATTAAGTAACAAAATTAGTGGGTGTTTTGGGATTATGATTGCTACCTCCAGATATTCAGTTCAGTGCTTCTTGTTTCTTTTCTTTTATAGAAAATATGCAGGTATTTACAATGCAGGAAAGCAATTATTTAAAAAGAGGAAACAGAAAATAGAGAAGCAACTATCAAAAAGGAACTGATGCAATGTGAGACTTGAAGAATAAATTGATTCAAAGAGGTCAGAAATGATATAATTTTCCTTTATCTTGGGAATCTAACAAATGCTAGTCATAGGCTAATTAATCAAATTACATTTCCTCATTTACCATTTTAGCTTATACTAAGTTGTAATTGCCTTGCTAAACAAGATGTGGCTTAGCCATGATTCAGTTTCCCATAGATTCCGACACAGTTGATACTCAGTAAATATTGATAGTAAACTGAGCAAATGTCAATACTATATTTTCAGAAAATATTACTTGTTCTTTCATATCACCTTTATATTTTCATTCTGGCATCATAAATAATTTTATGTCGCTATGTAAAATGATCATGGTTACTCTATAGGTATTTTCTATTTCAATACCTGTTCAATGTTAAGGTGAAGACTATATGACACAAGAACTAAATGACAAATGCAGAAAAATTGTTGAAGAATTTTTGCTCTTGAAATTGTAATATCATAATACTTTAGTAAGGGAAAAGAAAAGACATTCTGATATCATATACGCTTAGATATTGAGACTTGGATATTTATTAGTTCTATTCTATTGAAAAAAATGGGTAGGGCAAAAATCTAACTAAGTAACTTTGATGTTATCTAATATTTTATAAATAGGGGAAAGCATCAGTTAACTGCAGCAATCTATAGCATTACGGACTGATTACTAGTTCAAATGACAGAGTTCTACAGTGAAACCCATAATTTCACATTATGTTCTGCAAGAGATGATAGCAGTTCTTCACATATAATGGTATTGCTAGCTCAGAATCTTGTTAACACTCATAGTCTGAGAGATTGTGCTTATCCTCACTCATTCTTATTTTATATCAGAAAGGAAAAAATTTCAAGGTGTGTTGGTTTTTATTATTCACATATGGAATTCTGGTCAATTAGAAATGTTCAAAGAACAGGCACCCATGTGCCAAAATTTTAAGAATATAAGTAGCATGGTAAAATTATAAAGAATTGAATATATACATTTTTCAAAATTAAAAAGATACAAATGTTGAGACGACTTGCATTTAGCTCTTTGTAGCTATTTCTAGACACTGATGCTGTGGGAAGTTGCTTGTTACTGGGCAACAATTTATTCCAATTATAACTGAAATGTTCCTAATAGACAGTTACTGGTGGATAAAAACAGATTTAAAAAATGAATTATTAAATTCATAGTATTTTCTCTTAGTGTAAGAGGTCGAAATTATTTTAACAATTGACATTTCCTAATGTTCCGAGGTCTTTTTAGACATTTTAAGTGAACTAGGGGGCACTGGTGAGGACCCAAGGGGCAACATAGTTCAGAGCTGTTAAATGTAGAAATGACACTTAGATAAAATAGCTACAGAGACTAGAGACCAAATGTTACCAGCATGATATTTGCTATCAGATGCTAATGGCATAGACACTTCAAACTTCCACAGGAGAGTTTGTCTTTAGAAAAAGTTCTTAATGGACATTTGTTAATTACACTCTCTTTTCTGACATTATCATTATTAAAATACAAAGACAAAAAATTAAAAAGGAGAATTACAATTAAACTGAAGAGCAGAAAAGAAAAATCACTTTGTGTTTTAGATGTATTTTTAATGGCAAAACTATCTTTACTCCTTTGCTCCTTAACCCCAATTGAAGTAAACTCATCAACAATCCTTTGTCTTTCCATGTGGTTTTCCAGCTTTTCAAGCTAGAATCCAGAAAAGCACAAATAAAGTTTGCTGTGTGAATATATTCTCAAATGAAATGTTTGGTTTGCAAGAAAGATTTCTTTTATTTTCCCCTATAATATTAATATGCATTCTAAAACAAAGTGGCAATAATTGCAAATTGATTAAAATTTGAAAGCATGAAAGGAATAAAAATACAATGATTGTAAGACATTTAACCTTGAGAACTCTTTCTTATAGACAACAGGTATGCATCTTTTAAGAATGTCCTAAAAGTCCTGATCAGTTGTAAGGAGAGTAAGAACAGCTGGCTGCTTGTTTTCTCCATATCAGAATAACAGACAACATTCTCAGTACCAGTCCCCAGCCAGAATACACAGGAATACTTGTTGAATTCACTGAGTTGAATTAAATTTGTCCTTTTAAATGATAAATTTGGAATCTCAATCAAGGTCCCTAAGTGATCTAGGTTATCCACAGTTGATTGTCTAATGAAGTCCGGACTAGATAAAGATGAAAGGGATTAAAATAACTTGACTCAGCACCACTTGAGTGTGCTTCATTATCTGGACGAAGGATGTCTGGGGTAATTACAGTGTTCCTTAAAAAAGTTTCATCACTGTACTTCCTGTTTGGTGAATAAACAACGAAACAGTTATGTTCTGTATGGAACCTATTAACACCCATAGCACCTCTGTGAGTGTGCGACTGGTAGGACTCAAGTATTCCCTGTGACAGGACACTGAAATGCCAACGCTAAACGATCAACAACTCATTGCCATAGTGCAACAATCTTAGCCCTGTTGCAACCGCATGACCAGTCAATTGGCAGAGAGAAGCATCATCGGTGTACATAGGAATGCTGTTATTACTCATTATAAGTAAGACACGAAGGTCACATATCAGGCAATTACACCTTTTCATTACATGCTAACCCCTCACGGCAGGGAAGCCACGCTTATGACTGCATTAGACAGACAAAGCCTTCAGCTTAAAAAAAAAAAAAAAAAAAAAAAAAAAAAAAAAAAAAAAAAAAAAAAAAAAAA
>NW_004567131.1:15748893-15777058 GCF_000260355.1 Condylura cristata | reverse complement strand
AAAAAAAAAAAAAAAAAAAAAAAGCAAAGAAGAAGAAGCAGGGTGGTTAAATTAGCGTGCTGGAATCTTTTCAGTTTGTCGCAGAGTAGAAAAATAAAAAAGGGGGAAAAAAAAAAGCTCAGTAATTTAAATTTGCTCTCAGTTCAGGCTGCTTCGTCGGGTCCCGCCCCTTCTTCCCGCTGGGTTCCACTACCTGCAAGGCTGAAATTGACAGCTACTGTGCAAACAAAAAAAGGCAACAAGCATGCTGGGACCATTCTGTCTGCTGTTTGGGTCTCACTTGTCCTGACAACAAAAATCATCAGTGGAAAGGTATTCTACATTTTTTACTTGAAGCATTTGCATGTAATTCCCTTCCATTTTAATTGATACACCAGAACTCATGACGATGGGGTATGATTACTATTCAGGTATTTTTATGTTTTTTTCTTTTTTGAAAAATTTATAATAATAATACTCCTTGTTAATTCTATATTTGCTATTATGATCTGTTCACTGCCATGCTTCGCATTCCTTACAGTCCAGTTTTCTCCAAGAAACATTCCCATTTTCCCATTTTCTCTCATTCATAAACATTGAAATTTCTAGAAATACCAAGACTGTTAAGATGTTTAATTTTCTTTTGAAAAAAAGAAAAAAATATTTTTATTTTATTTTATTTTTTTAGCATGTAACATTGAGATGATTCAAGAGACAGGAGGCCTATGAAGAAAGTTCTACCTGCACTGGTAACTTCTAAGAAGGATGAAATAGAGCAAGAAGTCTCCATGACCAAATACAAAAAGTTTATTTTCATATATATGAACTGGGCAAATAACTAGAAGTCACAGAAATAAATTTGGTCTAAGTTGCAATTTTGCTTATGATGTCTCTTATAGAAAACTAATTTTCACAACAACAACAAAAATGTTACTTAATGTGCAGAGTGTTATTAGTTTGTAGCCAAGGGATTATGAAAGATAATAACTTATTCAGAATCTACAAGAAGATTTTTTTCTGGTTGTTTTCTTTTTAGATGAAAGTGTTACAGACTACTTTGATTTTAAAGCTATTACTTGTCAGAATATAGTATAGATTCTCTACAGGTTTGCTACTTGATGTAAAGCATTGCTTTGTGTGTGTGTATAAACGTGTGTATAATTTTATATGTGTGTATAAAATTGCTTTTATATGTGTGTATGTATACACACACCTCTGCTTTTATATGTGTGTATGTATACACACACCTCATTTAGGATGGATTTTTCTTAGTCCTACTGTATTCACATAAGAGTACCATACTGATTGATTGGTCATGTCATACAGATGTGGGTAGGGCTGTTAAGGAGTAAAAGATAAAATGTACATGGTTCTTTGCCAGTGGCTGAAAACATGAAGGAAAGTTACACTTAATGGTATGGCAGCTGTTAATCTATTTGTGCTTTTTATAGCCTTAGTGATTTTCAAAACTTTCCTGTTATCCCTACCTCAAGCCATTTAAATGGATTTCACCATTTCTACATAATTTGTAGAAGCCCTGAAAGCCAAAAAATAGGCTTGAATTAATAGATTTCAGCAAACTTCACTTTCGAAGGAAGATTTTTTAGAAATGTTTGACAATACATTAAATAAGCATAATTTGTCTTGCTAATTGTTAAAAATGTTGTTGTCTTTCAGATAGTTCTTCTGTTACTTGAGTACTCATCATTAACCAAACCAATTAAAAATTAAAATGGCTGAGAAGACAAAGAGCAAACCCATACATATCTTATATGTTAACCTTTATCAGAATTATTTTCAGTCAGCGATGAATGTCTTTGCTCATTTCCCATGAATAGATATAAACACAAAAATAAGGCAGGTCAAGTACTCAAGAAGCCATGTTAACTTCCCAGGCAATCAGCTTTAATGAAACAGTGGTAAATTATGCCAACATGCTAATTATGGTACTTTGTCACAGCATAAAATGCAATAAAACCAACCCATGCCTTGTCTTGGGAAGTATTATGCATAGGATTTCAAAAGCTGTAATTGAAGAGACATTTGTTTTCTTGAGCTTCTATAATTTTAAGTGGACTTGCTCAATAATTTTCTGTTAAAGAAAAGTTCTAGAAAGCTATGTAAAACTGAAAATATGTAAAGGAAAATAAATATGTAGAAGAAAATGATTGGGGAATATATAGAAAACAAAGTACATAGAACTAATAGAAAAAGCAATGATACTAGACTTAAAATTAGCATTTTTTAAGGTAAGTATTTGTATAACTAATCTGCTAATAATTACTTTGATTTCATTATTAACAATATAATACACTTAGAATATGTTAGATGATATATAAATATTACCTATATGGAATATACAGAGCAGTCCATGCTAGCTTATATTCTTAATATCTGTGTTTAAATTAAGAATGAGTATTTTTATATTTGTCAATGCGGACTGAGTCCAATTAGTAGAATATTATCCTTAATCACATAAAAAAAATCTTGACATTGAACTTTAGAGAATGACTAGGCTTTAGCAAATTCACGAGTCACCTGATTCTATTAGACATTTAACTTATTACTCAGAAATTTCTATTTTGTGTTAGGGGATCAAATACTGTCTCATTGAATATCTCATAGCCACTCTGAAAATACACTCCAAAAATAAATATCTGACTGTAAGGGAATTTTGTGTAGGGATCTAGATTTATGGGTTTCAAATCATGGAGACATGTTTTAAGAAAATGTAATGAGCAGATTTATTAGAAATCATTTTTAAAGAAATTCTTTGAGTAGTTTAAATGTTAAGTGCTTTTTAAATCTTTATGTTCTAAAAAACTCAAAGTGAGACTAGGAAATGTTAGTTAATATTTATAAAGTATATCAAATTAATATATTCCCAGTTATAACTGCAATGAATATTTTCCAACTTACTGCAAATTTGAAATTAATTTATCACTTTTTGACAAATGTCCCTCTCAGTCTGAATCAAATCTCTTTCAGTATGATTTTTCCTATTTTGTATTTGGGGTGGTAAAACCTACCCATTGAGTAAATATTGTGAGACTGATATCATTATGATTGTAACAGATGGTGTTATTTCAAAGGAATTCTGAAAAATATTCATATTTCTTATAACACTTAGCTGTCATAACTAACCCCTAAAACTGAATAATCAGAAAATGTCTCACAACTGTTAAATCAGTGACTTACTACTCTTGGGTTACCTTGTTTTTATGTTAAGTTATATTTTACTACATTTATAAAAAATAAGTTTGAATATTTAAATATGTGCACATAGACATAGAAGTCATAATTTGAAGGGAATCCTTTCATTGGAATCAAGTGCACACAAAGTTGTGGGTAATTTAATTGTAGTCCTTACGCCTAATACAGCTCTATGGTATATTTAAAAATTTCATTTTAAAGTAATGTATCTGGTTCCCGATATTATTTTCAATGTGAGGGGCCATGTGTTATGAACACCTTCATACTTTCCAAATTGTTATTTTAGTTTTGCTTATTTTGAGCTTTTAATAAATGATATAATCCTGCAGTTGATCTGAAAATTGTTACACTTAGAATTGTAATAAGCATGTAGATGCTATAGCTAAATATGAATATTCATTTACAGAAGATAGTCCATTGTTCAAATAACATAATTAACTTTTCTATTTTCCACTGAATGGCATTTGGGTTGTTTTTAGACTTTTGTTTTTGGTTACAGTAAAAATTGTATATAATTATATATAATTTGTCACACATTTCCAGGTATTTTGTTATGAATATTACATACTCTCTATTTCATCTTTTTTAAGTTTTAATATAGTATATACCTAGAATTATATTGTTGATTTATGGGATACAAATCTCATCAATATCTCTTTTCACACTCACAATCCAGTAAATAGGCAATTACAACATCACAGCAAGACAAGAGCAAGGTAGTAAAAGCCCCCAGATTCATCAGGAATGAAAGATGTGTTATCCCTTACCTCGCTAGTAACTTAGACCAGCTGAAGTAGTAGATGATGATAGGGAATTTAAACATATACATCATAAGAGTTCCAGAAGGTAAAAATAGAGAAATCAGTAAGGAACAATGTTTAGAGAGAATATATGTAAAATATTCCATTATTTACTTAGGGAAATGAGTAAAAAGAATCTGTAATGACTCCTAAAAAGACAGAAAGAGAAGGACTTTTAAAAGTTTTACATTTAGTGGTGATTCCAATAACTTATTGTTGGATTAACTTCCTGTCATGAAAAAAAACTAAAAACCAGGGTAAGATCTATGAAACAACTGTGTTCAGACATTAGCTCAGGCCTGCCATCCCTGAGAGAAAGGGAACACTTGAGAGAAGCCCCAGAACAGCCCTAAGCTTCTAGCCACAGAGAGATTCTCAAATGCATCAAGGAGAAGGAAGGCTAAAGCTGAGCAACATGAGGACAGAAATAAGTTCAAGAATACTAGAATTTGTGAGAAGGATTACCAAAAAAGGGGGAAGGCAATGGAGAGATTCCTGAGAATGTGTTTTCTTACTGAATCTTAAAGTGTAAAATTCTTTATTGCCAGCAGACAGTGGAAACAAGAATTTAAACAGTTCTAGGAAATGCTGATGTTCTGGTCCAAATATAATGTAAAGACCTTATTAATACCCTGGGTATTCAGCTGAAATACCAGTGAAGTTATCACTCTGGAGGAAACCCATCCCCAAATGTTAATGTATCCTTCCTTAGCAAATCTTACAAGTGAGACTTGCCAAATCAAGACTTTAAAGAAATTTAATGCAGGCTTTAAACTCAGATTCATTACAGCTAACCATTTACAAAACCTTCTTTCATATCCTTGAGACACTGAAATAAGCACTATGTATGTGTACTTGTGCCTATGTATCGCTATGTGTCTATGTGCATCTGTACATGCATGCATGCATGTGTATGTATGTGTGTGTGTGTGCATTCATAATCCATAAGAAGTCAGGAAAAAATGGAACAGGGTATATATAAATGAATCAAACTCTTCAACAAAACAGGTATTATCATACTATACAAAAAAAAAAAAAAATAACAGCCAACTAAATGCAACTTTTGATTTAAAATATAAGATACAACACTAAGAAGCTAAAACCACTTCAGCATGAGTTTGATCCCTGCCTAAGACGTGACCCACATGGGCACGGCAGACCTCTCTGGACCTGTATGCTGCTCCTCTCACCCACTCTGTCTCTGGTGAATCCTTTCACCACCTCTGTACCTCTGGCCTGTACTCCAGTTCTGTATGCATAAATAAATAAACCTTTAAAAATATAAGACACAAACAGGTTTACAGTAAAAGAATGACAAAGATATGCCATGTAAACTTTAAGCATATAAAAACAATGAAATACATGAAAACATGTAAAAGGCTAAAATCATGACCAAAATAGGCAGGTTTCAAGAGAAATATTAAAAGTGATCAGATCTGGCCCTCTCTGGTGGCGTAGCGGGTTAAAGCACAGCACTGAGAATCTAAAGCCTCTTCCGCATGAGTTCGATTCTCACCTGCCCCGGAGGTGACCACATGGTGTGGAAGACCTCTCCTGACCCACCAGCTGCTCCCCGCAGCAGTGTACTTCGTTGATCTGCCTGTTCTGCTCCCCACTCTGTCTCTGGTGAAGCCTCTCACCGCCCCTGAGCCTCTGGCCTGTACCCCAATTCTGTATGCACAAATTAAAAAAAAAAAGTGATCAGATCTGCTGATGAATAAATTCAGCAGGAAAACACAATCCTACATGTATAAGGTTACAGAATTTCAGAAAATAAGCCAAACTGAAGAACTAAAAGAAAAAAATAGAATAAATTCAGAGTTATAGTTGGAGATATTGATGCCTCTCATAAATAAAATTGTATTGATAAAAAAATCAATAAGGCTATAACAAATAGACCTCAGAACATGATAACCAGTATATTACTTTTCAGGTATATATTAGGAGCAATTACAATATCCTGTGCCATAAACAATGTCTTGATATTTTATTTTTTAAATTAATAAAAAATAGGAAAAATTATTAAGATCAGAAACAAAAGGAAATACCAGTATAACCTCTAGATAACCTCTAGATCTTCTAAGATAAGGGAATAATGTGTAAAACTAATGTCAGTAACAGATAAAAATTATAGCAATTTCTTGAATTCTATTTAGCTGACACTATAAAAAAATAGAAAAATTGAAAACAATTTATTAAATAAGATTTGTAATATGGTTAAAATGCAGCACTACAAAGCTAGCTTTAGCTGCTTCAGCACGAGTAAGATCCCTGCCCAGGGAGGTGACCCAATTGGCACAGCAGACCTCCCCTATCTTACCCACTGCTCCCCTCAGCAATGTACTTGGTCAGTCTGACTGTTCTGCTCCCCACTCTGTCTCTGGTGAATCCTCTCACTGCTCCTGTACTTCTGGCCTGCACCCCAATTCTGTATGCATAAATAATAATAAATCTTTAAAAAGTTGTATATAGTAATATAAGCCTTATCAAGAAATAAGAATTCAAATTAAAAACTTAATTTTTCACCTTAAGGAACAAAGAAAAAGGATCAACAAAACCAAAATACAGTAAAAGGGAGATAATTATAAAAATTTGAGCAAAAATAAATAGAATTCTAAAAGACAATGCAAAAGATCGATGAAACCCCAAAATGGTTCTTTGAAAAAAATAAGTAAAATAGACAAACCTCTAGCTAGGCTCACAAAGGGAAAAAAAGGGAGGAAACAAGTAAAATCAGAAATGAAAGATCAGTAACACCAGACATCTCAGAAATACCAAGGGTCATAAGATCCTCATGCTGTGAACATCTATTTCAATACATTGAATAACCTAGAAGAAATGGACACTATCCATACTTCCGCAGAAGTATACTAACTTCTGTGACTGAGTCAGGAAGAATTAGAAAATCTGAACAGACCAATTATAAGCAATGAAATTGAAACAGTAATCAAAATGGATCCACAGACAAAAGCCCAGGACCATATAATTTCGCTAGTGAGACTTAGAACAAATCTTCAAACACAAACTGTTAACTTTCCTTCTCAAACCCTTCCAAATAATTAGGGAAGAAGGAATTTAGAATTATTTTGAAGAAGTATAATATAGAATGGAAAAATGAGATAAGGAAGGTATCACATTAACGAAGCATACCTTTATTACGTGTCTATGACCATGGACAACTGTGGTTCAATACTTCTATAAACTTTATCAGAAACTATGTACAACATACAGAATTATCAAATGGATTGTCCCTGAGAGCATTTATGCATCCACATTTTAGGGTTTTGATTTTGTGTAGTTGAGATGCTTGTGGCTTTGGTGAAAGGTTTTAGGCTGCAATGTAAAGACACTATAGCAAGGTCCTTTAGTGGAAAATTGGCAGCACGGGCCATACCAATCCAGGCATAGTTATGTGGAGATAATGTGGATTGAATGGCACTGGCATGGTAAATTATAAGCATTTAAAATACTTGGAAATATATACAGATTTTTTTTCTGTGTATGGGCTCCCTAGGGTCTTAGTTTACCATACTGCCTAGATGCGACCACAGTTGTAGTTGCTACAAAATTTGCTCACAAATATTGTTGTTGTTTTTCCATTTAGATAAGGAAGAGGATTAGATTTCCTTACTTTTTCGAAGCAAGGAAAATTATGTGACTTGCTTAGACCAGACACATGTGAATGACACAACTTTGAGTCAGTGTGCTAGTAGACACACTTGCTTCCAATTGCCCTGAAGATGAGGAGATTATTATGCTCGTGAGCATATTCTAGTCTATGTCATATTGGTCATGTCTATTAGAGAAAGAGATACAACTGGTTATGTTAAGTGATTGAGATCTGGGGGTTATATGAAACCTTAATATAGCCATAGATTGGCAAACAAAGGTTCAAAGGTCAAATCTGCGCCCACATTGCCTGTTTTGATTAAGTTTCATTAGTACTAAACCACACTATTCATATTGTATTTAATATTCTCTCTGGTTGCTATAAGGCTGTAATAGAAGAATTAGGGTGGACCATATGACTATCCCAGTCTAAATTATTTGCTATATGATTCTTATTAGAAAAAGTTTGCTGACCAAGATATAATCTATTCTAACATGATACATAATGAACAAAAATGTCTGAAATCCAAACATAGTACCAAATTCGTAATTTGAGAATAATTTTTTCCAAGTCATGAATTTTGGGATGACTCTTTAAGCAACATCTTTATTGTAACTGCTTATGGATAAATTCTATGTTCATAATAAAGTTCACACATAGCCAAACACATCTACAGTATCTGAAATCAGGGAGGTGATAACCCATTTTGAGTGTTATGATTGTAATAACCACAAAGAGGGCTCCTTGGTTGTTATGATCTTTTTCTTGATTTATGTGCTAATTTGATGGGAGTATTCACTTTTGAAATTTTATCAACTAGTTTATGATTTTTCATGTATATTATATGTGAATGCTAAAAGAGGAAAAAGTAGTGGTTACATGCATTTATATTAAATGTTTTTCAAGGGATATTGTTAAGAGGAAGAACAACCTTCAGTACAGTCAACATGAATGGTTTGTCATCATTTGTATAAAGGTCAAAGGACAGATATGCAAATGTAGTTGCCTCTAGAGAAGATAATTGGGAGGAGAAAGTGAAAATAAAACTAATTTTTTACCTTCCCTTTGTGGTATTTTTTAATTGCTATAGTTTTCTTTAAACCCTATATGCATATGATGATTTAAAATATTAAAAATATCAAAACTAGAGTTTATGCATATATTATTAACTACTGCCTTCTATTATATTTAGTAGTTTCTAAATTTTCTTAGTACTACTGTTTAAATAACCATGTGACTAATATCCTTCTTATAAATCTTGTAAAATTTATTATAAAATAATCAGATTCTTAGGATGATTTATAATTATATTGTGTTTTTGTTTTTGTTTTTTTAAGATTTATTTATTTGTGCATACAGAACTGGGGTACAGGCCAGAGGCTCAGGGGCGGTGAGAGGCTTCACCAGAGACAGAGTGGGGAACAGAACAGGCATATCAACCAAGTACACTGCTGAGGGAGCAGCGGGCGGGTCAGGAGAGGTCTGCCACGCCATGTGGTCTCCTGGGGGCAGGCGGGAATTGAACTCATGCGGAAGCGGCTTTAGATTCTCAGTGCTGTGCTTTAACCCGCTGCGCCACCAGGGAGGGCCTATATTGTGTTTTTACTTAATTTTGTTTTAAAATTCTCAATGCTCTATCATTTTGATACTCAAAGTTCAGATTATTATTTCTTTATGTGTAAGCCTGAAGGGTGATTTTCACAATGGGAACATATGTGAGGTTATTAACTAAACACATTTTAATCTGTTATAGGAATTACCACATATAGTCATACATACATCGACACACAGATTGTATGAGTTTTTGGTATTATGTTTTTATCTACCCTGAAATACAGTCAAAATGGCTTAATTTTCTCTATTGTAATTTGTATTCCACAGGAGGTAAAGTGAATTAATCATGTCTTTTACCTAAATATGGTCTTCATTTATTTTTACTTAAATATAAGAAATAGAAGATCTGATCATAACTTTGACAATTTCTATTTCTGAGTGTTTCTTTTCTCTTTATATCATCTTCATTCTTCTATTTACAATTTCTCTTGGCAGAGAAAGATGCTCCTGTCATGTTAGAGATAAAAAACTGAGATTATAAATCTTAATTCTGGTCTAGTGTTTTGCCACTGGAGTAATTTATTGCTGTCATGCATGTGGTCATGCCCTAAGGAGTGTCATGCTTTGCCTACATCATCAAAATATCTGGCATGAAATTCAATGCAGATTTTTTTATTGAAAAATAAATATTCTCCATATTTTAGTACATTAGCCCTGCAGTACATCTTTGTTTACTTAAAAAAAAAAAATGGAAATGCAATCAGATGAAGAAAGCACAAGTCACAATTCTCCTTAGGATAATGTTAGGAATTTAGTATTATTTACTTTTGAAAACTAAGTATTTTTCTCTCTGTGGCTATTTATGAGCCTTCAGTACAAAAGGTAATATCAACTGTCAAACTCCTATTTAACAAAAACTTCTGTATGAATGACTAGACACAAGTATCTATTGTCCCTCTAACTTTAGAAATTAAGTATCAGGAATAGAATCAGAATTCCAGGTGTCAATACCAATTCCACCATTGGGGAGTCTTTTCTGTATGTCAACAATTTTTCATAGAGTGTGTATTAGAGAGATGTGGCAGAATTTCTCTCATCATTCTTTCATTACTATTGTTTTATTGGTTATAGAATGCTATATTCATGTTTCTACATTATTCACAGGAATATATGGTGATGAGCAAAGTTACATTTCCTCATAATAATTCAGAGAATTATAAGAAATAATCTTACCTATATAAAACTTATATCCTCACAAGATCTGTTTGGGGAGTGCTTTAGACTCTTATGTACATGAATCAGTAGAAGATACCAGTTTAGGATACAAAGAGAGAAAAGATAACAGAACGAATGTATGGATTGTTGATGAATTCAAGTTGAATACAGTATTTCTTAGTGGAAAAATCTCCTGTTTTTGAGAATTTTTCAAGTAAAAGAGGTCTCAAAATTGAAGCTACTTGTTATCTAAGTGAAATTAAAAAGTAAAGCTGGTCTTCTTCAATGTAAAATGATGGAACTGGGTAGAGATTTGTTTAAAGTACTGTCCTGATAAAATATTCTGTGTTCCTTTTACTCTATTAACACCTATCCCTCAAGGCTGTGGAATTTTAGTGACTTGGTCATCTTGAGATTTTCTTGTTGTTACAAACAAATTAAGCTTTTTTGACTTTAAAGGTGATGACTTGAAAAACATGTTAGAAACCAAAATTTATGTAATCCCCAATTGTTCTTTGGGATGTCACCCTAATAATATTTTTTGACACAAGTCATGATACTCAATTTTAAATCATTATTTTAGCACAAAACTTTTTGTTATATGTAGAAGCAGAGATCTAAAGTTCTAAAGAAATTCTATTATTAAACTTAAAGATGAGTCAAGCTTGTAATTCTTGTATGTTATGCATTTCTAATATACCTACTTCATTTAAATATATCACTTTAGGAACATGACCTACTATCATGCATTTTCTGATATACTCAACAAGACAGCTGCATAAGGGAGTTGGTTTTCTTAAGCTTTATTTTATTCACTTATGCATAAAGAGCTGGGGTGTAGACCAGAAGTGCAGGGGGTGAGAGGATTCACCAGAGACAAAGTGGGGAACAGAACAGGTAGGTATACTGATACACAATGCTGAGGGAAATAGTGGGTGAGACAAGAGAGGTCTGCTGTACATGTGAGTCAGTTCCTGGTGAGGGATGGAACTCTTGCTGTAGTGTCTGGAGATAGCTTGGTAGCACTGAGAATTAATCCTTGCCCAGGAAATTGTTCATTGTATCAACTGCAGTAATTTTAGTTGTAACTAATTTAGTTGTTGTAATCCCTAAACTTTTGGTAGATCAATCCTAGTGGTTTTATTTATTTATTTACTCAAAGGACAGTGTATTATGGACATTTTTGCACTATGGAAACATTCCTTCACACTTATCCTCTTAACTTCCTATTTTTTTCCCCCAACATCTTTAGGGACAGAGGACTTTCTTCTACAGCATATCAGAGGAGAAGAGTTTGAAAAAACATCTTTTCTTAACTATCTTGTTCTGGAAGCATCACAAACATACTTTTGCTCTCATTCTGGTTATAAAGCAAGGACAAGAGGAAAATGGAGTTCCTATCCAGCAGGTTCTTCTCATATACTATACTATGGCAGGTGTGGGGGAGAACACAACTGTTGCCAATTATGGTACATCAGTTAGTATTAGAAGATGTATGTTACCTCTGTCCTTTAATGATCAGATCACTGTTTAAGTGACTGTGTACACATGAGTTGTTACCAACTTCATTAAACCATAAAGTGAATTGATAACAGAGTTCTGTTCCAAGATTGAGAATTGAAGTCTTCTACTTATGCCTGAATGACTATCATTGCATTCTTTACTAAAACTGAAGGAATACCAGAAGCAAAGTGGTTACAAGTGAAAGTAGTTCAGGGTGACTTTATCTGAAGATACTGTTTCCCAGTAGGTTATTTCCCCATTTGATTGTTAACTCCAAGTTCCTGCTTAGTAATGGAAAACAGCACTCTAGAAAACAGCAAAAATATGCTTCCCCCTTTTGACCCTAGTTTTCTCACCTGCAAAAAAATAATTTAGATGGCATGATCCCCAAGTTTTCTTTATGGTCTAAAAATTCCTATGAAGCTTAATGGAAATTTATATATTGCTTGCTTACCTTAGTTCCTTTGATATTCTACTCTATTTTGTGGACATCACACTGCTCATGTCTGGCTAAATTTGCTAGAAGGAGGTAGGTGGTAACCACTTCCTAACCCCAAGAAGATCTGCTGCAGAATTTCTAATAAGAATACATCCTTTTATGCCATTATTTCAGTATCTGGTATCTGGGTTATGTGCTCCAATTCATGATCAGTTTCTTGAAATGTTATGTCTGTGCTATTGTAACTGAACAATTTAACCCTTTAAAATACTCCCTATATAGCTATCACTCCCTTCTTTTTCAAATCTAATATAATGTCCATAAATGTGATCCATTTGATAGGACCATCTGCTTTTTTCTTCTGCCAAAGACATTCTGCACACTTTGGCAACTTCTCTAAGTGTACTCAATAACTCATGCCAAGTACAGTTAGAAAGTTTCATGAGTTCAAGCTCTAAAAACAAGCGGTGAACTTATGCAGTGAACTTCTTGTGATTTGTGGGAAGCCAATTAACACAGGCTTGTACAGAATAAGGTGTGGAGGAACTGAATAATCAGTTTGGTAAGTACCTCTTTTGGGCACTGTAAACATTATAGATTAGTACCATCTAGCAAATTTTCTTCCCTGAGGTCTGCTCCCCACTTTGGGAAAGGCAATCCCTATCCACGTAAGTAAAGCATCATCCCTGTGTGAAGGTAACCTTAGCCACAAGACACAGCAGATCAGTTCCAACCAGGATACCTTACTCATCAGCTTAAATCTAGAGCTTCTAAGAGGCAATGGGATTTAGGAACCGAATAGGTGAGGTAAACCCAAAGAAAAGCAACTTGGGTGTTAGAAGTTATTATAAATCCTGTTATATGGAATAGAAGAAAGGTAGCATTTATTCAGAAGTGGCTAGGAGGGAGGGAAAGATTAAAGGAAAAATAGGGAGGCGCAGGCGTGACTGAATGACAGCTAAATGTCACATTTGTGCAGCTGCTTTTGCCTCTGAAACCACCTATATTTCTCTTCCTAAATACCACAATTTGTCCAACTTTAAGTCTGCTCTCTAGTTTTATTGTACACTCAATCATGTCATTTGCAAACTAAATATGAATGTATATATAAATGGAAAATTAAATAACTTTCCAGTCAATATGAGGCTGACTCATATTATTGTGGCTGTACAACCCAGGTTAAACAATAAAGTTAGACTCATCTGGAGGTTTGCTGTTATTAAGGATCAATTATTCAAACAGCAGAACTTTCCATAATTTATCTGTAACCTAAACAATCCATATTTTCCATCTGTGCAAGGTAAATATTGTATCTTTAAACTCAACTTTTTATATTTAATTGGATAAAAGATGGGATGCAATTGACTTTTTTGATATTAAACTTTAAGGATTCTTATAATGACATTAGAATTGAATTTTGCATAATGGAAAAAATAAACTATAAAATTCAGAAATGCAAAGAATGTTTTGAGAAGTAAGATCAAAATAAAGCTTAGTTATTTTTAATGCTTTTAGTCAGTCTGTTCAGACTGTGGAAAATAATTAGTCAAAGAAGCAAGCATAGTTACTGATTCCTACCATCAAATATTCATATTATGTCAGTCTCACTCTTCTACAATTCAATTACATATTATTTTTGCTTTACTGTATTATACTGTTAGATTGTATATTCCATACTGCTATATTACATTATCTTATATATTAAATAATATATTTAGCAGGATTTTGATGTTTAAAAAGTGAACAGTGAACATCAAATTAAATTAATCATTATTTCTGACCTCTGGGCAGTGATTTTATAAACATGTACATGCATATATTAGAAGTTCAGGTTTAGGGAACATTTTAATACTAGATTTACCTTCTGGTTTTTGTTTTGCCACATTTGCTCTGTTTTACATTGCATATCCCTTTTAGGGAACATGACCTCTGCCAGATGAACTAATCTAGATTCCCATCCATGGAGATAGTAGAAGGATTCCTTTTTTTTTTGAGATAGAGCTCTGCATTGTAATCATGCTTCAGAATTTCTAATTGTTTGTCTTTGGGCATATCATTTAACCTCCCAAAATCTTATTTTGCTCATCTCTAATATGATGATAATAAAATTTGACTTGAAAGGTAATTGCAAAATTAAAGACAAGGGCATGAGATGTTAGCTACAGTGGGCAGTAAATAAACAGTTGCAATTACTATGCACTGGTATCCTCAAAATGAATAGCAATTCTGTTTGGTAACCACAATTTTTTAAAAAATGAACTGGTTCATTTCTTTTTGACACCCCAAAGCATTACTTCTTCAGTGCAAACTGAAAAAAAAAGTTTTTCATCTTTCCTAAATAGTTCCAGAGAATGAATGATTTCAATATGAACATGAGATTTTAATTTCATTTATTTTCAGAACAGAAAAGGTCAAAGAGAGATTCCTGCTCAAAACTGATACCAAAGTAGGCATAATCAAAAAAGCACCACTTTTTGGTTTTCTGTAGAGATTTTCAGGGAATCATTCAATACTTAGTATTCTTTTAATAACATATTCTGCAGGGTTGAATTAGTCAATGTGTTGTTGGTTTCTTTTATTTTTACCTTAATTATTACATATATATTTAAGGAAAAGTCGTAGTCCATCTAGTCTAAAACAGTCTAAAACAAAAATTCATCTCTCACATTTCAAGAGAAAAAGAAGCTTAAATTCAAGGCCCTGGAAGATTCTGTCTCTAATGAGGATCCACCTCCAGGTTATACAGTACCATTTTTTAATGTAAGTTCAGGTTATTTAAATTAATCATTTGATAACTGAGGTAATACTCGGATATTCCAATCAGATATTACCACCATACTGTATTGACCACCAACTTGTCTTTTTCTCCACCATCACAGACCATTATGCTTCCCTCTCTCTCTGTCCTTTCCCTCCCCAATTCACTCTATCCTGGTGTTTCCATTCTCTAGTCAGCTATCAAAGGTAAACTTTTTAGCTGGACTTTATTTATCCATTATTTTAGTTGTATCATTCAGTACTGCTGGTGGGAATGCAAATTGGTCCAGTGCTTATGGAAAGCAGTATAGAGGTGTCTCAAAACAGGAACCATGGATCTGTCATTTGATCCAGCAATTCCACTCTTAGGCATCTATGCCAAAACTTTGAAATCACTAATTCTATAGGAAACTTGCAACCCCATGTTTATTGCAGCTATGGAAACTATGGAAACAACTATGGAAACAACCTAAGTGTTTCAAAATGGGTGAGTGGATCAGGACAATGTGGCATATATGCATAATGGAATACTACTCAGTGATGAAAAAAGATAAACTCATGGCATTTGTAGGAATATGGCTGGAGCATGAAAAGATATTGCTAAATGAAATGTCAGGAAGAGAAAAAATACATTTTTTGTTTTTTCACTCCCCTTTCATAGTAAGGGAATTTCCTGGGTCTCTTTTATAAGAGCATCAATACTCTTCATTGTAGCTCTTCCCTGTCACCTAATCACTTCCTAAAGGCTCCACCTCTTAATAACATCACCTCAGTTAAAATTTTGACATGGATTTTGAGGGGACACAGACATTCAATTCATAGCGGGAAGAAAACAAAGTGGAAGTGTTTAGCTTTTTTCTCCCTCACCTTAAAAAAAAGAGATATAAAACATTATTTTTATTTTGTTAAATAACATGAAAGTAGAAAAATACATATTATTTGTAAAGACATTTCTGTTCTAAACTTTTTCTTACTGAGTGAAAGCAACATTAAAACAAAAAGTACATTCCAAGTTGATGAATGAACATAGCCTTTGAATGATGGATTAGAAAATGTATTGCTCTTGTTGCACTAGAAAATTCTCATGGTAGGAAATAAATTGACTCAATACCAAGGTTTTCAATTATTATCAAATAAACCATATGAGTCATGTCTTTCACTATTAAAGTCAAGTAAGGGAGGAAGAAGTGTCCTGCTTGCTGTAATTCATAATAAGTTTAGCAGATTCATGATGGCTGACCTTATTCAAATTTATCACTGAACATTAAAAAAGGTTTTTTGAAAACAAATTTTCTATTATTATATAAATTGACACAAAGCAACCATGAGGAATTTTAAAGGCTCAAACATACATAAACATATCCATCCTGTACATGTTTTAATTTCAATAATCCCTGCAGAGTTAAACCTTACTCTGTCTACAAGAGGCATGCCAGCTTAGAACAGAGGCTGACATTAGTGAGAACTCAAAATCAAAACTGTTTTTTGAGCTATTTTTTCTTGAAATGTGGATTGTGACCTCCGGTATTTGAAAACATGTCTTATCTCTACAGAATTTATTGGTTGAGTTCAGCTGTGATTATTTACTGGCCTGTTTTACTAAGTGCTAGCCAAGAGAACAATGCACGGATGTTAGATGCAGCCACGAGATGGAGGAGGGGAGTGTATACAAGCTGTGTATCATTTCTAAAGTAAACAAAATGATGATAAAAGCCCACAAAACTATCTTCATCCTACTCATTTAACATGCCGAATTTTATACACATGAATTATTACCTGGTATTTTGGAGATTGGTGTCAACCAAGTTTTGCGATTGTAGAATATATGTATTTCATAATTTCTTCTTTAGACATCCTATCAATCAATTCTCCTACTTTATTGCAACTTCACTTCTTTCCTTTTTTCCCTTATCATTGGAACACTTCATTTAGTTAAAGAAAACCTCTTTCTATTATAAAAATTTAAAGACCTTGTAGACATCAACATACTGCATTAAGCTTTACCAATAGTTGATCTACTTACAATTGGTAGTTAAATAGCATATGATTATAATAATGTAAAGGCAAAAAAAAAAAGCAAAAATTTTTTAAAGGTACATTTTAGTTTTTATGAGAAGAGCTTTACAAATGTATATTCACATGGCTATTTGGCCCTTTACTTCCTTGCATTGAGGTTAGGGGAATTTGAAAAATAAAATAGATAAAAAGAATAGAGATAAATATATGTGGTTTCCAGCTGAGAGGCCCTTCATAGAGAAGCTGTCCTTGAATGTTATCAAGAGCACGAGGACAAGGTAATTAGTTCTTCTCTATATATGACAGAGGTCCAGCTGGCATGTGAAAATGCGACCATCATAGTAAGGGATAGAGTGGTTTAGTGAAGCTACACTGCTCAGTGGTTCTTAAATAACAGGTCTTCCAGCAGCCACCCACTATATCAGAGAATCTTGTACCACCATGATATAACCAAAGCTTTTTTTTTTAATTAACATAATTTTATGTTTATGTAACTTGTTAATGACTCAATAATAGCTACATGGGCCCTGCTCTGCCTAGTTTGTTACATGTATGATTTATAAGCCCATGTTCCATAATTGTCAAGCAATAGGTATAGTAGCAAGAACTTATTATCCTCACCTCCTCTTTGACTAGTACAAGTCATCAGACAGCAAATAAGGTTTTGAGAATGACTTAAATAGGATCCTGTGACACATTAAATGGAAGTGAGGAGAAGGGGGCATCACAGATTAATAAAGTGTACCAAAGGCAAATTGTGAAAGATTCAATGAATAATATAGGATTTCCTGTCTAGACACAAGGTATCTTCTCATCAGCAGTACAAATATAGAGAGGATAGTAGGGGCATTTTAGCAATACCAGCAGCAACTGTACTTGTAACTTAAAGCAGAAATTTCTAGACACTAGGAATCAGCAGCAACAAGAGCTGATATCTTGGTACATCTCTAGTCAGGATGTTTTCAGGAGTCCCTTGGGAAAAGACAGCTGACAGGATGGAGACAGGAAGGGCCAGAACAAGGACAAAGACTTTCTCTCCCACTATGACAATATTATATGAAACTTTAGAATGTGTAACGGCAAGTTTAATGAGATCCATATCTGCGAATTTCTTTTGAGTTCAGACTTTTTCGTGAAAATGTACACGCTTCCATAGTACTGATTTTTGTGTTTCATCTATCTCTTGACAAATGGTATTATTTTAAAAATCTCCATTTATGAGTTAGAGTATGAGCAAAATAGAACTTAGATGCATTTAACTGGTCACACAATGATGATTGTGAACTCCAGCAGGTGTGGTTTGGGTCAAATCTTTAGGACACCAGTCAAGGACATTTGTCAGGGACAGGACAGGACCTTTTGGGGCATGCCCCTTAATAGGTCTCTTGCCTTATGCTGCTGGAGATGCGTGCATGCAGAACAGTTTTGTGACTCTATTTTGGAAGGGCATAAATTCTTGTTTCATGGGAGAACCACAGTGTGCTTGTGACTGCATGTGCACAAACACACAAACCGTCCATATCACTACTCACTGAAATCATTTGTTCTCCCTCTTCATTTATGCTCCCCTTCCTAAGAGGAAAAAGAAACCATGCAGGAGATGGTAACACTGTTTGTCAATGCCTTTCTAAATTTGGAATCAGTCCAGAAAACCCAGGAGGAAGTCCAACTCAGCAGCAGTTAATCTGCAGAAAATCCACTCCATGTGACTTCCCCACCCCATCACTGCTGATCTTTTCATGTATTCTTTATAAAGAATCCATTGAACTTTAATTAATATGAAAAATTCAGGTTTCCATCTGATTTAAATGTGACTGACATCATGCTGTTGCTAAAAACAGAACAAAGTAAAAGCATAGTGAAAATAAAACTGAAAAGCTGGTGCCTGCCGCAGTTTTATTTTCTCAGGGCCAAATCATCTACAGCATTTCCAGGACACATGAGAGACTTACATCAGTGGAAGTTTTAGGATTCTTGATGTCCATATTATAAACAGCACACCCTTGCAGGAGTCTACCCTCCAGAAAGGACATCATGCAATATCTGTCAAATGAACCAGTTGTCTTTAAACCCAAATATCGATGTTAAAAGTGACTGAAGTTACATAGTTAGTGGTAGATGATTTTAAAGGGTTAATGGAACACAAAGGAGGGGAGATTCTTTTTAAGTGAACACACACACACACACACATCACCTCTGTAACTAGATCCCCACAGACCCAGAGGCCACAGGACAAAGTGGTTTTGTAGGGGCTGATTAGAAGCGGTACACCCCAGTCACACACTATCTGAGGTAAGACAGTTAGCCACTGTGGCCTTAGAAACTTTCCTTTTTCACAATGTCCTATTTACCAAATAAACCCTGTTGTTAGAGCCTGAGTGGCTTGCTATTGTGTGCATGGGTGAGAACCCACTAAGTGATCTCTCCCCTACCTGTCACTGACACTTGGCACTCTGGAGTGCTAAGAACTCTTTTGCCCTCTTTCACATCCATCTGCCATTTGCACACAAGCACTTTTCTCTCTGCATGCAGTGAAACTGCTCAAAGTATGTGCAAATGTATTCTTGGAAGGAACTAAGTAGAAGAGAATGCCTTCCTTTGAACTCTAAGCTGTTAGTCCTGCTTGCCGTGGGCAGCTCTCACGCTCATGTATTCTTATACATGCACATGGTATCCGTGTCCTGATGTTGCACAGCTTCCTTGAAAAACTGATTGTGACCCCTTGGATTTCATCCACAGAAGCTCGTAAGTTTACTGTTAAAGCTTTAATACTAAATGCTAAAAAGTCACAACAGGGGCAAACTGAGCATACTTTTTAATTCACTAAAGTATGTTGGGCATTGCATTTCCAAATTTACAGTCATGTGTTACAAATGGTTTAACCTCTCTCCTTTCTCCACCATCCTGGTGTGCGTGTGATTGGCTTCCTTCTGCACTCTGTCTTCTCACAAGATTTTTACTGTCAAACAATTTTTGGACACAAGACAAAAGCAGAATCATCCCATTCCCTAAAATCTAGTCATAAAATGAAGTATAACTCCAAGTAAGACAATGATGTAGAACCAAATTGGGCCTACATGGAACTGTATGTATTATGGCTCATGCATCTATGCTATATCAAGGTCACTACCATGTAAATTTGATTACAGATCATTTAAAGTCATGGTAATTCTAAATTAAAAAATTCAGAAGGAGGGTCAGTCTCATAGAAACATCTAAAATTCCAGTGAGTTTATTTAAAATTTGAAGCATCTCAACTAATTTTATGGTCAATATTATTTTTTTCTCTTTTCCCTGTAATTGCTAAGTAAACAAAGGACACTTTTTCCACAGGGGTACAAACACACAGACAAGTACAATATACTCAGGTAAATCTCTTTAAAATCACAGTATAAATAAGCAGCATTGACATAGAATGAGTTTTTTTTAACTGTAGTTCTGTTTAAGGGAATATGATTTCAGAGACAGTACTCAAAGAGAATAGATGTTTTTGTTATTGACTAATTGAGATCTTTAAAAGGTACAGATTGCTTCTGCCTACTTCCTATATTTTTCATGTCTATTTTGGTACATTTTGAGGCCATTTTAAATGTGCTTGGTTTAACCCTGTGTTACTATCGAAGCATTTAAGACTGAAAGGACACAGTACTAGTTTGTGAGGCTGGCATTAGTAAACAATTCTGTTAGTCTCCAGCACTCTGTACATCTAGCAGAGAAAAGCACTATCTTCTTTTGTTCTGGAGTATCTATGCAAGGATGTTTGTATGGTGAGCAGCCTTGAAAAATAGAGGTGGTGTCTCTCTCTAGAGCAAAGGGCAGTCATACTTATTGTCTAGTACAATAAAGTTAATGTCTCTCACTGGGGCGGATGTCTGGCAGGCTGATTGTCCATTATAAATGATTTGTGTTTTCTAAACTTGGGGTTTTTCCTATAGTGCAATGCACTCTGCATGCAGTTATTACCTAACTCTCTTTGTGTTGCCTTAAGGGAATTTAGGGTTTGGGGAGCTGGCACAAGAAATGCTGATACACTGACTCTGTTATTATCATGAGTAACAAATTTTCTTTTGTCTCTGACCCAGGAATCTTGTGCCTTATGCCAACATCCTTGAAAATGTGCCAGGCTAATTTATTTGCGTCCAAGTATAGTAAAATCCCAGGCCCTTTACTGTTCTTATTACTGGGTGTTTGATCCAGCATGGATGCTGATTTTGTAGTTTATGGAAAACTGTTCATGAATATCAGCAGAAATATTTTCTTTGGGCGGATACATTGTTAAACCTATGCTACAGAAGAGGGATTAGCAATCCATATTTATACAATCTGATGTGCTGCTTGTTTTTATAAATAAAGTATTATTCCAGCAGTCAACCCCATCAATCACATACTACAATAGCAGAGTTGATTAGCTGTAACAGACACTGTATGGTCTACAGAGATTATTATATTCGTTATCTGATTCTTTAAGGAAAAGCTTGCAGACATTTGTTACAGACCAAAGAAGGCAACCAAAAAAATCAGATCATCATGAGTTGATTCAGGAATATTTGGGTAGTGAGATGAGAACAAAATAGATATTGCATAAGAGGATAAAAGAAACTTTCATTGTTAACTGTAGATAAAAATCACTGCAATCCCACATGTCTACTTGGTAAGCCACAATCACCTATTTAAATCCTTCAAAACTCAGCTCATTCCATCACTAATAAACTGACCCTATATCTCTAATAGGAATTTAATTTTTCCACTTAGAGCTCCCATAGCACTTTATCTAAACACACTTTTGGTAACTAATTTTCTACCTCACATTCTAATTACATGCACATGACTTTGTCCACTAAATTACTTAGGGTAGAATCTATAAACAGATTAACAAGCTGTTATTTCCATGATCCAACTTTCAGGATAATGCTCTACTGTAAAGGACACAGAAAGTAATCTGAACAACTTTTTAAGTAGGGATTATTAAAATGGATTTTCCCTTCATATAAGTAAATAGCAAATTATGCACTTAACTTTAAAAAAATGTATTAATTCACTGCCTTTGCAGACAATTTCCTTTTATAATTACACTTTCTACAGTTTAATTGCATTTCCTTAGATGATTTCAACTTAATAGAAAATGAAGGTGACAGAATAGAATTGTTACTGATGGCAGGGGAAAAGGGAAAAGTATATATATGTATATGTATATATGTGTATATATATATATATGTATGTATGTATGTATGTATGTATGTATATTCTTCTTGAGGAGGAGATAGTGAAGATGATAAGACGTTGCTATGAGGTAAATAGAAGCAACTCTCAGAGAAAGATAGTGAGCCAATCAGTTTCTCATGAATTCACATGGCAGAGGTATAGCAAAGGATTGTGGGGAAACAAATTCTTTTACAAGGAATTTTCAGCCAGGTGTTAAGGGGTTGCTGAGCTGAGCTACTTGGGAAATGTTTCATTAAGAGATGTCTGAGTACCCTATGAGAAATTTAGGAAGTATAATAACAATTGTAACATTACTGAGGGCCTGCTAAGAGCCAAGACTTAAAATGTACTAGCTCATTAAAGTGGCACAACAACTTATAAAGGATGACATTATTACCCTTATTTTAACAATGAGGACACATGGTTTAAACAGGTTAAACAAGGTCACACAACCATTAAATGAAAAGTGATGCTTGTTTCAAGTTCACACCATCTCACTCCAAAGCACTAGATTAGTAACGATGTTCCATGGATGTTATGGGGTTGAAGTTCCTTTCCATTAGGTCATGCTACTCCTAGGGAAGGAAACCTGAAACTTCTATGGTTCTACTCAAAAGACCTTATTAATATGGGTTTTGAACCTTTTGATGGTGATCACAGATGTTCAGGTATAATGCTGTATATCTGAAAATTTAATAATGCAATAAATCAATGTTTCTTCAACTTAATTTTGGAAAGGTATATTGAAGTGACACTGCCCCTCAGCACAGTGACAGGGATCATTTGTATCTGAAGCTCATTTCATTCCCTGAGACATGTTCCTCTTGTTCTCTGTTAAACCATCAGAAAGTGGTCGTCAAACTTCCTAACCAACTCTATTTGCTGATAATGGCGCTGCATAAATTCACAGCTCAGATGTTCTTACTTCCAGCAATCTATTTCTGTGCCATTCACACTTGCAAGAAGAATATTCTATTCTTATTGCAGGCCCTGCCATTAACATATTTAACACTTTAGAACAAGGAGGCAAACCTTGATGTAAATCTTTAAGATGTGCTAATAATAATTTTTCAGGCAAATCTCATTATTTCTTAATAATCTCAGAATAGTCCGACTCTAAAGTAATTAGGACATATGCCAGCTGCTGGTTCGGAGCTTGAGGGTTTCAAACAAAGGCTGGAACCTTTTCAGAGAAACAAGCAGCCTGAAGGAGGACAAAAGGCCTGGTGGGAGGAGAGTTCTCAGACAGACACTCATTCTGGATTTATCTTTTCATTTTGAATCATCGATTTTCACTCTGACCTAAAAAATATCTAACTGAAAGAAGAGTAAAACTTTTATAGCCAACAGGACAAAAAGGTGGAAAAGTCTGAGTGAACAGAGAGACAACCTGAAGTAGAAATTCAAGAAGATGCCCTTTCTAACAGAACAGAAATTATAGAGTTGATGGTGGAGTGAACATGCCAAGTCCTAGAAGCTTGCACAGACAAAATCTCAAGAGAAATCAAGTGCCAGAGGAGTTCATACTGGATTACAGCAGAGACTGAATATATGCCATAGGCTGACACTTGATTTTATAAGCTGGCAGTCAGAGGTTGCCATCAACCTCATGGAGTAACAGTTGTAACAGAGAGGGAGCAAGAATGTTTACATTTCTTCATATTCCATAGGGAAGGGTCTCGTTTTCGCTTTTACCAGTCTCTAAATTCCAATGGAGCAAAAGAAGAAGAGAAAGGGTTGGGAGAGAAACAGACTTTTCTTAAAGCTAAACATGAAGAACATTTTGACTGAGAGGCAATATGCTGCTGATTTCGAAATTCATGTTGAGAAGGTAAAACACCTAATCTGTGAATCCACTGGTTTGCCGAGTGACCTCCAGATCCACTATCAGATGTTTCTCAAATTATAATTATCATTCTTGCTTTTATTACGTATCTATTAGCCTAGAGATACTGGGAAATGAAATAAAGCTTATCATTTCCTACTGAGTATGCATCTAGAAAATAGTACAAAATAAGGACTAAAGGGAACACTAATCATCAATACAATGTGAGTCAAGAAAAATGTTGTGTTGCAGAGTGATAAGGATCTTGGGACTTAAACTGTATTTGAGGCAAAAATTAAGGTGTCTACTTTTTGCTGTTTTTCTTTAAGTTTGATTTTTATTTAATCAATACATTTGAAAAAAATCAATGGAACTTTTAAATTAATTCTTAAAGATAACATAATTCTAGGGATTCCAACTTTTAACCCTTCAAAATCAATATCAAATTTATGCTCCGGGTTATCAGATTTCAGAAATTCCTTTGCTAATAAAATTTTTAAAAATCTGCATACCTTTACTTATGTAGCCTTTAGGGTAATTTTATCATTCTATTACCATTTTTTTGTTTATTACTGTTTCACAAAAATAAAAATGACTATAGTTTCAAAATAAAACAAATGGGTTCATTTATCAAAAATTTTTTAAAAGTGTCAGCATGTTTTCCATATTATGTTTACATAAATAATATTTTATCATTTGGAAATAAGTGACTGTGTTTATTTCTGACAACCCTAACTTACCATTTAATTAAAAAAATCAAGAAGCATTCTGATTTTTTTTCTATATGATAACCACAAGACATCTAACTGTATTTTTACATGATATGAGCACCCCAGTGGTAATTCAACACCAGACCATTAGATGAATTTCAGCTCAATCTGGAAGTTACCATTGAGCTAAAACCAACTAACTACAGAGAAAACTAACTACAAAGTCAGCATAATTTATTTTGTCAGCAGGTAAACCATTCAGATCCAAACCCAAATATCCTCTTCTTCCTAAAACTGCTCTGTTATGTCCTTCTGCACAACCTTTCAGTTTTTCAGGGTGAAATCTCTCATCAAAGACATCAACTTTCCTTTTGCCTTTCATATCGATACCAATCTAAATTCTATGAATTTCACCTTCTTTAAGTCTCCTGAACCTATCACTTTATGTTTTCTTCCCTTTACATCACTGGTTTAGATAATCTTTAGTTTTGATTTGAACCATTGTGATACATTTCCAGTTGGCCTTCTTGAGTCCTGGTACTGCCCTCTCTTACATCTGTCCTGATAGACACATCTTCTCTATTTGCCCCTTCTCCAAAAACAATTTAATGATTTTCAATTTCCTAATAAACTCTATTATTCACATTTTTTTAAGAAAGCCTTTCTGAAAATTAGCCTTATTCTATACAGTAACAAGCCCAGTGATTATGATGAAGACCCATTGACCCATTACCTCTCAGAATCCTGATTCAAAAATTGAGTCAAAATTATGTCTTTTCTTTCTTTCTTTCTTTCTTTTTGGATTACCAGTTAATGACTTTCCATCTTAACCATTCATAGCATAAAATGTACATTGCATATTAATCAACTCAAATTTCTTGCTATTCCCAGGGTATGATCTACACTAGAGGGTTCCTAAACATAGCCCCCCCCCTTCATGATATTTTGCTATAAGCTGGAAACACATCTGAAAGAAAACTACACATAGAATTTCAGAGTGGATATTTAGACTCTAAGTCTATGGAAGTACTCTGTACTTTGCTGTGTAACATCATTTTTTCCTCATACCATCCTATGACTATATTTTCTATCATATTCCAAGTAATTCTTATCCCTTGTACTCTCCTTAGAGTTAAGTTCCTTAATTAAATGCCCACAATGTTCCTGACTTCCATACCCACACACAACCACTCTACTTGGAAAAAGTATTTACCTTACCTTACGGAGATGCTATTCTGAGTCTTCTAAATTAGCTTGTCCAAAAGCCCATAATGTTATGAACTCAACATTCTACACTAAGTAGGAGTTTTAGCTAAAATTCCTGATCCTAATGACTTTTAACTAGATGAAAGGGATATTCACTGGGTTACTCATACATGAGATCACAAGTATATTCATACTCTGCATATATACATTAGCAGACGTACTAATAGAAATTTTCTAAAATATTTTTTTGCATTCAATTATTGTAGTAAGATAACCTGAAAACATTTTCCCCTTCAATTGTGGATGGGTGGGAGTGGAGGTAGGTCATATTTGGAATAAAATTAATTTAATCAGAGCTCAAGAGTCCAATTCTAGTGTCAAGTAAAACAAAACAAAACAGACAACACTGTCATCTATGTATTGGTTCTTTGAAGGCAACATAGACCCTGAAAAAGTATCAATGGTCTTTAGAACAATTCTGCTCTTGTTTTTGTTTCAAGATGCTGGAGTCATAATAACAAAAGGATAGATTTGCTCAAAGGAGACCAACTCTCCTGCCTCTGGAGAAATATATAACAAGCCTGCTTTGGTCTACTAACTTCCTAGGACAACAGAGCAGTTAAAAGCACCAACCTTGCTGAAATGAAACTTGAACTGAATTTGGAAAGCACAGAGAAGAAATCTTATAGGAGGAAGCAAGAAAGTGTCCTAATCACCAAGAGGAACCTTGATGAACATCTATCTTTATATAAGAAGGGAAAATCTTAGAAAACCTAACCCTGGTCAGTCCCCTTCTGATGACTGGTACAAGGGAATAAATGAACTAAATATGACTTTAGCTAATATATACGAATAATTATTATTATGGATGGACTGTAGCCCTTCAACTCCAATGCAGATGTTGAAGTCTTTAACCTAAAGGTGGTGGTATTAGGTAGTAGGGTGGAGCTGAAATGAGTGGGGTTAATTAGCTTACAAAAGATGACAGCCTCCCTGACTGTCTTTACATTGCCATCTGAGGGTACAATGGAAAACTGGCTGCCTGCAAAGAAGGTACCCCATCAGAACTTGTCTATATTTGCACCCTGATTTCATACTTTCAAAAGGAGAAATATAATAACTTGAGTAATAAATTTTGATTATTTATGAAAACCCATTTTAATATACTTTGTTAGAACAGACTGAACTCAGATGACTATATATGCATATAATTATCATATAAATTATATAAAGCTTACTTTGTATTACATTCTCAAGATCTACCTGAATGTTGACTAGAAAACACTACCTCATACCACTAAGTTCATTTTGTGTATAGCCTGAGTGAAACTGGAACAGTAAGAGATACTTGGGTACAGTTTTTTCATCATCTTATGGGGAACTGACAGGAAAATCCACTGTCTCTGCTGTAATAATTCCTAACAGCATTCTGCAGGTACTAACAGCGATAAAAAGAATAAACTCAGTCCCTCTTTGATGAGGACAACAAAACCAAATCACCCCCCAGAATAAGAAACACTTCCCAGGCCTGGTTACTCCATTGCTTTTTTGGCATGATGCAATGTAATTTTTCAGATAGGAGGAAATATACTTAACAAACCAGCCTACCCAAAATCTGTGACTGGTCTACATTCAAGTTTTACACAACTCACTTCATGCAACAGCTGCTGTTGCTTCTATACTACATTTCTTTTGGAGAATGTAGCTAATCTTCATTCTTTGAACATTTCAGGCTCTATGTGAGAGAAGCTGTTTCTATGAAGGAAGTCTAACTAAAAATGACAATGGATTAATTTTTTTAACAGTCTTGGTACAAGGTTGTTTTCAGTCCTCGTTTCGTTGGGGTATACGGACACAAAACGGGGGTATGGTCAAGCCTATTTTCTCCTCTCCAGAAAATGTTAGAGGAGGACCAAAATCTGGAGCTGTCTAATCACAAGTGCTTATGTTCTATGGCATTTTCTAACAATGACAACTTTCTGCCTGGAAATATTTATCCTCTCATCTCCTCTCTCTGCCTCAGTGACACAGCCCTGCTTTGGAGACCTTTCCTCGGGGATCACATGTTTATTAAAGAGCACTGAGGGGTTGCAGCTAGTATTGCCCCAGCCAAATACTGAGTAAGTGTAGGACCTG
>NW_004567131.1:15714431-15748793 GCF_000260355.1 Condylura cristata | reverse complement strand
CACAGCCCTGCTTTGGAGACCTTTCCTCGGGGATCACATGTTTATTAAAGAGCACTGAGGGGTTGCAGCTAGTATTGCCCCAGCCAAATACTGAGTAAGTGTAGGACCTGGTCCCCGAAATTCATATGTTGAAATCCTAACTTCCAATGTGATGGTATGAAGAGATGGGTTCTTGGGAAGTGATTGGGTAATGAGGGTGGAACCCTTGTGATTGGGGCTAATGACTTTATGAAAGACTGCAGAGATCTATCTTGTCTCTTTTGCCGAGTGAGAAAACAGATGTTCAATAACCAGAAAATTTGTTCTCACCAGGCAAAGAATCTGCCAATATCTTCATTTTGGACTTTCACCCTCCAGAATTGTGAGAAATAAATGTCTGTGGTTTAACTACTGTCTATGGCATTTTGTTATAGCAGCATGAATGTGTTAAATCTATTTTGTACCTTGGTGAATGTTGGTGCCATCAACAAGGAAAGGATTGAAACAGGAAGCATGAAAGCCTTACAGATGGGGAAGGCAAAAGATTAATTTTGAACAATTTTAATGAAAGTTTTATTCTTATTTATGGTACAGTCTACAGCAGACAGCTAGCAGGCAGTCAGACATGCAGTCCTGGAGGTCTAGGAGGATTTGAGTGTGCCTCATTTTCTGTGTCCCTTAGTGGGCTCCATGGTACTGCAGCTATTCATCCTGGGTCTTTGATGATACTTGCTATGTTGATAATAATCTTGAATCTTTCATTAGATGTGCACATTTTTAGCAAAGGACATAGTCTAAGGCATGTTGAATTTTTCTGAGGTTGGGTTTAAAACAATTTAGACTGCTCCATCAAATGATTCTTCCTCTCTGTTATGTCGTTTTCTTTGATGCGTCCTTTGTAGCCTGGGACACTAACTGGTCTTTCCTGGGAAACACAAGGACCACAAAGTTATCTGCTGCTGCCCACAGGGTGCCATAGCACCAGTTGTTGCCATGAGATAAACAGCTGTCTCCAGAGTGTTAGAATGGAAAATTCTCCCAAGATGATGGGGAAAGAAAACATAGCTTTAAGTAGCATACCCCACTAACATTAATCAGGTTTTTGCCTCAGGCATGCTACAAGTTACCGTGTTATTTATTCTTTCCTGTATACTAGAAAGCCACTTAATCATCCAATTAAGAGCTTAAAACTTCTAACAATGTATTTATTTATCTGTGCTGAAAATAACTGTTTTAGTCTATTGGGCTAGACTAAACTTGCTCAACTGTATTTCAGATAGATTTGTCTACTGGTAAACAATCAGTTAAGGTCTCCAAATTAGGTGGCTTGGGATGATAATGTGGTAAATAGAATTTTTTTATATCAGTATGAATTTATTAACTTAATTTTCCAAATTATGCTTATTGAAGCAGACTTGTTTTTGATCTTCCCTGGTGGTTATACAAATATATAAAGGTGCCTCATTGAAGGTAGCTAAGAAACATGTTTTGTCTCATAACACAAATGTAAAGAACTAATAGAGTTAATGTTGCACTAAACTTTGTGACAGATGGGCTGGGGACAAATTATTAAAGCTTTAATAGTCAGAGGTCTGGCTATGCCCAGGGTCAGGTTTAACCCAGACCCAGCATCAGTATCAACCAGGTACAAGGCAATCACTGAGTAGACAAATAACAGTGAAAGGTGAAAGCCAAAAAAGGAAAACCAGTCACACAGAACAAAATGGAAGAAATGGATTTAGGGGTCAAGGTGACATGAAGATCAACTTCTTTTACATGATCACAGTCCTTAACTACTTTGCTGACTTTATTTTGCTATTGGGAAGCTTTATTGTCCTTATCTTACCTATTCCCAGACTTCTTTTGGTTAATTTTAATTTCTTAAAAAAGGATGACTGAAGCTTAAAGAATGAATACATTTTCACTAAGTTGTTATGTTTTTTGGAGTACCTGTCAAGTTTTGGGTTGCTGCGTTGAGTTTGGTACAGAGGGGATTCAAAGTGTGTACACTGCTTTTCTTCTGGATGGGATCTATAATCTAATGTGGAGGACAGAACAAGCGCATAAATAACTACACTGTAAAGCATACATGGACATAGTTAAGTATCTTTAAAATATAATGCAAGTTTCGAAGAAGAAGGAACTACTGAGGAAAAGACTAAGACTTAAAAGGGGTGGCAGCATTTTCAGCTGGCTAGTGTATTATGGTTAGTATTGCAGTATAGGCTCTTCTCAGCAAAACTGCAGTGGCAAGACAAAGAGAAAATCCAGAGAGACAGACAAAGTTGTCTGAATAGAAGTGATCATGCTAAAATAGTTTAGCTTGTTATATATCTACTTTTGTATAGGAATTTAAATTTATCACTTCCATTCTCAGAAAAACAAAGATCCTCAACGACCTACTAGAATGATCACACAACAGCCTTTTTGTGTTTAGGAACAAACACTACACTGCACTTTGGCACTATGGTGACAGAATTTTAAAAAGGCACAAATATTATAAAAACAAAAAATGTGGTACTAAAATATACCGTGTAAAGGAAACTTGTTTACAGAATGAATGCTGAACCAAGAAGGAAGAATGTAGCTTTGCTAGATCTCAGCTGGAAAAATGTGTTGGGTGATTCAAATGTTTTGCTGTGCTAGCAAAAAGTCTACAAATGACTGTGAATAGACCATAGGTACTGACTTTGGAATTACCTAAGCAATTTCACAAACATTGTTTAACACTAATCAAGAAGATCAACTCTACTTCGCTCACTTTTGAGTTTGCTATTTTATTCTCCTATTGTTATTTTTTATATCAACAGAAGCTCTTAATTCTAATATCATCCAATTTATAAAAAAAATCCCCTTTATTATTAATGCTTTATGACTCCTGCTTAAGAAATCTTTGTCTACTGTTGATCATGAAGAGTTTCTCCCATGTTTCTTTCTAGCATATTAATATTCTACCTTTCACATTTAAATATGTAAATCAGCTGGAAATGATTTCTTTCTGTATAGTTGGAGTAGGGATCATAACCTTTCCTTCACAGGCACAACTAGTTAATCTACACACTTTATTAAAGTGAACCTACTTTTCTCATCACACTGCAATGTCATGGACTTGACCTCTGAAAACTGAAGCGATTAACTTTTGGTGTGTAAGAGCACCTATGTTTGTGCCAATTTGTTATTTAGGAATAGAAGGTCAATACATTGTGTGACTATATTAGAACACTTAATGCATATTTTTCTCATATTTTAAAATTAATTGACACATTTATCCTTAACAAGTTATTACAACTTTAATACTTTTGAAGCTTCTAATAAGTTCAAGTCTATTAGCACTTTAAGTCATTGAGGTTTTCATTGTTATATTGCCAATGCTCACTTAGATTTACCCTCATGTTATCATTAATTTATTTTGAATTCTATCTTATATCTCATAAAATTCACCTAGAGCACATCACTTCCTATTAGCATATATGCTTTATAATTTTTTAAAAAGATTTTATCCAGTGAAAGTCTTACTTTTTGCTTTCCTAAAAATCTTATTTCTTGGCCCTCCCTGGTGGCACAGCGGGTTGAAGTGCAGCATTGGGAAGCTGACGCCACTTCCGCAAGAGTTCGATCCCTGCCTGCCCTGGAGGTAACCACATGGCACGCCAAACCTCTCCTGACCCACCTGCTGTTCCCCTCAGCAGTGTACTTCGTCGATCTACCTGTTCTGCTCCCCACTCTGTCTCTGGTGAATCCTATCACCCTCCAAATCTCTGGTCTGTACCCCAGTTCTGTATGAATAAATAAATAAATCTTTAAAAAAATCTAATTTCTTTATTACTCATTATAAAGCTATTTTTGTCTGTTATAGAAATTTACATGGTCTTTTTTAATAGCCTATTGCAATATAAAACCAAGAATGATTTTCATTGTTGCTATTGTGAAGTTTGCTTATAATCTGTCTTTTAAATCCTTTAGTTATTAATTCATGTTCTCTTTCTTGGTTACTGATTCTTTTATCTCTTACAGGCTCAGCTCATTGACTCAGCCTCCTTTCCTTTTAGAATACTAACCTTTTTGAGTTACTTAAAGTCAAATGATGAAAAAACTACTTCACATCTGCAAATCACTCTGCCACATGAGGTAACCAACATGGGAGCCATTTTCACAAATTGAGCCATACTCAAGGGGGTAGGGGTATTCAAAGACATGAGTCACAGATCATCTTAAAAACTTTGCCAATAACATTAACTGAACAGCAAAAATGGTTGGTTTTTTAAAAAGAATGTGTAAAGTCTTTAACCTAGTACATACTGAAGGGAGGAAATGAAAAAAGAGCTCAACAGAGGAGAATACAAAGCACAAAAAACAAACAAACAAACAAAAATAAACACCCAAATACTAATATATTAAGAGGAAGTAGTTTGATTGTCTTAAAGACAACCAAAATTTTTTTTCAGGCAGGACAAGAAAACAAACTTAAGTACAGATTTCTTACCAGAGACATGTATTACCTACACAGAAAAATTTGCTAAAAAGAATGGAGAAATATATATTACACTAATTCTTGCCAAAAGAAATTTGAAGCAAAAGCACTATTAGACATGGGTAATGATTTACCCATGGTGAACCAAGTCTGTTTCACTGAAAAGTATACCTTTAAATTTGGAAGAATCAAATACGTGGTCTAAATATGTGAAACAAAATAAAAATGGACAAACTACACAAATAAAAGGGGAATTTCAGTCACAAATTGCAGATTTTCATAGAATTATCTTAGGAATTGACCAAACTAGACAATAAATAAGGAAGTGTACAAAAATTTTCAAGATCATAAATATCAAGCTTGATCTAGTGGCTTAGAATTTCATATCCTAAAACTGCAGAATACACTTTGTTTTTAAGTGCACATAAAAGCTGTATACAATTTCATCAAATGTTAGGTTGTAAAGTACATTTCAACAAATTTTAGGTAAATTAAAATGAGAGCCTATTTTCTGATCTTAATAGAATTAAACAGGGCACTAAGGTGAATAAAAGATCTTTGAAAATAGAGAGAAAAATGTCCAAGTTACTCATGAGTTAAAAAAAAAAAGTCACATGGGATTTAGAAAATATTTAAATTAGCAGCAATAAAATGCTACATGTTTAAAAATATAAATAATTTAACCAAAGAGGAGATTTTAAAGACTGTCTCAATCTCAAGAAGATTAAAAAAAAAATTAAAAGTGAGTCCAAAGAAAGTTTTTTTTTTAAAAAAAAGGACACCAAAATCAAGATCAGAAAGTGATGGACGATCAGTCAAGAAAAATATTACTTCTGTGAAAAGAAAGGGGTAAAAAGTTAATTTTGCAGAGCCGTAGAGAGGAAAGAATAATGAAGTCAGGAGAAGGCATATATTTTTAAGATGCTTAAGTACAATCATACATGTATAACAATTGGCATAATATGGTAGACATGCATGAAACAAGGACTGATTTGCTAGAGATTTGCTGGATAATGCAAAAGAATGCAAGTGGGCAGGTTTCCTTCAGAGGATAATCTGTATTATACATACACAGAAATGTATACAATATTCGGAGGAAGATACCACTAGCTGAGCAGTTTATGCTATTTTGAATCTTTGGAAGTTCTTTTCTGATTCTATATTGATAGACAATTAAGTAGTATATAGATAAATGCTCATCCCAAATTATTCAATCATATAAATATAATTTGAGGTAAAAACCCCTATTGTATTTTAGTAGAATTTCACCTTCTGATCCTAAATTTCCTCAGGAAAGAAACACAGACCAATTTTTAAGAGAAAGGCATGTATTTTTATATATGTGCACTTGTGTATGTGTATGCTACTTCCAAGTACCGGTATTTATTTTGAAGCTTAGAATTAAGATACTTGGTGGGCCCTCTGCGTGGCACAGTGGGTTGGAATGCTGTACCGCGAAGCCAAGCCAAGCCAAACCAAGCCAAGCCAAGCCATGGCTGCTTCCGTGAGAGTTCAGCCCCTGCCCTGGAAGTGACTCATATGGCACAGCAGACCTCTCCTGTCTTGCCCATGGCCCCCCTCAGCAGTGTACTTTGTCGCTCTGCCTGTTCTGCTCCCCACTCTGTCTCTGGTGAATCCTTGCACTGCTCTTGTACCTCTAGCCTGTATCCCATTTCTGTATGCATAAATAAATAAAATCTTAAAAAAAATATATCTTGGTAATGGCATAGGAGTAGACAGACAGACAAATGATGCTCAGTGGAAATCTAAGAATGCACCCAAACATGTTTAGGAACTTACACTATTATGCATTTCTGCGAAAAGAAAGATGGTTAGTAAATAATTTGGAATAAATGCCTATATAAACACAAAAATTTTAAATGGGATTCCTATGCCACAAAGTCCACAAAGATAAATGCCGTAGGTATCAAATATCCAAATATGAAAAATTAAAATTTAAGACTTACAGAAGACATAGAGATAGAACCATACTCTAAAGTCTTCACATAAATTGTTTTCCAACCAACATCTCACTCTAAGTTTTCATCACTTTGGCCTCAAATACATTTGGCTGAAGTGATATCTCTCACTATGGTCTTGCTGATGAGAAAAAGTAATTACTGGCTAAATGATTAAAAAAATAGAATAGGATTTATGATAGCATTTTGTAACATCCTTACTGCTCCTATCTAAGCTTCCCTCATGTGAAATTTTTCTGAAAAGAGCATATGTTTTAAAATTTAATCTACATATTGCTACATATTCATGTGTATCTGTGTCTTCTTATGACAGTTTCTACTGTAAACAAGTTTTATAAATATAGGATGGATATTTCTATGAGTTGTATTAGCTCTTATGTGGATCAGCAAAAAGGGTTGCTTTTTTTACACTAAAATTCATCAACAGACTCTTTTCTTTTTCTCCATCCAGCATCTCTCTCTTCCTGTCTTTGGTCCTTTCCTCACATAGGCCCATGACCCACAGAGCGGATCCAAGCCTGGCAAGTCTTTGAAATCAATGGGTGCTCTGCAGGGGCTCCGGGGAAACTGAGAAATAGACCTTTGTAATTTTTCCCTCTACCATTCCATCTGGCTTCATTTGTCAAAAATTTTTTCAAATAGACATCTAAACATTTTGCTCTGAATTTTGTGAGGCCCTTAGATCTTGACCACAGATATTCTTCCTAAAGTTTTTCCATAAGGATAATGATCTCCAAAAACACCCAGTTCTCCAGGGTGACCGATGACTCAATGAGATTTGTTGGGAGGTGCTGAGGACTTGAGCTTTATTTTCAGACTTACATTTTTCTAGCAAAGAAATATTAAAGGCATCTCTTTGACATGATAAACAGACATCATCTTCCACAATTTACTATTTCCTTCTACATTGGCTACAGTTTTTTTTTTATTAATTCATATATCTATTTACATTATTGCTTGTTTTAAAACAATGTTTACTCCCTAACCCCAATTTGCCCATGTGTCATCACCACAGTCCCCCACATTCCTACTTCCCCCTTTATGATTCTTCTCTCTCCCTCTCCCCTGTAGTATATCTCTGGTTTATAATTCCCTGTTTGTTTTGTATTGTAATAAAAATACAATTTTCCCCCTTTGTCTTATTTGGTTCTCTTATATTCCTCCTATAAGTGAAACCATTCAATATTTTTCTTTTTCCTTGACTTATTTTATTGAGTATGATCCTTTCTAGTTCTATCCATGTTGCTGCAAATGGCATGAGTTTATCTTCTTTGATTGCTAAGTAGTGTTTCATTGTTTGTATATATACCACATCTTCTTGATTCATTCATTTGGCTCAACTGAACTAAGAATCAAAAAAAAAGAGAGAGAGAAAAAGAGAACATGTGCAGGTAAACTATAGATCTGAAGCCTACAGCAGGAAGGTGTAGGGAGATGAGTCAAAATAAGGTTGAGAAGAGCACAAGAGTCTATGGTGACAGTTCACAAGTGAGGTGTTGAGAGATTTTTGAGGACTACACATGAACAGAGAAACCAACTATTGTGCAAAAAATATAAATAAAAGGAAAGGGCATATTAGCGTTCTGTGACTGAGGCAACACATTACTGTAAATCTGGTGGCTTAAAACAGAAAATTTTTGCTTACCATTCTGAAGGTCAGAGTCTAAACTATGGGTGTCAGAAGTGACATACTCCCTCTATTAAGATCTGGGGACATCATGTTCCTTGTCTCTTCCTGCTTCTGGGGTTTACTGGCAGTTCTTGGCTACAATCTCTGATTCTATTGTTACATTGCTTCCTCCTCTTCTACATGATCCTTATAAAGGACACTTGTCATTGAATTTAGGGTCTAATGGATTAATAGGATGATCTCATTCATTTCAACATCCTTAACTTAATTACATCTGCAAAGAATTTTTTTCCAAATTAGATAACATTCATAGCTGTGGGGATTAGAAGATGATATATCTTTTAGGGGAGTGCTATTGAATCTATTGAACCCCGGGGTCCTGAGAATTCAATGAGCAAATACAGACAAAATATTACTCCTGCTCTAGCACTAAGTAAAGGGTTACTGAAATACTTTTTTCTTCCTCTTCCTATTCTTTCTCCTTTTCCTTTACTTTTCTCCTACATATTTTCCTTTTCTTCCCCCCCTATCTCCCATGACCCAGGCCTTAATATAATCATTATATTTCCATATCTGGTTAAAATTCAGTTTCCACAGAGTTCCTTCTTTGCTTCTGAGCCAAAGCTAACCTCAATTTTGATGCTGTAGTTTCAGAGCAGAATTCTTCAACGAGAACCACTTGAGTTCAAAGGAGTCTTTGTCCTTGCTCCACAGGATCTGTTAGATAACCTTCCCACGAACACCTGTCTTACTCTTTCAGTCTACAGGACCTAGGAAGATAACCCTGACCCTGAACCACATAAGGCACACTTCTGAATGCTCCAGTAATGAATGTGAAGTCACTACGTGCTTTGGATTATACACTTCTAGTTCTTTTTGCAAGAGCCCAGCTTTCAGATGTTTATGCTTGCCTGACTTATCAGAGATCCTGAATAGCTCAATGTTTCCTTAACATTGGGGGAATATTGGTAAATGAGAAAAAGAAGAAATGGTTCCTAACTGAAAATATCTGAATTTCCATATTAGAGTCATTCATAAGTTAAGTTAGTAAGCACACTGGCTGTAGACGCAAGTTAAATTTGAAAACTCCCAAATTAAAATAATATAAAGAATCCTGCCCTGTAATTGAAAATAGACCTTATTTTTCAAATAAGTGGAAAATATATACATTGCTTTATTTGAGAATGCTCATAGCATTGAATAAATTATCTACTAATCTATTTATTATTTTATATCTTCACTATTTCTTGATTTTATACACCAAGAATCTACTGTGGATGAATTCTGACTTTTCTGGGGTTATCTAGATACTTCACCTGACTTTAATTTTGTTTTAAAAAAGAGAGTGAAGATCAAGTTTTATCAAAGGATCATTTCAACTCTATAGAAGTTACTTTAAAGCAAAAGTCACATTTTCTGAGGACCCAATACCTTAACAGGAATTTAGAAACAAGAAAAATCTCATAGGTTTAACTCACTATAATACCACAGTGCCTAATATGTTCAACTCTAGTTATATACCATATTAAACTTTTCAATTTATTGATTTTCTGTACATTCTTGTTAATATGGTATGACTATTGAGAAAATCTCCAAATTGAAAAGTAAAAGCTAGAAAAGTAACTTAAAGTTCCCCTGATTAAACTTCTTTTCACCAAAAGGTAGATTCTTCCAACCTGTATTAATTTTCTGGCCTTTTAGAAAGTTAGTACAATTTGTTCAATGACCAGAGAGGTTTGAGTCACCTCTTGCATCTGTAACATAGGTTCTAAAGGGCCTTTCCAGCTTATGATATTAGCAGGATATTTCTCCCCTGCAGACAGTAATAGAACCCAGTACTTCAGACATTAACAAAGATTGTTTATTCTCTCCTTCTACAGTCATATCCTAGTCATGATCTTGTTAGTTTATTATACTCACACTGCCATCATTCACCTAGAAGCCAAGATTTTGAAATAAAGTCATCATTCCTCATCACTTTTCTCTTGGGTTCTAGAACTGAGAGTTTTGGAATAGAGGGATTGCTATTAGGAGCTAACACTCCCTTATAATTTTTATATCTTATCTGTCCTTCCTTAGCATATGGCATTTGTTTCACTCTTCACTACCTTTGCACCTCTGGCCCGTACCCTAGTTCTGTATACATAAATAAATAAATATTTAAAGAAATGTAGCTAATTATAGGACTGTAGAATACTTTCTCCTCCCATCCATGCTGCCCTAACATTCTTGGAGTCCTATTTACAATTCCCTTAACATGGAAAAATCACGTCTAGCTTAGAAAAAGTACAAGTCACATCAGAAAAAAAAAAAGTACAAACTGAAAAAACAGAGCAAACTCTAGAACTAGATGTGTCAGAAGTTTGAAATGAACAGACTAGGAATTTTAAACAACTCTAGTTAATATGCTAATGGTTCTATAAGATAAAGTAAGCAGCAAGTAAGAACTGGTGACTAATGTAAACAGAGAAATGAAAACCTAAAGAACAGCTAAAGTGGCAGGATATAAAACCAATACACAAAAATTCTATGCATCTATATGCAAACAGTGAGTTAGGAGAGAAATAAATGAAGACAGCAGATTTTTAGGTGAGGAAAGTACTGTGACACAATAATGGTGGCTTCATGATATTATATTTTGTTGAAACTCATAGAAAGTACAGGACCTATAATGAGCCGTAATGTAAACTATGGACTTGAGGTGATGATCATATATTGAAGCAGGTTTGTTAATTCATTATTTTCTAACAAATTCACCATTCTGGTGGAAGAGACGGATGGGGGAAGTTATGCATGGAGGATGTTGATCTGGGGGCAAGGTGTTAATGGGAATGCATGTACTCTTTTTTTTTTTTTTTCCAATTTTGCTATGAAACTAAAACTGTGTAGAGGACAATGTCTTCATTTTTAAAAACAGGAGAGGGAAGAAGGTAAGCAGGCAGGCAGGCCTGGATGGGTAGAGGGAAGAAAAAAGGAGAGAAGGAAATGATAAGCCACTATCTTTAAATATACTCAATGGGAGGTAGTTCTGACACTCTTTTACTGATCTTTGACCAAAAATTTGTGACTTGATGATAATTCTGGGGCTAGGGAAATGCTGTCCTTATTTTTGGCAATGCTATTCTCAGTTTACCCTTATCCATTTTTAGAGCATTTTAAACGTATTCATAATAGTTGTATTGTAATTATAATGCAAAAGTTAAATAAAAAAAACTTCAAGATCAAAAAATAGAGTCCTAATAATTTTCTTAATATTGAAACATAGGTGAGTATTATTTTCAATTATGTATGTAATTGTATACAATTGTATACACAATATTTGTTAACTTTCAAAATATACTGGATTTTCCCCCCTATGTAGGGCAGGAGAAGACATTAAAACAGTTCATCCTTTCGAGTTGTAGTTATACCTTATGAAATAAATATTTCATAAGAAGTATCTCATAAAGACGATGAAACCAAAAATATAGCTTGTGAAATATATTTTAAGGTATATTCAAATTTATCATCATCATCATAGATGTATTTTCTTTGTTCTCATAAGACTGATAATAAAAGTCACATGTAAAATAATTTATTTCTGAGTTGGCCGAACTAGAAGACTTAGATTATATTTTCTCTTTCTTATTTCACCCAAATATTTCAGATCAAAACATATATTATCTCCTCTTCTACCCCATGCTTATAGTTAAATTTTCAAGCTTCTCCCCTGGACTAATTCATCCTTCCACAGAACTCATATAGTAAGAGGGGTTTTCTTTCTTTCCTTCTTTCTCCTCTCAGAATTACTGGGAGTTGTCTTTTTTCATCTTTATATGACCATAGCAATGATAATCTCAAAGGATTTACTTCTTATGTGAGACTCAGGGTTCTTCTAAAGTCGTGGTTCTAAGTGTGCTGCCTGTACAGCAGCAAATTTATCTCCTGGGAACTTCTTTGAAATGCAAATTCTTGACCTAGAGATTCAGAACCTCTGTGTGAGACCCAGAAATCTTCGTTTTAACCAGCCTTCTTGGTGGTTTGAAGCATATCAACCTTTGAGAACCACTCTCTAAATCAGAGGATCTCAACCTTGTTGACCCATTGAAATTACCCAGGGAGTTTTTAAAAATATTGATGTCTGGGTCTTAACCCCAGAAATTCTGAATTAATTAGTCTGGGGTGAGGCCAGGGAGTTGGGAGTTTTACCAACTCCCCAGGTGATTGTAAAGTGCAACCAAGGTTGAGAACCACTGCTCGAAATCATTTGTAACTTCACATTATATTTGCCAACTCCAGGTTGGTTTAGCATTTTTCTTTCCCTAAGGAGTTATGCCATGTGAGCGCACAGAAACTACAGTGAATTAGGTATTACCTTGTTGTGAGTGGATTTAGATATTAAATGAAATGTGACACTGAATCTTATCATTTCCTTTGGCTTTGTTTATCATACATGATGAGTCTTTCAACTTGAAGTTGAATTAATTTAATGCAATGTTTCCTTTTGAATCTATTGGAATTTGTGCGCATTGGAGTGACATGTAAAATGAACATCTAAATGCTCTTCTTGTGATCTTGGGAAAAGGCAGCAGAGGAGAAAGAGTTGCCCATGGTGCATTAACCATGTAAGTGAATTAATCAGATGGAATTGATTTGTTTAAGTTATACTTACATGTACAAAAAAGAAATGTTCTGGACTAAATATATTCCATTTTAAAATTGCCTTCACACTCTATACCTAACCAATTTTATCAACATATATGCTACCAGTTACTTACTAACTGGGAAAGAAAAGAAGATTCTTCAATTAACAAATGAAGAAAGCCAGTGAGTAGCTTTACACAGTTTTAGTGGGGAGGAATATGTTAAGAACTTTTCTTTTCCTTATATGAGACATGAATAAGCACTCCTAAGTCATCTTACAAATAGACAATAAATAGCTGTCTCCACACTCAGTCATGGGCTTTAATCTCATCTTTGTAAATCAAACATGAGTCAGCAATATATCTCTTGTTTTCAATCTCATTTCACATATGGAACAAGTAGTTGAGAGCTGGATAGAAACTCAGAGGAGAGCTGATAGTTGGAGAGATTGCTTTGAAACTGGATTTGCCAGAGTTTTTGACATGAAATAATTCTAGAATATTCAAGGTAAAGTGATAGCATTTAATCAACAGAGGCAAGATGGCTATAAATTGCTATAATATGCAGCAAAGCCAGAATAGCAACCACGGAATCCTGAATTTTAAAGATCTGAGGTGTTAAATTCATGGGCCAGCAATGAGGGCGCCACTTGATTCATAAGCACAATAACAAGAAATCAAGAACAAGGAAGTAGGAAGCAGATGTAAACAGTTACAATGGAAAATTATGAGCCCTTCTTCCCAGACCTGAGCAAAAACTCAGACCCAGAGAGTTGGAAGTAGGAACCAGTCAATGGCATCATGAATTGTAATCAAATCACTGTTTTTTTTTCCATCAGGTTTTGCTGGGTTAGAGAAGAGATACTGGTTCCTGGTGAGAGGGGTACACTTTTAAGAGCCACAAAAAGGATTCCACTAAATTTAAATCAATGACTACCACATAGTCACACTGGCCAACACATGCCACTCATGCAACAAGCAAACATATTATTACTACACAGGCAGGAGTAATGAATTCTATGTAATATGGGGAGGGAGTAGGATATTCAGATCTCATAGGAGTTAATGGAGTACTTCCAGTTGCTTTCATACCTGATGACATCTGTGGATGATAGGTTGAAAAAAACCCATTAACTTAAGAATTGTCTAGTGAGGGGGTGGTTTAATGGTATAGAAGTTTCACTTTGATAGTGTGATGACACTGGAATATTGTGGTGGATGAGTGAAATATTGGCACATATCAATGTGTGAATCTATATTCTTGACATTATATAGTTTTGTAAAGGAATGTTAAATTTAAAAAATGATTAAAAACACAGTGTACTGTGGTGGATTATTGGTGCTTTGGTGGTTGAGATGGCAAGGTAACATACATTTGAAGAGGTTGAATTTCTACTCCTAAATCTCATCTACTGTCATAAACCATTGTTACCAGGATAAAAATGTTGTAGAATAAAAGAACTGCATAGTAACCTCAGATACCCCAGAATTGAAAGTGTAGGTTGTCCCATAAGACAAAATACCAAGACCAACAGAAATACAGCTGAAGTGGAGAGAAAATTCGGATGAGTACTAGTAGAGGAAGAACACGAACATCATTAATGTTTGTGCCACAACTTCTAGTGCCATAGCTTGTCCCATGAACTCTCTGTATTTGTCTACATGCTACAGCTTGGTAATAGTGGTGATAAAAAATTAAGGTTGGATACAATTTTAAATCTTAGACTCTATCAAAACTCCTCTTAATGTAAGCTACTCTAGTTCAACAATTGATGATTTATTTTCACTCCGGCTTGTACACCATTTCTAAACTGCCATCTATAGTAAATAATCTCAATTATTAAGCACAAATTTAAAAAAAAATAGATTTTGTCCTGGAATTTTCAAGTCTCTTTCTGTTACCTATCTAAACTTTTTTTGGGACTTAAAACTTGGAACCTTAAAATATTTATTAATATGTTTCAAATGCATTTTTTTAGTGTTCAGTAGCTTCTTTTATTGACATGAGTTTCAATTGTCATAAGTCCAGCTTCTATGCTTCACACAGAGTGAACTGTGATAAACTTTCACAGTTTTTCCCCATTATTACCATAACTTCCTCTGTGTTTTAACTTCTAACACACCTGGCCAGCTTCCCCTGTTGCCACAATTTGTTGTTGTTTTGACTAAAATGTACCTTGTATCCAAAAGTTTCATTTCCGGGCTATTTCCCTATATGGACATACATCCTATATTGTAATTAATTGTCAGCATATTGCACATGCTTTCCAAGGGCAGTTCACTCATTTCTGTGTGTACATTGCACAGGGCCATATATTGGAAAGATGCCAATGCTAGAATATTCTTGACACTTCCAGAAGTCAGAAGGGAGGCCTCAGATGAGAACAATCAAAATACAATGTGTAGATCTGGGACTACATGAGTAACTTCCATCAGAATAGATTTAATAAATTAGGGGTAAGAAGAGCAAATATGATTTTATTAACCAAACGGTATATTCAATAAGACTATGGATGGAAATGGAAATTAGAACGGGTGTGTACTAATCCACTCCTGAAAGAATAAGAAGGATTCTTAACAATTTTCTTATCCACTCTTTTTCATGTAAGAATGTACAAGATCTCATACCAAGGTTGGAGAGAGTGAGAAAGAGGAGAGAAGTGAGCAGGTATGTGTCTCTGAGATGCCCGAGGCCATGCTGATTAGACCAAATCACATTTCTAAGTCAAGAATATTCAACAAAATCCTCAAAAAGATCCTCAGAGATCAATAAGCACATTAAGCAAAGGCTGTGCTGACATATTTCTGGAGTTTGGTATATCGGAAGAAAATCCACCTGACACTTTTAACTCGTTTGTATGATCACTGATTTTGATTTTTTGTTAGGAGATAAAAATGCTGAGAACACCAGCTGTTCCTTGGCCAAAAGACACTGTGGGGACCGCAGTTCTGCAGTAAATGACCAACATCCCTGGATGGGTTCAGTCACCTGCAGTCCGTCATGTCTTAGCAGTTGGCCATTTACAAACCAGTGGGGGTTTGTACAAGTTTGTTTATCTTTCAATAGAACAAACTACCTGGAGTTGAATTCTCTTGGCTATAAATAAATAGTGCACCGGATAGTTTTAGCATTAACGATGAGACAAATATTAGATTGAGGGAAACTTAATTTCCATCTCATTGCATTATAGGTATTTGAGAAGGGTCTCAGGAATTTTTATCCAATTAGCTTTGTAACTGGAAAAAATTAGTAACACTAGCATGTTTAAACATCGAATGTGTTCAACATCTTTTTATAATCTTTTAAGGTCAGGGAAGAAACTCATAGTGGGGTATCAACCTTATCAACCCTTATGGAAGATTGATAATCCATAAAGGAAACCACTGTCTACCTCCTGAGGTTGCTAGCAGGCAAAACTTTCCCACTTCTGAAAAAGCAAGTTGCATACAAATCACAGCATCATAAACTCTTTAGAATTACACATTGTATTATTAGTGGGGCCAAAAATATATTAATCATTGCACATTTCTATTACAAGGCCAAATTCTTAGCCTATTTATGCCTCAAATAAGGAAAAAATACTCTCAAAATTTTACGATGCATCTGATGTGAAATACTAGGAACTTTTAAATCTAACTTGCATCTACTTTACCAATGATATTTACTTAAAGTACTGAACTAAACAAGATTATATTTGTTTTCTATTATATAGCATAAAGAGAATTCACAGATTTATTACTCATTTTTCTAAAAATTTTTGGACTTTGGTATTTTATTATTTTTAATAATGGCTTTTAAATATTAAAAATATTGTGGCAAAATACACATGAACTTTATTTTTAATTATTTTTAACAGTTGAGTTGCACCATATATACTCATAATGTTGGGTAAGCATCACCACCATCTATCTTTATAATACTTCTAATCTTATAAAATTGACAATTCTAGGTCCATTAAACAATAGTTCCCCATCTTTTTCTCCTACCAGAGTATAGCAACCACCATTCTATTTTTGTCTCATATGAATTTATTTTTAAGAAATATTTGCTGTCACTTGAGTCTTCCAAGATGTGGTAAGACAATAGACTAACCTTCTCCATATGTTTACAACTACATTACATGGAAATAAAGACAACAGTCCCCAGAGGATATGGAGATAACCCTTGAATGGACATAGAGGTACTGCATGGCAGAGATAGTAGAAAAAAACTGAAATTTAATTGTGTTTGGTCTTACTGAGGCAGACAATCTGACAGCTGCTATATGGAGCTACTCTGTTGTTAGGTGGATTTGTTAGGTGGACATCAGAGACTTTAAAACCCACTGATGCCTCTGGGGAGGGTGGTGGGTTGTATTCATAGTCAGTGTTCGGGACTCAGGGCCTACCTCCTATGATCTATTGGTTTAGGGAAGCATAGATCCACAACAGACACCAAAGAAGTGCATGGCTTCTTGTAAATGCAGAGACCACACTGCAAGGTACCGGTCAGGTATCCACTGGAAAGCTTTATGCAAAATAGGGAAGCTTGAAGATAAGCGATAATCTTGGACACTACCATTATGGGGTCTCTGTATATTGGTGATTGCAAGTTTGAGTTTGGGACACCCAGAAGTGTGAATAACTGGAACTCAAATCAGAGGGGAAACCTAGGTTGGCTTACCTGTGCCATGTATACTTATTTCATATATATGGTTTTTCTTTATAGCAATGTGATGGTGTTAACATAAAACAACTGGCTCTCCCAAAACCGGAATCAAAGTCAAGGTAACAACTGCAACTATATATGGCAACTACTGCTATTTTATATGTGTTTAGGACAAGGCTCAGTACTTGAAGGGTGATTAAAACAAAATTAATAGAGGCCCTATCCAAATAGTCCCCTCTCAGTGCTACAGCCATTAAGAGAGGGTTTTATATTTATATAAACAACAAGCTTCTCAATAAATACCGAGTTAAAGAGGAATTACTGCAGAAATTAATAAATATCTGCAAATTAATGTAAATGAGCACACAAGCTATTAGAATACAATGGAAATAGCCAAACCAATAGTAAGAGGGAAGTTACCAATACTAATCTATATAAAGAAGCAAAATCCCAAATAAACAATTCAACATTCCATTTAAGAAATTTAAATAAATAATAAACAAAACCAAAAATGTGTTGAAGGAAGGGAATAATGTAGACTAGGGTAAAAATAAATTAACAAAAATAGAAAAACTAAACAAAAGATTCATGAAACTAAGAATTGGTTCTTGAAGATAAAAAGATCAAACTATTGCAAGGCTAGTAAAAGTAAAGAGATAATACTTAACAAATAGTGATGACAGAGGAGAAATCAGAATGGATACCATAGAAATACAAAGTATCATGAAATTACTATGAACTATATATCAAAATGTTCGATACTCTTGGAGAATTAATTTTTAGTACAATTCAGTTTGCTGACACTGAATAGGATGAAACAGAAAACATGAATATATGGGTCACAATTAGGGTAGCTGAAATAGAAATCAATACCCTCCTCTGCATCAAAGAGAAAAAAGACAACAAAAGGAAGCATCATGTCATCTGATTTATACCATATTATAAAGAAACAACATATAAATCTATATGGGATTGGAATAAAAAAGAATACATACATCTATGGAAACGATTTCAAAACCAGAAATAAATCCATGCTACGATAGTATTTCATTTAGGACATAGGAGACACAGCCAGGGCTTCCCTGGTGGCAAAGGTGTTAAAGACACAATGCTACAAAGTTATTGGTAATTACTGCAGCATGAGTTCAATCCCCAGCCAGGGAAATAGCCCATATGGGTTGGCAGGCCTTTCTAGTATCACCTGCTGCTCCCCTCAGTGGTGTATTTCAGTACATCTGTTTATTCTACTCCCTACTGTCTCTGTGAATCCTCTGACCCCTTACACCTCTAGCCTGCATCCCAGTTCCTGTATGTATAAATGAGTCTTGAAAAAAATAACAACAAAGGAGACACAACCATACAATGGGAAAAGGAGACTCTCTTAACAAACAAATGGTGCTGGGAAAAATGGACAGACTGTGCTAAGGAATGGAGTTGGGTTAGTAGCTCCACACTCACAAACTCTAATTTGATTAACGACTTATATATAATAACCACAACAATAAAATACATAGAAAAGGACATTGACAATATGTTCCAAGATGTCAATCAGAGATTTATCTTTGTAAATTCAAGTACGATGGCTAAGGAAATAGAAAATAACTAATTGGATCACCTCAAGTAATTTTTTTTTTTTTTACCTAGAGAAATAAAATATTAGCAGAGTTAAAAGACATTGTATTGAATGGGAAAAGATAATCAAAAACACACTAAGAGGGGTTAATAACTCTGATATTAAAGTATTCCAACAACAGAAAAATAAAGTGATAATTTCTTCACATATTGATTCTAACCACTATGATTTCTATTTTTTTACACATAATATAGTTACTTGTTTTCAATGACTAGACTGATAAAATTCAAATGATCTGAAAACTTAAATTTACTTATCATAAGATAGTTTTTAATAAATTATGCTCATATATAAATATATTTTTAAAAAGTTACTGTAGATTATAACTCTGTTTCAAGTTTGGTTTCACTTTTGAATCTAGCAAGTGACCCATATTTAACAAAAATTCAATAGAATTGAAAAGAATCTCATTGTCCAATCAGATAGCTGTTTTGATTTTTTCCCCACTACACATACACATACATCCATATACACACAAGGGTTTGTAGGTGTATGATGAATATTCTTTGCTGTAGTTGTTAAATATTAGCATGACTGTCTATATAAATATCATTTTTCTTCAGGTATAAGTAGAAGTTATTCTTTAAGATTTGATTCAGGTATCACCTCCCTTCCCAGTCCTCCTTCCCACCTCCAAATCTTCCTTGATCCTTCCAGTTTAGTTAGTTGACCCCTCTTCTGTTCCTATGATAACTTGTGCATGTATCTGTCCTGACAGTTATCACTCTGCATAAAACAGGCCAAGCATAAAAATTCTGTTAGGAATGTTTTCCATTTTTCTTTAAAAATAACAGTAATTAATTCCTTTCTTTTATAATGTGTACAGTTCATGCCCATAAGCTAAGCACAAGAATTAAGTCTGATGGCATCTGCCTTTATGTAAGAATGATTGTATGGACTAGCTACAATAAGAGTGCTTCTCTTAGAGCCTCCTGGACTTAAAGTCGCCCTAAGTGTGTGGTCTTGTATATAAGAGACATACATATATCATATGGATAGAAATGCATTTAGAAACATTCATGTTCTTTCTCAATATATAAAATATGTTAGTTACCATAGCAACAACAGATATAGATTCACTTATTCTCTTTTTATTATAAGAAAAATACGAAGTAGCTGAAATATTTTACAATAAAGTTTTCCATGAATGTCTAGAGAAATATTTTTGCTATATCTAAGATATTTGAAAGAAATGTTAAAATGGGAATAGAAGGTCCTTTCTAATAAGCAATCATTGAACTATTCACAAAAAAAGGACAAACGTCAAATGATATATACTTCCAAATAATATGAAACCTTCAATGTAGGGTGACTAATATTTTGTTTTTGCTATTTAGATATGAAAGATAGTCAGATTTACATTAGGTAAACAATATCTGATACTTAGGAATATGAATATATCCTTTTGATTGCTGAGGGCTTTCTCTCTATTTTTTTTTTTTTTGGTAATATAATGCCCTGTCATAAATTAACATATTTTACATTCTTTATAAATAAGAAATTAATGACTAGAAGTTATTTCATTGTAAAAAGTGTCTTTAAACAAATAAGAAAGACACCTTCAAAGAAACATAAGAATTACTATTATAATGATAATCATACTGCTATCACATAAGTTCGCTTGGGGAAATTAAGTTGGTTCTTTAATATTTAATTGAAGCATACAAATCATAAATTACAACAGTTACCAAGTAATAGTATGTTTAAACACATCATAAAAATTGTATTCTCTGATTTTCTTTTAAACAGTATACATAGAGCATCACCAAAATGCTCAGTTGCATCTGGGTATGTCATAGGTTCTCTATGCCTCCACTTACATGCAGCTACCTTGCAATATGCCATGAGTGGACTTCCTGCATGGGCATATCTAGGAGGGAGTGGGTTGAATATGTAAAGGGAAGTGGAACAAAGAAGTAGAAGAGACATGTGAAGGAAGCTTGGAGGAGAGACATGTAGAGACTCAGAAAATATACTTGGAAGAGACCGGGGATGAGGAATATGTGGGGAGGTGGTTTCTCATCTTTGGCAGAGATAATAGCAGCTTTAATCTTGACTTCATGCTGCATATATGGAACATTTCAATATTTTAGTATCACTTTCAGTTCAGGCTCTCTGAGACCTGCCCAACACCATTATTGTTGTTTCTGCCAAAAGGTACCTCAGATTAGTTGCAAGATTTTGGTCCTCATACCCTTGCTACAGGCCAAGCCTTTTTGCAGGTTTATTTTTCCACAACAGAATGGGGAATTTAGGAATTTTTATTGGGAAAGTATTATTTGAAGTCCTTTCTATCTCCTGCTCTATGCACACTAAATATGAAAAATCTTTTACAAGTAAACAGTTTTCTTCCTTTGCCTTTTTGCTCATGGATGACCCTCAGTTGTATGCTAACATTACTATCCCATCCAGGGACTTAAACTAGAGACATCAAGACCATGTTACTCTCCCTTCTTTAAGACTCATTTCTCATTCTTTCAAACCCACCCAATAAACTTGCAACTCATTATGATTTTGACGCATAATTTATGCCATGAATTGGCTGGTTCATCTTCTTCCTGATATTGTTTTCCTAGATAAAGTCCTACCCAGCTTCTCTGTGTGACTATGGTAGTTTCCTCACTGATGTCTGTTCCTATCCTTTTATGTGGTTTTTTACTTCTGAAGTGGGCTCCTTATCTTCATCCTGCTCAAAGTGAAGACAGAGCACTGATTTTAACAAAAAATCTCCATTCTCACCATTTCCTTACCCAAAACCCTTAAATGATGTCCCTGACAAAAGATAAAGTCAAAACTCTTGCACATGACATTTACTTGAGCCCACTTTCTTCTCCACTCCTAGTTTTCCTTCATTCTTCAAAGGACATTTTATTCTCAAGTAGTTTCAAGGTGTTGGTCATTTACTGTACAACTGGTTCTTTATATGTTTGTGCCTTTACTTCCGTAATTTCTCTTTCCCAGAATTGTCATTTGATGTATTTCTATTCATTTTTATAATGCACAGTAAATATCACTTACAGGAAGCTTCCCTGGAACCCCCAAGTGGTTTACTTTTTTTCTCCTTTTATAGATGGTAAACTGAACTTTACAGCAGTTCCCAGTACCTTAGTGAATCTAACCTTTATTTTTACTCCACTGTCACCATTCTAAAGCCGGAAACTTGAGTCCTCAGTGCCCGCCATCTAACTTCTCTCAGGGAGAAAGAAGGCCAAGCTTCTGACAGACTCAAATGTCAGGTGGTGCAAGTTAAAATTATTAGTATTGTAACTTTTTGTGTAATTGTCTGTCAATCTTTTTAATGAAGAGGATATATTTTTCAAACATTCTTATTATACATCATTATGGAGCCAAATTGAAAAAATGCTCTGGAATGAGAAGCAGTGTCAAATTGTGGAAAGGAAGAAGGGTGCCATCAGGAGAAGCTCTCTGCCTGTTCCCTGCAGAACAGATGAGAGCAGCTTCAGGATGGTTTTCAGCATTGCTAAGGCAAAGAAGCACATGATGGCTGGGCACATGGAGACGCAGAACCACATGGTGTTAACGAGAAAATGCTGCTCTTCAGTATTACGGAAAGAGGCAAAGTTAACCATTAGGCTCTGTTATCTCCAGTGATGAACTCACTATTTGCTAATCTGTTCTCTGTTCAGGGAAATAGCTTTCCGTCACTCCTCCCATTCCACTGGGCATCATTTAGTGTTTGAGCAGACATGGCCAGATGTGCAGGTTACATTCTACTCCAAAAGTAGGTAGGCACTAAATTGAATTCTAATGGCTCAGACAAGTAAATATGTCCCACAAAATACCTCCCTTACCACTAGGAAATGACTTACGCACTGGGGATCACTCTGTTCATTAACCAATATTGGTTAAGGGCTTGTATGGACACCTGTGGGTTGATATGTTCAGTGTCTATTCAGATAATGGCCTCCCACATGGCATACATCTTACTTAACCTTTGAAAACAGAGAGGCAACCAGATTCGGAATCTGAGGAGTTGTTAAAATTATCTCTTACAGCTGTCTGTATGCTGGCTTGAAAATATATTGCTGTGTATTCAGGGCAGGATGTATGAATGGCTATTCTATGCAATGACTCTTTGTGTTTTGCAATGGCAACTTGAAAAGAGGCATTTAAAAGATTTTGCTGTTGCCAGTGATAATCTTATAAATATCAAATATGACATTTCCATTAAAATTCATCCAAATACTTTCATTGTATTTAAAAACCTCAGACTATAGCAAAAGAGACAGAATGACTTCCTGTATGCTTCATCATCCCACCACTGCTGTCAAAGGCAAAAATCCAAATGGCTGGGATCCGGTTCCAGAGATGCCAACTGATGATTACATATAAAAATGTCATACTCCTTATATCCAAACTTTGTTTTGCCTGAAAATGAGTATATATTTTCCTGTGTATTAGTATATTGCTGCGTATTAGTATATAGCTGTATATTTGTATATCCTGTGTATTAGTATACTTCAAGAATATTCAGTATATTGAATTATCCATGCTAATGATAATACAAATAATGTATGTGTTTGAAAATCACCAGGACAGGAAATCTTAAAAGTTCTCACAAGGAAAAAAATGCGACCATGTGGGATGCTAGGTCCTAACTAGATTTATTGTGTTGAGCAAGTCCTAATACATACACAATTTGAATCATAAAGTTATATACATGAGGCTAACATGTTATCTCTCAGTTATATATTAATAAAAATGATATATGTTTGCATTAATTATAAACACTTTCTTACTTCTAAGTTGATCCTTTCAAAACTCTATGAAATTAAATAGTGACTACTAACTTTCAATTAGTCTCAAACTAGGAAATTCAGAGGAAAGTAGTTAAGTGGAACATACTTAATCTTCTCATAATGATTGTGCAGTTTTGAGAGATTTTTAGGAAACATGACAAGGCCCATTTGTGACCATGCAGGCCGCTCTTTTAACAAACCTGTCTCTTGCAGGGGCAGCTCTCTCTGCCCACTCATGTCTGTGCAAGCATGCTTTACTTGTCTTCCCCTTTTAATAATAAACCTGCCTTTTAGAATGTGAGTATCTGAAATATAAGAAATATTTTGTATAAAAGTAGCAGAAGCACTAAATATGCACTTCTCCAAAGACATACAGTCAAGAGGTACATGAAGAAATGAGTAAACCACAATGAGGTGCCACCTTGTACCTGTGAGAATAGCTCATTTCAATCAGACCAGAAACAAAAAGTGCTGATAAGGATGTGGAAGAAAAGGGACTCTCATACACTGTTGGGATCAAGTGGTCAAACCCCTATGAAAAACAGTATGGAGGATTCTCAAAAGATTAAAAATGGTTCTGCCATAAAACCCAGCAATTCCACTCTTGGGGATATGTTCAAAGAACATAAAAATAATATTTCAAACATCCACTGTCCACTTCAGCAGTATTTATAATAGTCAAGAAATAAAAGCAACTTAAATCCCCCAAGTAGAGATGAGACCAGGAAATGTGTTACACTCACAGAGTGGCACACTACTTAGCTATCAAAAAATAAAATCTTGCCATTTGCAGCCACCTGGGTGGAGATAGAGGAGACTGTACGAAGTCAAGTAAGTCAGAAGGTGAAAGAGAAACACTGGATGGTGTCACCTCTATCTGGAATATGGTGAGACTTAAACAGGGTCAAATAAAGACAAATAAGAACGAACACTAGAAATCTAATTATAAAACTTAGGCACCCAAAGGGAGAAAGGGAGAGAGATGAGATCAAGGTGAGGAAGGAGTGCAGGACTGTGGTGATAGCGTACAGGTGTCTTGACAGTGGGCTCAGTGTTTTAATAATACCTCATGGGGGAGATCCTATACTTCTAATCCACACAGTTATTGCAAAGAAAGCACTTTCTTACTTCTAAGTTGATCCTTTCAAACAGAAAGAACAATATGCAATGGAAAATAAATCTACTACACAGATACCATTATAATCCATAACAGAGAAGAATAAATATATGTTTATAAGTAGAAATTGCAGAACTGTGAATTAAACATCTTTCTGAAAAGCAAAATGAGGATTCAAGATTTACTGGTATTTCTTGGATTGAAAGTCTCATTCATTATGTAGATAGTTGACCAGAATATTTCATTTTCTGGATCTTCAAGCCAGATTTTCTGGCTTGAAAGAACCCCAAGCCTTTTTCTGAAAGGCTTTATCTGAGTGTCACCACCTGAAATCTAATCCTTTCAACCCCATCTACTAACGCAACTCTTGTTTTAAGATCTGATATATTTTTAAAATATTTATTTATTTATGTGTACAGAACCAGGGTACAGGCCAAAGATGTAGAGTCAATGAGAGGATTCACCAGAGACAAAGTGGGGAGCAGAACAGGCTGACTGATGAAGTGCACTGCTGAGGGTCAGGAGAGGTCTGCTGTGCCATATGGGTCACCTCCTGGGTGGGGATTGAACTCCTGCCAAAGTGGCTTTAGCTTCTTAGTGCTGCGCTTTAACTGGCTGTGCCACCAGGGAGGGCTAGCTCTGATATTTCAAACAGTTATTATTTACAGATGATTCTCATTGTTGTTGAAGAATCTGTATTTACAAATTGACCTATGTGATAAAATTGACTTGAATCCCAAATCAACAGTCCCAGCGTTTTTATAGTTATTCAAGGACATGAACAGAACAGCAAAATATTCTAGTCTCCTATGCATATATTTCCAGCTGAGGTCAAACAAGGTGACACTGTCATCTTGTTTCAGCTTGAATACTATAACCAAGTGTCCTTTTGGAGGTTCTTTTCATTGTTTGAGTTTTGGGTGATTTTACAGTTTAAAATGGCTCCCAAATAGAGCTGAAAGGCTACTGAATATTCCTAAGTGCAAGAAGGATGAGATTTACCTCATAGCAAAAGCATTGTGCCAGATAAACTTCCTTCAGGCATGAATTAAAGCACTGTTGATAGTTCAATATGAATGAATCAACAGTATATATTAAGTGAGGTGTCTTGAAACAAAATACATAAAACAAGGTTGACAAAAAAGTTGTAAACGGAGGTTTTTTTGGGACCCAAGCCTGTATTTCCCCCAGGAACAATGTTAATTTCGCATACGTAAGAACTTTATAGAACCTACTGCCTGCAAATAATGAAACTTGACTATAGTTACAACTAGTTTATGATTAAGTTATATATTACAAGTAATTTATGATAAAAACATGTGGACTGTAGAACAAAATATTATGTAAGTTCAACTCACACTCCACCACTAAGCACTTGAGAGGGCTTAGGGCTTAGTTTCTTCATTTGTAATAAGATTTGATTCTTAATATTGGGATGAGGCTTAAAGGGATTGTTGTACCTGTGATACTCACACAAAATATTTAGAATATTATGCAGCAGACAGCAAGACTCAATAATAGCAGTTGTCACTATTTATTATTTTATAAGGCACAGAACACTGGAAAGTTCCAGTAAAGTGTATAATATCATACAGCAAGTTGCCAGGTTGAGAAAGGAATGTAGTTCTTCTGAGCCTCACAGGGGAAACTATCCAAGAGAACAGTGAGAAGTGTTTGGTGCATGTATATATGGTTGGTCATTGCCCTAAATATAGAGTTGTAGGCTGTGTATTGAAAGGCACAATGGGAAGGGGTCAATCAGCAAGAGATAGGAAAAGGGGTGCCTTTGAATGATTGCAGCCATTTCAGGTGTCAGATCTCAGATCCCTTGGTTTTGCAGCTTTTTATAGAAAGCCTGTGGAAACATAATGGCAGGCAGGGGTGACTGCAGTTCAGCATTTCAGACATATCATCTTTTCTCTATAGTGCTGCAGGGGTTATGCTACAAATTGAAAGATCCAGCTACATGAAAAGGAACTGACACATGGAGCCAGGAAGTCTTTTCTTGTGCAGAAAGCTCTGATCTTCGAGTTAGCCAATATGGAAGGGGCAAATTTGACAAGAATAATTTCAAATTTTGCATTTGCAGAGACTGTGAGCCTAACAAGGGAATTAGGACCACATCCGGAATTAATGAAATTAAAAACATTCCAAAAGTGCAAGTGGGATAAAGATGCCAAAACAGAGAAAAAGTCAGCCCAGTGCTTCACACCCCTATGACAGGATAGCTTCATGTTTTGAGGAATGGCTTCCTTGGGGTAGCTGCTCAAAGGGCACTATGTCATAATTTCCACTCCCTGAAATGCTAAAACATGCTGTCTTCATGACTCACCATCCAATGGCCAGTGCATAGAAATGCTCCCTTGCTTTTAGAAAAAGAGCCTCTTAAAAATACTCATCCATCTTTGTAAAGTGGCAGGAACTCAAGGACAGATTGCTTGCCTTCTGGTATGGTAAATTTGTGGCATTGAAGAAACAAATTTCCTAAGCATGAGAGAGGAAAGAGATCAAATTTAAGAAAGGAGATAGTTAGATGGAAGAAGATTCTGAGTTACTATTTTAGGTGCACGTGGAAAGTTAAACATAGAAAGAATATTGAATTAATGTTCAAGAAAATCAACATGCTAAAAGGGAAGGAGAGAAAACTATTATTTTCATGAGTTGAGCATTGTGCTGGGTGCCACAAATCCACCTGCTGGGTTAATACCCCCGTAAGTCCTAAGAGGCAGCTCTGTCTCCTCACTGAAACAGGGACAGTGAATTTTTACAATCAGCTCAAGGTCACATAGGCAGTAAGTGGCAGAAAAGAGATTCAAACACGTTTATCTGTGTTATTGTAAAGCTTGACTTTTATGTAACAAAAAGCTCCACAAGAACAGCATGACAGGGTTTTATTTATGGAGTGATTTCTGAGGTTCACATGCTGTTTTCCAGACTTTACCCAAATGTTCACAGCAATGGTTTATATACATCTATGCCTGTTTCTCAGATGCAGAAACTGAGGCTTAGAGTTGTTAAGTGCCTGAAACTCATAGTTACTAATTCTTAGAGCTCTAAAATAAATAACAGAAGGATGCTTGCTAAGGCCAAAGAGAAAGTCTTACTAAGAACCAAAGTGGTGTTAAGTAAATCTGCATGTTGTGCGTGTGAGGGAGGGAAAGAGGTCATGATGTGAATTATCGGGAAGGGACACTGGCAGCTACTAGTGTCCCTATGTCTGTCACAGCATCTCAGAGAAAATGAAGAACAAGCTAGTCAGTGCTAAAGACCTAGAGAAACAGTCTTAAATAAAGGAAGCCATGAACATCAGGATAGGATGAAGGCAGTGAGCTAGGGAGGAAAAATTACTCTATCCCATCAATAGCCTCAGTCCTATAGCATGAAGTAGGACATTTGACATCATTAGAGAAATGATAGGAACTGGACAGGTAGCGAGAAGAGGTGGAGGAGGTTTGTCTAGTCGTAAAACCAAAGTGGATCTTCGCTTCATCCAGAAAATAACTCAATTTTTATGGGAACAATGTTCGCAAGGATTGGCGTTCAATCTGACCTGGAGAGAGCGAGTACATTTAGAGGTCCAGTGGCCTCAAGGGCTGGGCATAAGCACTTTTTAAATTCAAGGCCAACAAGAGGATCAGGAAGAATCCATCTGCTAAATTCAAACTCAAATCAGTTGTTGAGTAGCATGAGGCACGACTAATCCTCTCAACTATTTTTCTCTGTCCAATGAGTGGGTCTCCAGGTTAGCCATGAGCTGGACTAAAGGCAACTGGTGGTTAAAGTCACATTCCTGGGTAGAAAAGGTGGAGAGAAGCTGTGATCTGAGGTATGAGCCTTGGCAGCCGACAATGCCTCCGTTGGCTGCAGTAGAGGCAGCCAAACTTTAATCCTTGCCACTCTCCAAAGTGAGCTGCTTCAATATCATCATTTTACCCAGAATGGCCCAGTTTTCAAATGTCAAAAAGTAACTAGGAATGATTTCTATCAAACACACCATCCTTTAACACATCTGCACAGTTTAATATATTTCTGTAACTAAGCAAGTCCATTCCTATCCAGATGTTCAGAACCTCACTTTTCTCTACCTCTGCTCCTAGGAACAGGTGCATCTTCTTCTGACAGAGTCATGCAATTCCAAATACAATTTATTTTAAGAGAAAATTGCCCACCTTTTAGAGTAAATAAACTTGAGAGCAGAGCTGAGTGACTTCATTTCCACTTCCTGGTATAGCACCTGAGGAGTGAGCTTCCTTCAGCTTCAATTGCTCCTCTCAGAAAGTTTTTATTTAGCTTAATAGAAGAAAGCACGGTTACCAGAACAAAGAGGAAGAAAATAAGGCAAGGCAAGACACGTAAGTAAAAGACATTTCCGTTTTGACTTTTTTTTTTTTTTCAAAAAAGAACTCTCTTAGTCTGTTAGTTTCAATCTCTCCTCTTTCTCACTATTTCTCTATTTCTTCCCCCTCCCCTCCTTTCTTTCCACATCCTACTCTGTTTTATTTATATTTTTGCTAACGATCAATTGCAGTATATAATATAGGCATCAACACAATAGGTTAAAAAGCAGGGTATGCAAATGACGAGAGGGATAGAGTGAAACGGTCTGAAATATGCTTTCAAAGCCATTGTTGTAAATAATATATCTTATAAGAAATGTCCACAGGGGAGCTGTATATAAATAGAAGCACAGTGTGAAATAAGAAAGAACTATGCCTTATTTTCTGTAGAAGCTGCTGTTTCTGTGCCAATAAGCAAAGATACTAACAAAAGAACACATTAAGTCATACCCCTTAGAAGCCTGTCCTTCGTGTGGCATATATTGTGTTATGTAAGGAGCAGAAGCAAGCGTGCTCACTTGTCCCACCTACGTGCTCTTTTTGAAGATTAAAAGACACCATCCTACATGGAGCTGTCAGACATCAGTCAATGTGGGTTGAGATGAACCACAGTGAGCGACACCCAAGTGGGTTTGATCTGAGGGAAAATGAAGTTACTGTACTCCCAAGAAGTTTAAATACTAGCATATACATTATTTTCTTCCTAAGCTTTAATTCAAATAACCAATAGAATAGGAAAAATAAGAGAATGAAAGGTTGTGCGTTGTATTTCATGCCGTATAGGTGTCTCAACCTAATGAGTCTCCCGGATCTTAGTTTGCTTCTGAATATCACCAGGGGTGATTATAGCTTGCAAAAGTAGACCAGAAAAAGGCATGCCTTCCTCTGTCTTGGGCTGTAATTAAAGCCACAAGCCATCAGATAACGAAGAGGCCAGCTGCAGCCCTTCAAACCTTTAGTACCCTGGCATTAAAAATAGATTACAGCACAAAATATGTACCAAAAATAATCCCAATAAAAAATTTGCACATTTGATTACTATAATTGATTTTTCTTCTAGATATGAATAAATGACCCAGGCTAAATGCCAGTTCCTTGCAAAGAATTTCATTTAAGCTTCACTGAATTGAAAAGGCTCAACCAGACTCAACATTTCCAACTTCCTAGCAAGTAGCAGAAAATCTACCTGACAGTTGCTATGGAAACACGAACAGGAAGAGTGAACCACCAGCCTATAAATCCACAGAGAAACCTTTCTTAATTGGAAGGCCTTTAACCCACACATTTTTCTCATAGCTGCAGAGCTTATTTCTAAAGAGATTATTAAATTCCTCAATTGACTTATGAAGGATGCTTCCCACTATATTACTGTGCTTTGGGTTGCTCGTTCTTTATATCTGTTTCCAAAATTACGAAGCAGACCAGGGATAATAAAAGTTAACACAGATGTTTCGATGAAAAATCCATATGATGTTCCGAAAATAACTTTAGTGGCAATGCTGAACAAAAAGGATTCCAATATAAAAACCAAGATGGTGTAGACCTTTTTGTTTCAATGCTATGTCTAAGTCACCAAACTTTTCACTACTCCACACCCCCACCAGCCATAGATTAACATTGGCAGGAAATCCTGTCAGCATTTCTTAATGCTGAAGAACAGTGGTAAAATCCAAAAATGAATAAATGGGGTGGTGGGCTATCTTCATTGTATATTCATTATTTAAAAAAAAAGCCCTTTATAATGAAAATGAAATGCTAATTGGTTTGTTATTAAATAACAGAGGTAAGTAGACACAAGACAATGTCTCTGTGAATCTCGATTAGATTGGGGTAGATTTGTTGAACTAAGTCATTATGTTGAATTTTATAATAACTACATGGGAACTCAAGTTAAGATAGAGAATAATATAAGCCTGTCCATACTCATAGGCAACTTTCTCTCCTTTCTTCCTACTATATTAAAGAAATGTACCTCCTCCTGGTTCACACTATTGCCCTCCTTAGATTCAATTCACACCCTCCTCAGCTTCCTGAGGCACGTTCCAATAGGTGTCATGGCTACAAATCCACAAAGCCCTCAAGCTCTATGTGCCACTTTTGTACAACTATTTTTCTCTTTCCTTTTCCTGGGGTATTTGAAATATAGTCACCTCTCCCCCTTTACAGTCTGTCCTCTTTTCACTCCTGAAAATGGGTGTCCATTCCATGTCACCCCTCAGTTGTGATTTCTGACTTCTCTAGCTTGTTGGATCACTTTGACTATCTTTTTACAGATCTTTCCATTTCTATTATATGACACTTTCATGGTATCAATCTTTTCCATTGTTCATTCTCCGTCTACTCTGTTATTCTGCAGAATCATTTATTAACCTTCTTTCATTTTCTATTTCTCTTGGGCAACTTTAGACCTTTCAATTACCATTACCAAGCTAATGACTCACAAATATTATTGTCAACCTCTTTGTAAAACAATAGGTATGAAATATATCTGCCTCATCAGGAGTACTAAAAATAATATTTAAAACTCATCCAACAAATTATAAGCATTCAGTGGAAATGTTAGCTATTAGTAGCTTGCCTTTGAAATGTGTTAAAGATAGTATGTGCAAAGATGACTCTCTTCTTCAATAGCATTTCATTCTATTTCTTGCTTCTCAGTAACCCCCACCACCACCACCACCACCACCATCACCACCAATTTACTCTTTAGATTTATTTGAATCACCAATTCTAACAAAATGTCCTTTCCAAGTCTGGGCTATCAAAGTATGCTGTATTAGGAGCAATCATCTTCTACTGCATTTTAATTGTCTATGGACTACTCACTTTAAGAGTACAAAGCTATATCGTTTTATTCATTATTTTATCTCCAACAAGTATTTGTTGAGTCATAAATAAGTGAATAACTGAAAGTGGATAAAACTTTAACTAGAAATCCTTAACTTATGCCTTCATGACTATCCTGTGAGGTTTTGACAGCTTCCTGTTTTATTCATCCCAACCTCCTTTTATGAAGGTCTAGTTGTGCTAATTAACCTGCTCTGAGATTTACATTGGATAATTTCAAAATTTCAAAGTATGCATAAAAAACATAGAAGCAAATATATATTGGTCTACACAGCTGGTATTATCCCACTATCCAAACAGAGATTCCTTCATCCTCTCACAAAGTGACCTGTTTATTTTGACTATTAATTGCCTGTGGGGAAAAAAAAAGTCTTTATTGAAATCATTGTTTAATGAGATGGACAAAGCTCTCTCTGGTTAAATGTTAAGCAATATTCTTGAACCATGTGCTCTGAAGTTAACTTCACACTGCTAACTGTGAAGTTGGGCAGAGGCAGAGTTTATAATCAATGTATTCATAAAGCAATTGAAGGAAAAGAAGTTGAGGGACAGGTAAACATGTGGTTTTCATTGAATTGTTGCCACAGAGACAAACGGAGACCAGTGTATATATACAATTATTTTACAGTGAGCATATTTCCATCTACTGGAAACCCTCATGACTTGCATAGATGACCATACACATACATATTCACTCACACTCATGAGCTTATCATCATGTGGCTCCTTCTTCCATTTTATATGCCACCAATTTAAAAACATTTGAAAGGTAATTGGGAACACAGTGTTTATTACGCTGATCTCATTTCCCAATATAGAATCCAGAGAGATTTCTATGACCACTCATTCAGAGAGAGTATATGAAAAGGTAGAGCTTTGATATACAAGAGGTCTGATTCTGAATCCAACACTATCTTTTCTTGACCATGAGATTTTTGAAAACTGGCTGAGCCTCAAATGCCTGTCTTGTGAAGAAAAGAAACTGTCAACCTTAGAGCACTGTTGACAAGTCATATAAGATTATATGGATCAGATCATTCAGGTCAACAAATATGGTCAATTAAATGAAGCTAAAGAAAAGGTGATGGTTTACCTTCCAGTGCTTTGATCAAAGGGATGAGTAAATGAATTAGTTCACATATTATTTTACCGCCTGAGGCATCACTAAGGATTTGGACATAAAAACTATAGTTATGTCTTTAGCTCTGATCCTTGTTGGAACAGAAAATTTTGAAAACATAGTCTGTGGTAGCAGGTTATAAACCTGCTCTTTAAAATATAAAAATAGAAATTTTAATTTGTATTTTGAAAAACATAAAATGCTAAAATAATTTCTATGATATACCTATGTTATATAGGCACGCAAATTTTCACATCAGTTAACTAACTTGATCCTCATAATAACATTGAAATACATGTAGGCTTTGCATATGATTGCCATTTTTACAGATGACTAAGAAGTGAAATAATTTCCATAATTATGTCAAGTATTAAGAAGAATCAAGATTCAAACCAAGCTGTCTGATAACAAAGGCTGTCGTTTCCTTTAATATAAACCTTATCTAATGATATAATGTCAATTCACCTTCCTGTTATTACAGTAGTTATATAACCCTGTGCTCTGTATTAATGATGCCTTTTCTTTCCTCCCCCTACACCTCCTTCCTTCCTTCCCTTTTCCTTTTTTTCCTTCCCTTCCTCCCTTCAAGTCTATCTTCTTGCACATGTAAATTTTTCTTACCCGAAATGTTTTCCTTAATATCAGTATGTAGTCATCTTTTTAATATGACCATTAATCTAGAGAGACACTGGAGAAGTACCATTTCTGATGTCTTTGTTGAATACAAAGGCAGGGGGTATCATCATTACTCCAGGACTCCCTGCTACAGTCCCTTAATTCTTCCTGCCCACACTTAAGCATAAGTTCTAAATATATGTGTGGCAACTTACATGTTTTATTATGTCTTTTTCTATTTGAGTTTCCTGTCTACTTTTTGTAAAGGTAGGTAATTAAATTGTAGATTAGGAGACCTTAAGATTTTAAGATTGTGAATTTTATTCAAATTCTGGCTGGTGAGCTCTAAAATCCAGTATTTCATGAATAGAATTGCAATACTGTTAAAACTATTATATAATAGTAGACTACAGGGCTAATTCAAGATAACAAGTTAAACTGACTGAAAATTACTAGTGCACAGGTTGTGAAACACTTTTTGAGCAAAAGAGGAGTCACATGGCATCCTTAGTTGTGTCAATTCACTTGACTATCCTTTTCTTCCATATTATATCCAAATAGGAAAACAATTGTTACTTCTATACAAACTCTCAGTCATAATTTT
>NW_004567131.1:15713199-15714161 GCF_000260355.1 Condylura cristata | reverse complement strand
CTCAGTCATAATTTTCCTTTTGACTTCAATTACTACTTCTGTAAAAACTAATTCATAATTTTCATTGTGACATGCTCTCCCCAAACCCTCAACTTTCTATTTCTCTTACCTTGATATGAGATAAACCACCTTATCTCATCACCTTTATTTATTGTTCAAATAACTGGAGAAGGCAACTTTTACCTTGATTTCTTTGTTCCCCTCTCCCCATGAAAGAGGCAATGTCAAGATAAAGGAAGAGAAATGGTAAAGCTATGTAGTGTTATTTATAGAACTTAATGGATCCAATTCTTAAAAAACATACACATCTCTCATTTGTACTAAGGAGCCTGGGCTGCAATATTAACTCTTAGAGCTCTCCTATCCCCAGTACAATCTCTGTTGCTTCAGAATGTTCAATTCAGTCTTTTACATTGCCTTCAACAGTGAGAGGGGCTAAGTAACTAATGTTTTTTTCAGAATCATAGAATTCCAAGGAAAAGAGCCATTTTTAGAGATGAGGAAAATGAAGTGTACAGAAGAAACAACTTGTCTGCAGTCACACACACAATCCAAGGCAGAACAGTAATTTAAAGACAGATCTTCCATTATCATTAATTATGCTTTGTTCCCTCACAGATAATTTTTTGATGAAAATGAATTGATGTTTGAAAAATTTGTTTTAAAATACAAAATTGGGTACTGAGGTTCAGTAATTGTAGTATAGCTTCACTTGGACTAGTTCTTCTGCTGATAGTATTTTTTTATTTTTAAAAAATTATTTGAAGGTGGCCCTCCCTGGTGGTGCAGCGGGTTAAAGCACAGCACTGAGAAGCTAAAGCCGCTTCCGCATGAGTTGGATTCCCGCCTGCCCCAGAGGTGATCACATGGTGCGGCAGACCTCTCCTGACCCGCCCACTGCTCCCCTCAGCAGTGTACTTCGTTGATCTGCCTGTTCTGCTCCCCACTCTGTCTCTGGTGAA
>NW_004567131.1:15670388-15712959 GCF_000260355.1 Condylura cristata | reverse complement strand
GAACTCATGAGGCTTTAGATTCTCAGTGCTGTGCTTTAACCCGCTGCGCCACCAGGGAGGGCCATAAATAAATCTTTTTTTTAAAAAAAATTATTTGAAGGCACTTTAAGAGTGACACAAATTAAATAAAATTTCTGGAGGAGGTTCAACTGTTCATAGAGGGAACCACTGTAGGTAAGACTTAGTTAACTTATCTAGGGATCGGTCATACTAGCCAGGAAGACATAGTTTGATTAAGTTATGTACCAAAGGATAAAAGTCTGGAAATGCTGGGGATTGAGAGTTGGGGAAAATCCACAACCAAATGAAACCAGAGGAAGAAACCCCATAGGTGGTATATTATCTCCCTTCAAATACTTTAAAATTTGAATATGAACATACAATGCTGGACACCGAGGAATTCAGGAGGAGAAACATAGTTTAAATCTGAGAGAGCTGACAGAGATTTCAAAAGCATAAAAATCTCATAACACATAGGAGACTGTATTAGTAATTTGGGTCTTAATCAAGTTAGAGGACCTGTAAAAAACATTTTAGAATTTTCATTCAAATGCCAAAAACATTATCTAAGAACTCGGTTTGTCGCACTAGTATTAAGGTCAAAGTTAAAACAAACCACGGTTAACAAATTAAAATCAAGCTTCTACTATTCAAGTTGATGTGCAGCAGTTTAATTGCCTACTAAAGTTAATTACAAATTTTCCAGAATCCTGAGTCTCAATAAGATATAAACTATTTTTTCTAAAGGATGTATAAAATATCAACTTATAAAAACTGACCTACAGAATTATATGTGTACCTTAAAGGTTTTTAAAAATTGTGATAAATACATTAAATAATCCATAAGAATGACATATACTATATATATATGTATATATATACACATATATTTATACATATATATAAGATTATAAAAGAAATGAGTTTATAATATTATAGAATCATAATGTTGTTAAAATTTTCCATCAGTAAGTGATATCACTATACCTATTGAATATCAATGCATATGTAGTACACTCAAGAGAAACTATATGACGATTACACAAAGCAGTTTACATAAAAAGTCAGTAGAGGAATTTAAATGAATTAACAAAAGGTATTTAATTAAGACATAAAATGAGAACTAGAGGAACAAATGCAAAAGGGAACAATAAGACAATAAGAAAATGGATTTAAATATTACCATACTAATAATCACATTAAATGTAAATAGACTAAATCATGCCCTTTACCTACTAATTTGATTTACTGATAAGTCACATTAGAAAGGTGTCAACAAAACCTTTATCATCACTATGTGTAAGAACAATATTCTAAATCTACTAAAATGGAGTAAAATAGTGGGATAGACCTATATTAATAGTAATCCCCATGAATATTCTTCGAGGTCAATTTTTTTAAATACAAACTACATCAGATAACAATATCAAACGCCAACTCAGGTTTCAGAAACACGAATGGGTAAGAATTGGGTGCGGGATTCCAAGTCAATGAATGAAACAGCCTCTGGATGGGTAAATTACAATATTGCTTTCAATTTTTGGTTTTTAAAGGATAATCCTATGTGACACGAAAACAATTAAGTTAGAGAAGAAAGGCAACAGGGAGATGAGGCATTTGAAGAATCACCATGAAGAAAACACAAGAATTTTCTGTGTACTACCAACTACTCTCCCCTCCTCCTCTCTATTTTCATAACATCATGTACACACAATGTGTCACATGATGTCACTATGGATGAACACCAAGCAGGAGGAAAGATTTTCATCAAGTACCAGTTGATACAATGTGCACCTTAATAATGTCCTCTCTGTTTCAGAATCTCCACTGATCTTGGATATTATTTGTTTTATGCTGCCTGACAGATGCATATATAGCCTACTCTGTTTTCAACAATCATTTCACACTAACACTTGATGGATGTGATGATGGTAATAATCTGTAGTCCTGTTCTGTCCCAAGTAGATTGTTCCCTCAATTGGACTGATTTTCAGCTCATCTTCTTACATTGAGGACAGTATTACATGGCTACAACTACACTGAGGAGAGTATTATATGGTTAAGTATAGCTTGAATAAAAAACTAACAGAGGAAATTGAATGAATTAGTAAAAGATATTTAATAGCCAAAACCGCTCTCAAGACTCATCTGCAAATACCATCGAATCTGTCTTCATCTAGTTGTTCAAATATCTAACATACAGAATTTTTATTTATTTAGTTCTAAATGTTGTTTATCTACTTTGCTTTTGCCTAAGTAAGAACAGAATTCAAGAAATCACATTTCCATTTTAGGAAACCCCATGGGAATAAACTTCGACCTTGCAGTGTGACATTATGGTTAAGAGAACAAATTTAAGTACCAGGCTATCACCATGGAAATCCTAACTCTGTAGCACTACAGCTGCAGAACCTTGGACATGTTCTTAGCCTTTCTGTGTACTAGTACAATCTCACCATATTATATCAGTATTAAATGATTCAGTATTATAAATTGCTAAGATTAGTGCCTCACATATAACACTTTTTATTCCTCTGTCAAACATCTGGAATACCATATGGTAAACATTTCTACAGAATGTACTAGTCATCACCCAATGTGCCACTGGAAATAATATATTTTTGTAACCCCTTGGTCTCACAGCAAAGACCTTCATTTTTTAATCATATCATGCTTGGTAATATTAATGTTATAATTGCTTGTATTCACATCTGTTTTCTCTACTAAAGAGCTTCTTGAAGTCAAGGACAAGGTCTTATGTTAACTAGAACAGAACAAAAATATGCCTAATAAAATCTTTTTGGAAATATTTTTTGAAGTTAGAGACAGACATCATTCTTTAATCTAAAGAAGAATTAACAATATAAATTGTCTGAGAATATGGGCATATGGAAATTCCATTTTATTAAATAAAATGGAATAAATGGAATAAATGGAATAAATGCCTTGAATTCATATATCAAGAATATTATACAGAGACTCCATCACAGATTGTGAAAGTCAAAAATTATTCCCTTTCGGGCCCTCCCTGGTGGCACAGCAGGTTAAAGCACAGCACTAAGAAGCTAAAGCCACTTCCGTATGAGTTTGATCCCAACCCGGGAGGTGAGCCACATGGTGCAGTAGACCTCTCCTCACCAGCCTGCTGTTCCCCTCAGCTGTGTACTTCAATGATCTGCCTGTTCTGCTCCCCACTCTGTCTCTGGTGAATCCTCTCACCGTCCCTGCACCTCTGGTCTATACCCCAGTTCTGTATGCATAAATAAATAAAGCTTTAAAAAAAAACTCCCTTTCAGTTCTAAGATTCTAGTTGTTTTTTTTTTTTTACTTGAGTAATTAAGCAAGTAAGAAGTGGGAGAAATGGCTTATAAGCACATGGAACTTTTTAGAATTAATATGAAGAAGTAACAATTAAAATAGGTTCAGCTAAGATAGAGCAAATTGCAGTTTGTTCTATGAGAGTAGTGTAGCTGGGAAGTGACCAAAAGAATTGAATAAAGAACTAGTAATAAAGGATGTGTGGCAAACTGTTTAAATGGCCAGTTTGAAGGAGGTATTGAAGGCAAAAGGATTAGTGATTGCACTGTAATGTGTCAAATGACGAAAATGATGGCTGTACTCCCATTTCTCAGAAGAAAAACTAAGGTATGGAAAAGTAAAGGGAAAGTTTTGGTCTAAGTAACTGTTCATGATGGAATCAGGAATAACATTCAAACTTTTTAGGTTTCATGTTTATTCTACACAGTTGTATCTTTCCATAAGTACATGATGACATTAGCTTTGATTCTGTACTCCTTCTAAGATGAACTCTTTTATATCAAGTAGTTCTCATAATAGTAAACAGGAACTTATACTATAATTAACAGTCTTAATGAAAACAAATTGCATACCCTTCAGGCAAACAGGAACATGTTAAAAATTCTCCATCAAACTTTCTCAGAATTTCACTTTTTAAAATTTGAACATTTTTCCCAAAGGAAAGTATTTTGAATGCCCACTCATGTGAGGATAGCTTTTACTTTCTTTTCTTCTTTTGGTTAAGCTTAGTGAATAATAGTCTTCAGCTTTATAAGAACTGTATTATAGGTCTACATACAAATGAATATTCTATACACTATCCTATACTTTATAGATGATTTAAAAATATTTAAAGTTATTTGGTTAACAATAATGTTTGCTTAGGTACTAGTTTTAAAATGAAACTCCCCATAATATATTTCTCTGTTGGGCATCCCTGGTGGCACAGGGATATAAGTCTCATTGCTATCAAGCTATGACCACACACTGTTGGAATGAGTTCAATCCCAGGCCAAGGGTCTGACCCACATGGTGCAGCATGTCTCCCCCACTGCTCCCCTTAACAGTGTATTTCAGTAGATCTGCCTGTTCTGCTCTCTACTATGTCTCTGGCAAATGCCCTCCCCTCTCCTCTTCTACACCTCTCGCCGAAATCCCAGTTCTTATATATATAAATAAATCTTTTTTTAAAAAAGATATATTGCTACCATTTTATTGTAAATATTAGCTATTATTATTACTGTATTCATCAAGCTTATTTGACACTTAAGTGTTTTTAATTGAGGTATAACTGACATAGGACATTATATAAGTTTCAGGTATTATAAAATGATTTAATAGTTATATGTTTTATAAAATGATCACAATAAGTCTAGTTAACATTCATCACCATACCTATTCACAAATTGCTCTCTTACTGTGAGAACTTTTAAGATGTCTTTTTGTGACTTCCAAAAGTGCAGTAGTGTATAACTGTAATGACCATGCTGTACATTACATCCCCATGACTTATTTATTTTGCAACTGGAAATTTATACCCTTGTTCACTTTAAGTTATTTTGTCTATTCCCACCACTTGCCTCTGACAAACACCAAGATATTTTCTTATCTATGTATTTCTTTATTTCTATTACAATAATGTTTAGTTTCATTTAATGTTAAAGTAGCTTGCTTGAAACGTTATGATGTTACGGTGTTTTTTGTTTGTTTAAGATTTTATTTATTTGTGCATACAGAACTGGGGTACATGCCAGAGGTGCAAGGATGGTGAGAGGACTCACCAGGGACAGAGTGGGGAGCAGAACAGGCAGACTGACAAAGTACACTGCTGAGGGGAGCAGTGGGCTGGTCAGGAGAGGTCTGCTGCGCCATGTGGATCACCTCCCGGACAGGTGGGGGATCGAATTCATGTGTTAGGTGGCTTTTAGCTTCTTAGTGCAGTGCTTTAACCTGTGCCACCAGGGGAGGACCCACAGTGCTTATTCTTAATGACTTCTTTGCCTTTTCTTCCTGTGCTCGAATGTCCTTTCCTCCAAATATCTCTAAGAATAATTTCTAAAGACTGCTTTCTCAATACTGGCAAAACAAGAAAACCATTATTGTTAAGGATGCCAGTTAAATTATTTTTCTCAGCCATGACAAACACTCAACTACCATCAACAAATTAGTAATAGAACAATATCAAAGAGTAGTACCTAAAGATTAACAGGAAACAGACATTGCAAAACAAAAGAAACGATTCCTGAGGCTTTCTTCGCAAACATGTACAAAGATAGCTGCCATCATATGTGGATGGGTCTATATCCCCCACACTATTTTCTTCCCCTAGAGTTGTTAGTTAGTTCACTCACTTACTGATTTGTATCTTGGAGTCATACTCTGTACGATCAGGACGTTCTGGGATTTTCAGTGACAGTTTTGGCAGATACTATGAATTGCTCATACAATATACACTGTGATGACTTTCTAACCACAGATCCTGACAAGTTAAACGTTATTTCGGACACTCTCTTAGCTTGGGTTCCTGCCACTCACACCCCTTCTTTGAAGCCTGGATTTGAAGGAGTCAATTGAGAAGAGAGGTAGGACATGGCATTTGCATTTAATATGGACTGTGCAGAGACTATGAATCCAGATAGTTTTCTGACATTTTCCTGATTTTACAAGAGTTTTGACTGTGGCAGAAGCAGTAGCATTCTAGTGACCCAGTTCTGCAATGTGGTTTTGGAAATTATTACAGAAAACACAGCATAGAGTTTGTCTCTTTACCCTATGGACTAGTTTCAAGTCTAGTACCATTTCTGCTAAAACCTCATTAAGCAAATTTCTTTCTGTTTAAATTTATCTAAAATGGAGTCTTAGAAATTGAACCTTCCTTAATATACTCAGAGGGACATTAAGGCAGACCCTTAAACTGAAAATTCCTGAAGGGGTAAGATTCTGAAAAATCTCTGTGCTATTTGATAGTAAATTTAGCACAACATTTTTTGAATCTTGTATACCTTTGTTTTGGTGTGAATTCCCATATGATTAGGTTTGGTGAAAAGCTACATTCCTGGAAAAAGTCAGTGTTTTTATTCTGGTTAGGTACAGCAAAATATCATTTCAATAATATCTCTTGTTTCCAAGTATTTGATGTAGAAAGTACCTTCTGCTCCTCAAGATTCATTCTGGAGAAGATAAAAATCTCAATTTCTAGTATGGAACTCAGCAAATTTACTACTGCTTAGTATTCTGAAAGGTTACTTGTTCACACAGGTAGCTCAGAATAAAGCATTAACAGGAGAACACATTTTTAAAAACAATTGAAGATGTGGAATATTTAAAATCAAATCTTTCCATAGCTTCCATTTATAATTTACATCATTATTCTTTCTATTGGGCAGTTATTCCAAAATACCCTTGATGCAATTTTATGTTCACTCTTTCTTTTCTAGATCTCATTAGTCTAACTAAGGTGATTTGGGTTGTGTATAAGTCATTTAAATTGTTATAATGAGCTCCAGTGCTTCTCTGGCATGACCTAAGAAGTAAGGGAAAATTTGACAACCTTAAGAAAGAAAGAAAAAAAAAGATTCTAGGGGTGGGGTATCCTTTTAAAATATTTAATCAGAAGTTGAAAGCAATACATCCAAAGTGGCAGGTACTACCAAGTTGATGACCCCAGATTAGGTATTGCATGAAAGTTCATCCCAGGAGGGATCAAGATGTTACCTTTGTAGTGAAAACAGGTCTATTAAAAGTGATTTTTGAGAAGGTTGTACGGTACATTCCTATAAAACTCTAAGGAATGCTATTTCTTGAAAAGTCTCCACAAAGAAAATTAACTGATCTAAAACCTAGGGCATTGCCTAAAAAGAAGATATTCTTTCTTATGCAAATTGTTATAAGAATTTAGAACTTTCATGGAATAGCTGAATGTGTATTTGTTCTTTTATTCCTCCATAACTGGCATATAGTGACCATAGCGCCCAAACAAATTATACTCATTACCCTGTTTGACACCCACATAAATCCTACAAAGTTGTTTTATTGCCATCATGTTACACATCGTGAAACAGAGGATTACAAATATTTAGTATTTGTTTAATGTTATACATTTTGCAACCTAGGCACCCTAATATCAGTGCATGTGCATGTACATAAAATTTTGACAAGCGCATTAAACTAAAGTCCAATCATCTAGGGTGCTAGCAGAACTCTAGATGAATAGTCTGTCTGGTTTATTGAGAACATGCTGATCAGATATTACACTTTTGATTACAGTTCCTCTAGATCATCATGGCCATATTGATTTTTAAAGTCTGCTAAACCTAATAAAATGTATTTCCTAGCTTCTTATGAGATTTAATAAAAATAAATCTAAAATACTCATTTTTATTTTTCAAATCGAGATAACATTGGTTTACCATACTATGTAATTCTGGAATGTAGGGTCATACTATTTCAATGCATATTATCACAACACACCCACCACCAACTTCCAAAATCTTTCACAACAGTCATGGGGCCCTTCTATCCCCTTCTCTCCAGCTTCCCCTGCCACATCTGGTAGCCTCAATTCTACAGTTAGAAATTTATTGCGTTAGTTCTGTCTGGTGATGTTTTGCTTCTCTATATAACACACTAAATGAAACCTTCCAGTATTTATTTTTCTCCTATTTCACTCAGCATTATCCACTCCAGTTCCATACATGTTGTTAAAAGTGGCAAACACTATATTTATTTTGGAACAGAGTATTAATCCACTGTGCAGATATACTATATTTTCTTAATCTACTCATCTGTTCTTGGATGCTTAAGTTGTTTCTACAATTTAACTATTGTAAATAGTAAACCAAGAAACAGAGGAATGAAAGTATACCTTCAAATTTTCATTTTGCATTTTTAGGGTATGGATACACACAAACACACACAGAGGAATGGAGTAGCTAGATTATGGGATAGATCAATTTTTAATAATTGAGATACTTCCATATTGTTTTCCACTGGGGCTGGAATTGTAATGGGGCATTGATTTTTTTTTTTTATTCTAACTCATTGTTTGCATATAAGAACCTAACTGACTTTTCTGAATTGATATTGTAACCTACCACTTTATTGTTTTGTTTTATTGTTTCAAATATTTTTTAGTAGTCTGCTAAATTTTTTAAGACCAATATTGATCAGGGATATTGGTGATTATATCCTTTTTAAGTGATATCCTTGTCAATTTTAGTTATCAGAGAAATGTTTGTCTCAGAAAACATTTTCTCAATTTCTCTGTAAAGTTTTATGAGGATGGGTATTAGTTGGTTCTTGAAGGTTTGGTGGAACTCACCAGTGAAACCAACCGGTCCTAGGCTATTGTTTTTATGAGACTGTTAATTATTGTTTTAATTTCCTAGCTTGTAAATGACCTGATCAAGTTTTCTATTTCTTCTTGATTCAGTCAAAGAAGGTTTTGTATTTCTAAGAATTAGTTCATTTCTTCTAGGTCATTCAAATTACTGGCATATAGATTTTTGTTTCTTAGGAAATAATCTTTTATATTTAAAATATTTTTACTGATTAAACTTTATTGTCTTACATTGTTATTCATTTTTGTACACTATTTGATTTCTCCCTTCAGGTATTATCCCCATAAGTCTTCTATCACCACATGAACCATCACATTTGGAAAGTTTTACATAAACATCTAATAAAAAAAAAATGTAGATTTCAATTCTTGAATCCCTGAGCTGAGTGTTGCCCTTTATGCTCATTTATATATTTTTAAGTTGCTGTTCATTTCTGAACAATTTTTGATATCTCCTCTCAGGTATTGTCTCCATAAAATTAGCACCACCAGAACCCAGGAATCATCACATGGGCTCTAGTGTTCTTCATCTCATTGTGACCCTTCTTGCTCCCCTTCCTCTGCTGAATGTCTGATTTGTAGTTACCTGCTAGTTTTGTCCTTTTTTTCCTGATCCCTTGCATGGTTTCCCTATGTTCCTCTACCACCTTATACTTCTCTTTCTTCTGACTTATTTCATTGAGCATAATCCCTTCCAGCTCCATCATGTTGCTTTGAATAGCATAAGTTTAACTTTTTGAATGCTGAGTAGTATTCCATTGTGTGTCTATGCCACATCTTCTTGATCTAGACATGTTTTTGGACATTTAGGTTGTTTCATACTTTAGCCATTACAAATAGTGCTGCTCTGAACACAGTAGTGGCAAGTTTTCTTTTTAATTAATGTTTTTGTGTCCTTTGGGTAGATTCTTAGGAGTGGAATGGCTGGCACATATGGTAAATCCATTCTTAGTAATTTGAGGGTCTTCCACACAGCCTTTTGGAGTGATTAGGGCAGTTTGCATTCCCACCAGCAATGTAAAAAGTTCCTTTTCTCCATTACCTTGCCAGCATTTGCAGTTAGTTGTTTTTGTTTGTTTGTTTGTTTTTTAATGTGGTTCATTCTTACTGCTATGAGGTGCTATCTCCCTGTGGCTTTGCTTTGCATTTTTCTGTGAATTTCTATATATTTTGAGATGTCTGTTGGAAGGTATAAGCTTGCCCACCTCCAAAAATGTGTAAACATGTTATTTTTTTTTTGAGTTTCAAGATCTTTCTATTTAATAGTTATAATCATTTTGTTGCTGACAGTCCAAAAAGAGATTAGCAGTTACCCTTTATCCAAGTTTTTGACGAAAAAAAAAAAGTCCAAATCATAAAAGGTACATGTGGGCCAACAGTAACAAGAGGCAATTTGGAGAACGTTCCTTCACAAGTTTTATCAGCTCAAATCACAGCAGTGTTTATGAGTATCCTAGGTGGTGACTGGGTTTCAGACATGGAGGAAAAACTAAGTCCCTAAAAATAATAGTCTGTTGGGAGAGGGCTTACTCAGCACACCAATGCCCAAGAGGCTACTGGAGCTGCAGCCCCTTACAGTAGTGACAAAATTGGTAATGCAGGCATAGTCCCCATGGTGGCAATATATACCCAACAATCTTGTATCAAACAACGGAAGATATTAAGATTCCATGATAGTGACAAAGATAACATTTTTTCTCAGCCACAAGGCTAGAGTATCACAGCAGGATAAAAAAGGACATTATAAGGCCCTCCCTGGTGGCACAGTAGATTAAAGCACCGCACAAATAAGCTAAAGCCACTTCAGCATGAGATCGATCCCCACCCCAGAGGTGACCCACATGACTCGGCAGACCCCCCCCTGACCTGCTCGCTGCTCCCCTCAGCAGTGTACTTCGTCACTCTGCATGTTCTGCTCCCCACTCTGTCTCTTACCCCCCCACACACACACACTTCTGGCCTGTACCCCAGTTCTATATGTATAAATAAATATTTTTTTTAAAAAAGAAGAAAAAAGACATTATATTCTTCAACTTGTGTTGCAAGAAAGCTTTTTCTAATTATTATAGCACCTATAGCACTACTGCCTAGCATCTATGATTTTAAGAAAGCAAAATTTATTTTAAAATTCTTAAGATTGAATACTCATTTTCTTTTAGTGTTAAAGTGTTCTATGCCCCTTTTAAGAGTAATGAATAAAGGGTTTATTAAGAAATACTGCAAAGGAGAGGATAAGGAACTGAAATTTGAATAGTGCAGATGAAATTCAGTGGGCAGACTGGAGGCTTCAACTATTAGATGTTAAGGTAGGAAGAAAAGCAGGAAAGAGGGAAGAGAAATAGCCATTGAATACCTACTATGAGCTTGGTGCTCTGCTGTATTACAGAACATGGGTATTAGGACCTTCACTTTTATAGATTCAGCAAATCTCATAGGGGTTTTAAAATTTGTCTATATTTATAGAGCTCCTAAGTAACAAAAATGAGATTTGTGACATTACCTTCTAAAAACTGTTGCTGTTTTTGCCATAACTCATCATCTTCCTAAAGTGTCTAGTGCTCCCTCTAGGTGGGCAGGCTGGAGAATGACAAGGCAATTCTGAGATATTTCAAGTGAGCTCATTGGAATTTTATGTTGCCTGCCTTTTTAGAAGGAAACTTTTATTTTAAATAGGTTGAAGAAATATTTCAAAACATACATTTTGAGCCATGAAACTAAACTTTTGAGCACAAGAAACATGAGTAATTGGAAGTAGGGATCATCTGAAAGCCTCTGTAAGCCTGACAGCAGCCCCATGCCCTGGAGCAAGGAGTCTTGGGAAACAGACCTGCTGAGGTTTCGATTTTTCAGCTCTCAGACTCTCAGTTTACCTGCTCCTCCTCTTTACACGGTGATTGTGTGCTAGGCGCCCTCCCTTTCCCTTCATTTGGGTGATAGAAAAAAGGTTTTAATTTGTTGGGGCAAGGGTAAATTACAGGACATTCCAGCTGCTATAAATTATACATATTCCCTCCAACTTGTTTTCTCACTATACCAATATAGACATAGAAATAGAAAGCCCTATTCTTTCACTTCATTTTTTAAATTTTTCTCAGAAGTAGAAATTGTGCCAAATTCGCCACCAGACATGCCCTTCTCATAAGGGAATTCAAGCAAAGAGTACATTGTAACCAAGCATTTTACCAGTGGGTCAGGAAGCACCACACGTATTTGTCTTGAAGATATTTTTGTAACATTTTACATATTAAGAAAAAAAGCAGAAAAAATGCAAATGTGAAAAATGCTGGCAAGATAACTCTAGCAGTTCTCGAAATACCCAGAGAGACTGGGTAAAAATTCAGGATGCATATTATGAAGAAGCAAGGCAGCAGTGCTAATTTTAGAGTTAAAAGTTGCTTTTCCTTGTCCTATCCCCAAATCTCAGTAAGCAATATTTTCAGCAAGCAAGTCAAGTACAAACAATACACAAGCAGCTGAAATAAATAAAATGAGATGACATGGACAGTTTGGATTTTGGAAGGCAGCAATAGCCCATTCAAAAATTCCCAGCTATTCTGTACTGCATCCAGAGTGTAAGACAAAGACAGGTAAGATATATAAGCAAGCACAATTAGTACTTCTCTATAGAGACCAATGACTGAGAATCCAGATGTAAAGGATAACCTGAAAGTTCTCTATCATTCCATCTTTTCTTATAAAGTGTATGATTTTCTTGAAAATGAAAAGATACTACAGAATATTTTTTGGCTTAAAATATCTGTGACATGCTTATCTTTTCGATTCATTCTGATTTTCTCTTTATTTTCTTTCCACAAAAAGAAAATCTCAGTGACATTAAGTTGAGATTATATGAGTATATATTTCACATCTCAACTTGATTATTTTTACTTTTTGTTATACTTTCCCTGTTTTTCAATTACTTTCATTAGTTCCTTCTCCCTCTCAGAGTTATCTGCTGTCATGTTTTAAACATATTTATATATTCATACACACACAAACTTATATGTTAACATAGGCAAATATGTTTGTACAAACATAAACATGAATATGTATTTTAAACATGTATATCTATATTTCTTTCAAAATATGTAGGATTTCTTTTTGGTGTATATGTATGTCCTTTTAGTTTACATAAGAAATCTAATGTTATGTTTATTCTTCTTTTTCTTTCTTTTTTTCAGTCAGTATTATGGGTTGTTTAAACCCATCGATGTGCTTTGGCATAAATACTCCTGGAGGAAAGCCTCGATATTGGAAGACAAAAAAAATAAAGACAGAAAACACCACATGTATGTATTGTTAGCTCATCTCCATTTCTATCCAAGATGTGTTTTGATCTCTCAGACCTCTCTTTGGAGTTGTAAGAAATTTCCAGGGAATCAAAATGGGGGACATTCTCTGTCTACCAGTTTTCATCTTCCACTGGCCAAGTGAGGTCCAGCATGTACTAATTTCTTGTACCTGTCAGCTGACCTGCCTTTGTGCGGTGAGGATGTGCACAGGCACCTCAGACCACAGCTTCAGAGAAGCACCAGGGAAAGAGACAATAGCTTATGATATGGAACCAAGCTCAGAAATTTTCAGATTTCATCTGGGAAATCAGATGTGCAAAAATGGTTGCCATAGAAGTGACTGGAGCTTTTCAGGTAGAACCCATGAAAAGGGAGTGATCCATAGCAGGTTTCTGAAATACTAGCCTACTGAATAGGACTCTGTTACTATTTGTACAACTTAATTAATACTTTATTGTTTGCACCTTGCACACTTACTCTCCTCTAACCTTCTAAAACTATGATGTTATGGATGGCTTGACATTGGAGGGTGAACATCCTCACATGCGGTAACTTCTTTAGACAGAGGTACAGGGGTTCAAAACTCTCTCCCAAAATCATCCTTAGATTCAAATTCTTAGACTCAAATTCTTAAGTCATTATCTTCTTTAGTATTTATGTCATCACATTCTCTTGGGACTTTATGCCTTTTACTTTTTAAATGTCTACGAGGTCTACTCACCCAACTAGACCTCTAGTTGACTGAGGTTGGGGGTCTCCCTGATGGATCAAGGGGCTCTATCTCAGTACTATCAAGCTATTGGCAGTCACTACAGCATGATTTTGCTCCCCAGGCAGGGAAATAGCCCACATGGGGTGTTAGACCTCTCTAAGATCACCTGCTGCTCCCCTCAGCGGTATATTTCAATATATCTGCCTTTTCTGCTCCTCATTCTGTCTCTGGTGAATCCTCTCACCCTCCCCCTGCCCTTCTGGTCTATGCCCCAGTTCTTTTATTCATAAATAAATCAATCTGTTAAAAAATGACTGGGTTCATAAACTGTCTTTTAGTTTTATGCTGCATTCTAATGATAACCATTGTCATCCACAGCCATTTTTACAATCACCATCATGATTTACTATTTTACCAACTATATAACCGCAGACCTCTTTTGGGCTCCATACCCAAGTAGCTTACTACCTGCTTCACATTTTCACCTAGACAGTTCTAAGGAACTTAAAATCAATAAATCCAAACTGATGGTTAATCCCTCAAATCTACTTCTGCCTATTTGTTATCTTGGTAATTGACATTTTCTTCTACCTAGTATCTCAAGACAGACTGATAAATACACACTTGACCACTCATAACGTCCCTTTGCTTCTACTCCTTATCTGTCTAAGCAGTCTCTCTCACTTCCATTTCCTTAACACAGTCCAAGAAACATTACTTCTTTCTCATATTATCATAGTGGTTGATGGAATGGTCTTTCTACTTCCAGTCCTGCTCCCTGTGACTTCCATTCCCACCAGTATGTCCTTCTGAAATGGGAAATCTACTCACTTAACCTCCTTATATATAACTTCCTTTAAAAGTTATTTTATTTTATTTTTTAAAAGATTTATTTATTTATACATACAGAACTGGGGTACAACCAGTGGTGCAGGGGCAGTGAAAGGCTTCACCAGAGACAGAGTGGGGAGCAGAAAAGGGAGATCGATGAAGTACACGGCTGAGGGGAGAAGCGGGTGGGTGAGGAGAGGTCTGCCACGCCATGTGGATCACCTCTGGGGCTGGGGATTGAACTCATACTGAAGTGGCTGAGGCCAGCTTGCAGTGTTGTGTCCCAAGCCGCTGCTTCACCAGGGAGGGCCAGAAAAAAATATTTTAAATCACTAAGTAGTGCAGTGGTTTGTTAGGTAGCAAGAACTTCACCTCCAGCAACAAGGAATACTATGGTAATGATGAAATCATGTTATAAATTCAAAGATGGTGATTCTGGCATGAATTTTACTGCAGCTAAGGCAAGCCCTAGAGTAACTGTTTATCCTAGTGAGATTTTCCCCTTTTAGGAGAGAAAAAATTGAAGGTAATCATTGTCAAATTGGTGGCAATCTGGTGAGCCCAGGAAACAGTTGTAATCTCTGCTGCTGTTGAGCTAGTCACTCGGGAGTAGCTGGTGAGTGGGATTCCATATTTTGGGAGCTTATCCATAATACTGGGCATTTTATTCATGCACATTGGGCAAGGAGAGGGGAGACTGGCAAAGGATGGATTTCAAGAAGAAATTGGTTTTTTGTTACATAATTGGTGAAGAGGATCTTGGGGATCCAGAATAGTATATAGAATGTCTAAATTATTTCACAAGTAATATAATCTAATCTATGTTTTAAAAAGGATTAAGATATGTTTCCATTGAGAATAAAGAATATTATTTGACTTCAACGGACTAATATCTTGAGAGTCTTCACTTTTGAGAAGACTTGGACATGAAAATGGAGTCCTGCATAACTACTTAGTAACTGCACTGTAAATAATCAACTTTTAATTAATTAATTAATTTTATTGGTAAAGGAAAATGTGGATAGTGCACTAAATTAAGAGGCATCAGCACAGGATTCAGAAAAATAAAATGTCTGAACTGATGTGTAACTGCTTAGTAGACAAGCCAAGGATAAACAAAGCAAACTGATCATAAATAAAATCAGAGGGATCTTATGGAATTACCAAAAAGGGGTCTTTGCAATAGGAAAAGTATTTTTGCTGCAAAAATATATACCAAGATATTGTGAAGTGGTTTAATATGTATTCATTTTTCTCCTGACTCATTTTTCATTGTTATCACTCTCTTTAACATGAGTATTATGTAGTAATTAAAGGTACAAAATTAACATAGGTGACAATTAGTATATCTATAAGTATGCAATCTTAAAAAAAAAATGGTCCAGTCAGTGAAAGAGGTTTTGGGGCCATCTCAGATCGTAATTCCTTCCTGTTGCATGTCTGACAAAATAATCTGAGACAACTTATTGGCCACCAAAATAAGATGGCACTGGATATTGTGAAACTATGTGCAACTTTATTTTTGAAGTTTAATTTTATTTTTACATGCACTATTAGGAATATATTGATTTTACAGTCAAGTGATAGAGAGTAAATAGTGTATGTTTAAATGGCATAGTGACAGGCTTCTAAAAAATATTAAAGAAATCAAAAGCATTTATTAAGCACTTGAGAAAATAGACACAGAACTGATTCCTGTGTCTTTAAGTTTACAAAACTACTTATAAATATACTTATTCATGGACTCAGCTTGCTAAATAATAACCAAATGCTGGTAAAAGAAGATTCTGTGAGCTGGTTAAGATATTCCTATGTAAACATATTGACTGAATTTATGTATCTACTGTAAAATATGTAAAATGAGAAAAGTAAATACCCTTAGAACACGGTGTTTTAAAATTAGATTTTTTTCAAAGCCTGAAAATCTCATTTAAATAAAGCAAACATTTAACCTCCACATTAGACATTTAAACAGATCCCGAATGAATCAATTAATTTCCCAATTTGCTTTGGACATCATTAAAGTGTTCAGCTATAATCCAACATACATATATTTGGGATGCTTAGTTATAGGAACTCCTAACTGTTAAAAACATAAAAGGGTCAACTCATGTTCTAAATTCAGGCTTTCAGATTTCTTTTTATTTTTATTTCCAGAGTTTTGCCTGGGCAGGAAATGCTTTTACCCCCTTTCATATGGAAATTATTTCCACAATACGCACCATCAATATTCATCAAGTATCACACCAATTAACAAACCGTGAATAATTTGGAACAAAAATTTAATGCATGAAAACCCACAAACATCTAGGTGGCTGTTAATAAGGCTGTGTTTGAGGTAATCACACACAAATTTAATTTTAAATATGCTTCCCTTAAGGAAGGGGTATCAATGTTAATTTAAGAATTTAATTTGTATGGTGTTTTAACATAATGTCTTGCAAGGAATCTGCAAAAACATCATGCCAGGAACTTTGCTTATCAACTAAACATTTAACTTTCTTTTATGAATTGGAAACAGATTATTCTATTGTACTTATATAACCTTATAAGGCTCCTTTCTGGAATTAGAATAATCCTGTAGTATTTCAGTACATGGTAAATAATAAGACTTATTTTAATATATATTTCATAAAACAAATTTCGAATTAGGGCTAAAATGAAAAAAAAAACTTTAGTCAAGGTGATTTGAGATTAATTATAAGTGAGCTTAAAATTATTTTAAATTTATTTAAATTCTTAATTGGTTTTCCAAACAGAGCTTTAAATTGACAACTATACCCCCAGCTAAGTTCAAAATATTTGCCTTTTATTTGTCTTAACTTGACATATAAAAAGGGATGGTGACCTCTCCTATTCAGTGAGAATGCCAAGATTTATATAACTTTCCCAATGACCAGTGAGTGGCACTTTTTAATAAGATTTATTTATACATGCATGGAAGAAATAGGGAACAAACCAGAGGTGTGGGAAGTGAGAGGATTCACTAGAAACAGAGTGGGGAGCAGAACAGGCAGATTGAATGAAGTGCAGGCTGAGGGGAGCAGCAGGCTAGACAGAGGTCAGCTGGGCCATGTGGTCAGCTCCCTGGTGGGGGATTGAACTCGTGTTGCAATGACTGGGGGTAGTTTGATAGTGCTGTCTTTAATCCAGGGAGGCCCTGAGTGACACTCTTTAGGACATTATTATGCTTTGCTAACATTAGTAAGATTTTTGCCCACTCACTCAGTAAAAGAATCAAACCAATAAAAGTTGAGGAGAAACAATTTTAAAGATACAAGTTTAAAATAAAGAGGGAATAGGAAGGATCAACAAGAAGAAGCTAATTCTTACAAAATAAAGTAGAAACATCTTTGGCATGGTAAGTCAAGTATCAAAAGACAGCACAGAAAAAGTATATTAAAGATGTAAAGGAGGATTAAGTACAGCTAGAATTAAATACACGTGGCTTTTAAATTTTGAAGAAAAAATATGTTTATGAAAAATTGAAAATAAATTACCATTTCCTAGAAAGTATCAATTATCAAAGGTTTCTATAGCAAATAGAAAATCTGAATAAATGTATCAACATTATTTAATCAATAAAAGCATAACAGGCCTTTTAACTTTAGGTATCTTCTACCAAATAGTCAAAGGAAAAGTAATTGCAATATTATGGTAACCACTATGATCAGGAAAAACGGGATCATGTCCTCATTCCATTTTATAAAGCTAATAACTTTTTTAAGAAAAATCAGTCTGAAGAAAAACTTTACAACAATAACATTCTGCTATTATTTTTCATGAACATACATGAAAATTCCCACATATTAGCAAACCAAATCCCACAATATGTATTTGAAGATATCAATAAACTATTATTTCTTTTCTCTTTCAGGAAATCTTTGTCCTTTACCTAGAACAGTTAATCTATTTTCATATATTTTATGTTTTGTTTATTTCTTCCATTATATTAAATTTCCTCATATAGAACTGGGGTACAGGCCAGAGAGGCGGTGGGTGTGAGGATTCACCAAAGACAGAGTGGGGAGCAGAACAGGCAGATAGACGAAGTACACTGCTGAGGGGAGCAGCAGGCGGATCAGGAGAGGTCTGCGGCGCCATGTGGATCTCCTCCAGGGCAGGCTGGGATCCAACTCATGCGGAAGTGGCTTAAGCTTCTCAGTTATGTGCTTTAACCCGCTGCACCACCAGGGAGGGCCTATTTGCTCTTACTTTGAAGGGGGGGTTGGAAGTGGGGGTCTTTCTTGAGTTCTCTATTTGAGTATTATTTTCATCCTTAAAGATTTCCATTGTCCTTTTTCTGTTCATTTGTTTCAACTTTTCTTACTTACTCTCTTACATATTGTTTCAGTTTTCTTCATTTTTCTTCCCTCATTTATTTGGAAGTGGAACAGTATCATTTTCTGCATATTTTAACAAAGTCTAAATTGATAGGAATCATTAGCACTTGTTCAAGACACTTTGAAAGTTTGGGCTCCAATCAAGTCCCTTTTAAATATACATAAAATTTACTCTAGTATTTCAGTTCTATCCTGTCTTATTCTTGTATTTTTTGCTCCAGTTTTGGTCCAAATTTTCCAAAATCTTTATTGACCCTTCCCTTCTACGATTCTAAGCTATTTGAAATAATTTTCTTTGTGCTTAAATTTATTTTATGTTTCTCTTTACCAAAGCTGAAGTTCTGCTGACTGTAAATATCTCTTAAATTTTATTTGAAATTACTTTGGTTTCACCCTTACAAATGAAAGATGTTTTTGATGGGTGTAGAAATCAGTAAATAGTTATATTCTACCCATATTTAAAGTAGTGTTTTTTCAACTGTCTGCCTGAAATTGATTCTTCATAGTCGATCAGTTAAATTTCTGTGACTGCCTCTACCACCTTTCACTACACTTTGGGATATTCCATTCCTTCTTTCCTTTCTGGATTTTATTGTGATGCAAAAATTTGAAGATTGGTGAATTTCAATAATTCTAAGCAAATTCTTAGCTATTTTTACATTAGATATTGATTTGCCTCCCTTTCTGTCAAATTTCCTCTGAATACCAATTATACTAATTTTTATACTCACTTTCTATATTTTAATCATTTCATTTTCCATCTCTATTTTCCTAGATGTTTAGATGACATACTGTTGTTTTCTAAATTTTAAGTCATATGTTATTTATCTGAAATTTAATCCAACCACTGAGGTTTTATAGTTTTTAATTTTGGGAAGTTTCTTTTGCTGGATTTAAAATCATTTTTATAACCTTCTACATATTAAACTTTCTCTAAATCATATTTCAGCATATTTTATCTTCAACTACATATGTACACATACATGAATATGGTTTACAATTCCATATAAATGTACTTTTCAAAATAGTATTTCAGAATAGTTGTTGGAATATCTCATTTTATGAGTCTCTTTGTAGGAAATATGCTACATTCTGTGAAAATTTTATGCTTAGTATTCAGTTTATTGGTTCTTTCAGTAATTCAACTGGAATTTTTATTTTGAAAACATTATGTTCCCATATTTTATGCAAATCAAAGAAGAATATTAGGTATTTATTTTGAGATGTTCAGTTTGTATTTTTTTGGGAGACAGTTAAAGGTTTTGTTCTTGATCCTTAGTTACAGGTGTGTATCTTAGTGAGATCTGCCTCACCAAGTTGAGTTGAGTTTGTTTTGGTCTTCAAGAGCTCCCATAGGGATCATGATGGGAGGCTCTCCTTGTACACTGGTGTACCCCTCCCTCCTTGTGGTTTTTGATGACTGGACATAGCTCAGATCTCGATGAGTCACAGCTGGTGCTTGGTGATTTGTGGACTCATGGTCTCTGCTCAGTCCATGGAAGTTGTAGCTGACTAAAACAAAGGTTTATTATAAAATTACATTTCCCATTTAAATTTCAAAATGGTCTCCTCCTACCTTAGCTGCTGGTATTTTTCAGCTTTAAGTGTCCCTGAAACTGCTCCTAAGTCACTATGATCTCTCTCTCCTTCAATTTTAGCTTTTGGTTCCTTCCATTCTGGTTACTTTGTGATTCTATTATCATTTCAACTCTGTTGTGATGTCCACAGGGATTTGTTCCATCAGTGTCTGTTTTTGTTTTTCAGTGCAGTTATGACTTTGTTTTCTGAAAGGCAAATTATCACCTAACTTTTCACAGAGAATTTGGTGCATAAGGAAGACAGGTAGTTGAGTTCACTTTACTATTACAAACCCATTTTCGGCTTCTTTTTTTTTTTTTTTTTCTACTTCTAGTCTCAGATTCGTTTAAATGCAATTATTCAACCATTAACATTTTATGGTTTATCTAGACATTCCCTACCGTTTGATACCTCAACTGCAGACATACTTAGATTTAACTTTTACATATTCACAACTACCACCGAAGCATGTGGAAAATAAAACTAATACCTAATAAACTTAAAATAATTGAGAACCAAAAGTTCTCAGTTATGCACCTATGTTGCATAATGGCCAGTGGACATAAAATTAAAAAAAATAACATCAGGCTATTGAGTGTCACTTAGTCTCCTCTAAAAGACTTCAGACGGTTAAATTGAGGTGGTTTTGCTGTCAGCCTATCTGTAATGCTGATTAGGAACAAATGACTGATTTCACTATGCTAAGTCTAAGTTTCACACTAAGAAGAAAAAGTAACACTTCTGCCAGCTGTTTCAAAAACCAGTTTATGTGCTATATATAAGTAAAGAGTGAAAAGAGATGTCATCACTTCTATTTTTATACTGATTTTACTAAAGCTATTTCTGTATCTATACTTAGAAAACTACGTACTTATATAATATATACACATTATATTATAGATAGAATATATATATACACACACATTCATTTACACATGTGCATCTATATATGCATCTAGATAATGTTTGGACACTCCTTCTCAATAAACACCTTCTGTGTGGTAATATTTAGAAGTAGGATTTGGAAGGTGATTAGATTTAGATGAGGTCATAAAAGTGGGACTTTCATTATGGGGTTAGTGTCCTTATAAAAAGACTCCAGAAAGCGTGCTCATTCTTTTCACCCTATGAGGATTTAGTGAGAAAGCAGGCCTTTAGAGGCCAGGAATAGAGTTCTCATTAGGACCCATCCATGTGGCACTCTGATCTTGGCCTTCCAGCCACCACAACAAGCAACAACTAGGTTTTGTTTCAAACATATGATATTTTGTTCTTGCAGCAAACATTAAATTAGATTTGGTACTGAAGTGTGGAATGCTGCTGTAACAAAGACCTAAATATTTGAAAGTGGCTTTGGAACTCAGTAATGGAAGTTGGAAGAATTTTGAGGTATAATTAGGACTGTTAAGGGATTCTGGTGAGACTTCATATATGAGGAACATGAAAAGCAGAGGGAAGTTGACATAAATGGACAGGGACCTGATTGAACTGTTTTAGTGTTAAACTTAGACTTTCTGTGTGATAAAACTGGATATCTAGCTAGAGATTTCTAAGCAAAGTTTTGAGAGAGCATCTAGGTTCCACCTGATGACATATGTAAAGTGTAAGAAAAAAGAGAAGTCAAACAAGGAACTGTTAAGTTAAAAGGAATGAGAACTTGACAATTTAGCAGACTCCCATTTGATTCATACTGCAAGAGATAAAGTTTGTTGTGAAGAAATATCAAGGGTGTGCATGCTGAACAAGGATTTCATATTATCACTCAGGAAATCAGTCAGTCATCACCACAGAATTCAGGAACAGAGATGGAATTCTACAAACAGAGGTACTGCCAGACTAAATTAAAAAGGACAAGAATGTGGGTCACGTTGATGGAAAGCTGTCTGGCTTCTTGGCTTTCAAGAGACTGAATGGTAGCATTATTCAACATTGAATCTGAACTGCCTCAAATATTAAAAAATACTCCCAAAGGTGACTCAGAAATCATCAGGGTTACCACTCTTACCATAAACACTGACTTCACAGGTCTGGGGAGCAAGTCTGCCTTTATTCAGTTTCAGGTGTGTAATAATGTTCTCACAGAGACCCAGGGGGAACAAATCCCTGGAGCTTATGTTGCCTCCCCCCCCAACCCCCACTGGGCCCAGAGAGCATGGAAATGACAATTCTTCTCCAGTCTTAGAACTGCATGGAAGTTGTCTTGGTAAGTTTTAGGATTGTGTAGGGCCCACTATCCCTTCCTTCTTTCCTAGTTCACTTTTTGGAATGGGAATTTCTATCTTGGATCTGACACTTGTATTCTTGTATTGTGGCCAGCTTTTCTTTATGATACTCTGATTTTTTTTTTTGTACACTAAAATGAATATGATGACTAGGTATTAAAAATAAAAGCTATAATTATTAGACTACATATATGTTAACTTATACTAGGAAGAAAAAAAGAACTATTACAGCGAGAATATTTTCTGAGATGAGAGTACAGTAGGGAAGAGACATAACTTATAATGGGGCAAAATATTAAGTACAGAATTTGGAGCCAGTATAGACCCATTCTATGAAGTACTAGCTATGTAACTTTTAATAAGACACCTAATTTTCTAACTACAGCTTTGGGACAAATCTTTAGGGTCAACAGGAAAGTAAAAATACTTCAAGTTCATAGACTTATTCTTGGCTCAATTGTTCTAATGGGCAAGAGTGTGTTGAGGCTATTATTATTGTCATTACTTTTGATACTACTTTCAATACTGAGTTCTTTTGTACCTCCAACCTTTGAAAAGTAGGGATTAATTTTTATACCTTACTATTCAGTGTTTGAAAATCAATAATTCTATCAGGTTTTCAAGCATATATAAATGGGCTATTTTTTCAGTTCTTTCATCCTCCGACCATAAAGGAAAAAACTGTTTTGCAACTCTGTGTATCAGTTTCTTCATCTGTGAAAATGGGAATAATACCATTTTCCTTCTACGTAACTATGAGACTTACATATGATAATGTATGTCTTCAACTACATATAAATTGTCAAGAATATGTCTTCAAGTAAAGGATTACAACGTATGATAGTTTCAATACTTAACTCTATTGATTTTATGATAAATTCAAATAGGAAAAAAAGGTAGAATTTCTGGCAAAACACATTAAAACTTTTCCCATATCCATTCACATCATAAAGTTCTCTTACATCCAAACCCAAAATTATTTTCTTTGTTTTCTTTATAAGGGATTGCTGTTACAGGGAGGAAATCAAGCAAATATGCAACTAGAAAAGGCTGTTTAAATGCACACCCCTAAACACATTTTAAAAAAAGATACTAAACAACCCATTGTCCCCAAAGAAAAGAAAAGCAAATAGATAAGATCACAACACACACCATGAAAAAAAACCTCAAAGTGAAAAGGTAGTTATATAAAGAGCTAGTGAACAATATAAGTACTATAAATACATACATAATTTCATCATCTGCTGTTTCACAGTTAGATATACTCCCCGTTCAGATTGTTCTCACGCATCTGTTCAAGACAAAGCCACTGAGCCTTTTAAATTACTGACAGCTCTTAAAAACATACACTTTGGGTTGCGATTTTTAAAGTATTTAAATTTTATTTAAATATGCTTAAATATGGTTTTATGTCCCTGGATTCAGAAGGAGGTAACATATTTCCCATAATCAACATATTTCCCAAATCAATTTCCCATAATCATACTCTTGAGCATTTAAGGACTACTGAATGATAATTAAACCCAGGAAATTTGTTAGAAAAGATTAAAATTCTAAGCTCGGTTAAACTACACTTTGTAAAATATTTTAAAAGATAGCCTCTTCTTGCCACGCCAGCCTGGACATTATGCAGTAAGAGTGAACTTTTGCTCAATCTTCACAACGGAGCACTCAGGAAAGACTTTCAGCCCCGGGTGGAAGAAGCTAGCTACTGGAAAGATCTGGCTATGTTCCACAAGCAGAGGGCAGAGAAAAGGCAAGCAGAATCCCCAGAATTCCAGTAGGGAAGCTGAGGATATTAAACTGAATTGGAGATGCAGCTGCAACAAATTCAAACTAGGTCTAGGGACACCTGTCAGAAGACAATCTTCTTCATCTGAATGTGGAAACCGTCAAGTCAAGGAGACATTTAGAACACAGCATTTTAAAGCCTACAGCAGATCTCAGGATAACCTGGCCCAAAAAAGCCATTAAAGATCAACTACAGAAATACATCAAAGAGCTGGAACAAGCCAATAAGGACTTAGAACAAACCAAATAAAAGGACCACAATCATGTGTTATTAGAGTAATAATCCTTACATACTGCAAGTCTGTTCCAAATTTTTCTTAGTGCTATCCTACCTCAAAACATTGTGATTTTTCCATTATAAAGAAAACTAGTCTATCATTTTATAAATGTTAATTATTAAAAGATACTTTAAAATATTTCAGGGAGATAATTAGTCCTGACTTTTGGCAAGAAATTTGGTTAACAGGATAGTTATTTGACATTAGTTGAGTGCATTTATATTTTCTTTAGCAGTTGATATAAAAGTGACATCATTGAGGATCATGAATTAAGAAGGATTTTATACTAGTGTGCCATAGTAACTATTAATTGCAATTGACCACCATAAGAAACAGTCTGCAATTAAACAATCATATATCTCTCTCTTAGCAAGAAAAAAATGAGAAACATTGATGTTTTTCTCACCACCAAATAGAAAAGAAAATAGGAGTGGGATTTAGGAAAATTTACTAAAAGCAGGGAACCAATCATAGATCCCTTGTCAAATGTAAATGGAGAATGACTCCAGAGATAATTAAAAATGCCAAAGATGAAAATTAATGTCTTCTTTCTAGTAAAGCTGTTGATAATCTACTGAAGCCATAAATTGGTCAGAACAGAATGAACCTGATAGCGTAAGAGAAAGGCATTTCAGAAAGCTCAGAGCCTTGGCGAATGCTGTGGGAAGGACCTAATGATTTTGGAGAATCATAACAAAGGGCAAAAGTTGCATTTGCTTGAACATTCTTTTTCTGCCACACAATTGTGATTTTCCTCTTAAGATAGCAGCATACTTTTAATTAATATGTCATCATAAAAAATAGACTAAAGTCTATGTTATTTTGGATTTTGTCTGATACTCACATTGAGTTGTTTTGCCACCATCCCAGGCTGGGTAGTTTCACAGTCCTATTAATTTGAAGGAGAACTCTGAAGCCCTTGGCATCATTCTCTTTTCTCTGGGCTTTCTCTCCCTGCCTTGCTTGCCCTTTCGTGGTGGCACCATCTTTGAGTAAGCCCGCCTTTATGGCCCCGACCTCTGGCACAGGTGTTCACACTTGCCCAAGCACACGCACCTGTGCTCCAGTAGCCATAGGAAGGCATGGGTACCCCACACCCACAGAGACTTCTAAGTTAACAAGGTCAAGGCCGCAGGTGAGAGTGGTAGAGACTAATGGCATAAAAGCCTGATCAACTTCATTTACCCTACAGTTGTATAATTTACATTGAGCCTCTTCAAAGCTGATGTCTCATTGTCTGATGGAAAACCCTAAATTTTAAACCAGAAGACTAATTCAAAACCCAGCATGGAGATAGGTCAGTCCCAGAGAATTCTAGCACTTATTTCATTAATTTAATATCTTAGCAAAACCTACTACAATTTCACACAACAGAATATTTAAAAAATAAGACATAAACCCCAAGTTTTGCCTGATATGCCTATCAAAGTGAAGGTAAAATTATATTATGATGGGGATATTGTTCTTAGTACTACTAAACATGCTAAACTATTTTTTATTGCATTGACTGGTAGAATGAAAATAAATACCACCAGGGTCTTAGGAGAATACAGCAAAGCATTTTATACAATTATCACAAAACAATTTCTTCTGGTTCTAAGTTACAATTCAGGTTGATTATCACCTTTGTCATTTTTTAATGTGTCAATGCTAAAAAATAACAGAGCCCTGAGAACTGGAATGAACATAGTTGGACAAATTCACATGAATAGGATTATCCTAACATCCCTCTAAATCTGCAGGGTACCATTCCTCTTCCCCTTTCTAAGGAAGCTGGCGTCTCCCAGCATCAGGGGACTGGACTGACTTTACATTACAATGGGTTGCTTATTTCCAAAAGATGTACAATCACTATCCCTGAGGGCCTCCAGTCCCTCCAGATCCTACCTAACCAGGGAAATGAATACCAATTTGGTTTTGGGAGGTGTCAAATTGTGTAGTAAAAAAATGTCAAAATGTGATTAATTTAAATAAGCAAAAATTAATATATATGTACAAAAATGAAATACACATGTATTGAGGAGAGTAGGAAAATAACATTGGGATAGCCAAGTATAGTAATATGGATACACTTAACAAGGGGTTATGGACAACATGTGTTAGCTTGAGCAACTGGGAAAGGCTTTCACAGTTTGCTCAGATGGTTGAAATCTGTATGTCATATTGTTATACACTAAATAAAGTTGAAATGTGCAATCTCCTTCCTATAATGTAAAAGAATACATCTAAAGACTTAGGGAAACAAGAAGCAAGAATGCTGGAGTTGATTTCTATGTGTCAGAAGAAGACTCACTTCTTCTTCCAGGGTACCAAGGACACACTTTTTACAGGATGTGGACCCATCTTTGGGTGAGGGGAGACTGTCATTTTTTTTTTAAGATTTATTTATTTATGCATACAGAACTGGGGTGCAGGCCAGAGGCTCAGGGGCGGGAGAGGCTTCACCAGAGACAAAGCCGGGAACAGAACAGGCAGATCGACGAAGTACACTGCTGAGGGGAGCAGCGGGTGGGTCAGGAGAGGTCTGCCACGCCACGTGGTCACCTCCAGGGCAGGTGGGAATCAAACTCATGCAGAAGTGGCTTTAGATTCTCAGTGCTGTGCTTTAACCGGCTGTGCCACCAGGGAGGGCCAAAACTGTCATTTTTGAAAAACACAGCAGGCACTTTCTGCTCAAGGGGATGGTGGCAGGTCCTGCTGTCACTGATATGGATTCAATCCTCATTCTTTCTTTACTCAAAGGGACCTGCAGCCATTAACTTGAGAGTGGCTTTCAGAAAGGGAAGGAAGAGTATTTGGGGTTACTTTCACCTGACTCTGAGCTAGCACTAAACCTGAGGATGTCTATCATACAAGATGGGTAATTTTGAGGATTGAGTGATAAATAAACTTCTGGCCTGTCTCTGTTTTCTGGAGTATCGATTGGGTACATTCATTTGGCTGGAGTTTATTTCCCATTTTTAAATATACAGTTAGAAAAGGTATAATTAACACATTAGATAATCTAATCTCTGGAAAGTGTCAATGTTCACAGTCCCCTTCCTCTTTTGAAAAGGAAATCCTTTTAAAAGCAAACCCTTAACTCACACTGATTATTATTATTATTATTATTTCCTAACCCTTAACAGGGTTAGAAAATGTCCAGGGAAATCAAATGTCCTAAGTATAATTTCAGGGGTAAATCTTTCTAATCCTGTAGGTCTTTCTGTTTTCGCTCATCTGTACATATTCTTATAGGTGTGAAAATGAGTATATGATAAATATTCTGAATTTGGAAAAACAGTAAATTGATACTTTTCCCCCCTAAATATTAGAATGGTCTCATGGTCTGCAACTTGTTTTTAAGTAACTTCACATTGGATAAATTCAACAAACATAATTTTATGTGATTTTTTTCAAATTGGATATACAAAATTCAACATATGGTTAAAATAGAGTTGACAGGTGTGTCACAAAATATTCCAATTACTAATACATCTTGGTTTTACATAATTTTATTATGCACTATATTTTATATAATTGAAAAATATAAATATGCATGAGAGTACTGTTTTTCAGAATTCTAATAATGAGCATATAAGTAAAAATTTTGCCATTTTAAATCATAGAATGAAGTATCATTATCTTAGAAGGTTGAAATGCAAGCAGAGATGGGCAGCAAGTACTGAGATTCAGTTACCAGTTTGGTAATTTTATATTAATTATGTTGGTACATCACTGGCACCCTTATCAAATGGCTACAGTGTGTTAAAATATTAAGTTTTTTTTTTTATTTAACCTTTTCACCTTCACCTAATTATAAATGAGATGATTTAGAAAGCATGGAAGGAGCTGGGAATGGGAAAAGGAAGGCAGAGAAAAGGGCAAGAGTGAGCCTGTTGGCAGTGAGCAGTCATTTCGATGTGTCAGCTTTAATGTGGATGTAATTGACTAAATGACAGAGTGCCCAGCGGCTGTTTTTGGACAGGATACTTTTTCAGCTTTCTCTAAAGCTTGTGGAAAGAGCAAAGGTTAGTGAGAGGATTATGAGGTGGTGATAGCCATTCAAGATTTTCTGACATAATCTGAGTTTAAATCAAAAGGGGATAGACAGGTTTCTTAGTATATCAGAATATCCATTACCATCAATTGTAGTTGAACAAAGTATATTAAGGATCAATAACACAAGATATTAAATTATTTTTGCCACTACTCATAATATGTTGTCCCTCTCCTGAGAGCAGGATATCTAAAGGATCATAAAAAGGCTCCAAGGAGGGCACTCCCTTTTGGCACAATGGGTTAGGACACAGCCCTGCAAGCTAGCTGCAGCCTCCTCCATTGCAAATTCGATCCCTGGCCCCAGAGGTGACCCACATGGATCAGCAGATCCATCCTGTCTTACCTGCTGCTCCCCTCAGTAGTGTTCTTCATCGATCTGCATGATCTGCTCCCCACTTTGTGGAGCCTCTCACTGCCCTTGCACCTCTGGCCTGGACCCCAGTTCTGTGTGCCTAAATCAATCAATCTTTAAAAAAAAAAGGTTTCAAGGAAAGGTTAGTTTTATTAGTAGATTGAAAACAAATGTTGAGTGATAATAGAGATCTACAGAATGCATCTCAGATACATAAACATAAAAACCATGCTCATCTTGAGTATGTTTCGGTAAGACAATATTGTAGCACACTTAAAATGCATTAAGTGTATAAATTTCATATTATATTCTTACCAGAATCAAAATAAATAAAATAAATACAGAAGTTCATGAAAAAAATGTTCAACACCATTAGTCATTAAAAAATGAAATGAAACTACAATAAAACACTAGTACACACATATCACAATGGTAAAAGCCCCCCCCCCCAAAAAAATTGATCTTATCAAGTGTTTGTAAAATGTGAAAAAAATTGGGACTCATATACTTCTAGTTTGAATATAAAATAGTACCTCCACTTATTATACATTTAAATATATAGCTATTAGATGTTCTAGGTTTTTAATAAATGTTTACTCAAAAGAAATTAAAACAAATGGCACAAGTTGTAACTTCATACTTTTAAATAATATTGTAAAAGGAATTTAAAAATATTTCTACTCTTGAATATTTATAACTATGTAAGAAAATATCATTGCTTTTTACATAATAATTTTGCATGTACAGCTTTCCTAAACAAAAAGTTTTGGAATTCTGGCAATTTGGAAGATCCCAGTTTCCCTGTCCTCCAACAAACATCAACAATTAGACTATCCACAAAGAAAATTAACTTCCTAAAACCTCTAGAATTGACTTAGGAAGTTTTAACACTATGGAATGACAACTAAGAGAAAAACCTAGAAAATTCACACATGAAGAAAAAGTTGATAACTTCCTTTTCCTTACATAATCCCATCCCCAATGGCATCATTCAGTGTGAGAAGGAACTTCCCAACTATTAAGAATTCCTCTTTCCAAGGAAGGAAGGGTAGAGTCAGCTATCAGCTTCTCTACTTCATTATCACCAAGAGGTCCCACTTGAGTTTCACCCAATCCAGATTGGCAAAGATAGTCCATCAGCAATAAAGCAGAAAAACAAAGACAATAGGGAACACATAGTTGAAGTGATTGTGGCTCACAGATACTTGCCTTGCAGACAAACACTTCTGTCACTGACAAGTCACTGTCTGCAAAGATCTTAGCAGCTGCCCCACAGAAACTTACTTTTCATAACACCAGCCTTAGTCCTTCCTTTATCTTTCTCACCATTACCCCCACTCCATCACCCTAAACCTACACCAGTAACCATCCACAGTCTCAAGTCACCAGGGTCCCTTCTCACCCAACCAGAGCCAAGAGCTCTGCATAACACCGGCCCAGTCCTCAGCAGTTACAAAAGTTACATATTGTAAACTGAACAAATCTCAAGGTTAAAGTTTGATAAATATTAGAAAATCTTAGACTAAATCCAAAGACAAAGAACGCTCATCATTGTGGACTAAGTTCCTTTCCATCAGTGTCTTTACACCAACAACCACTTTCTTTCTTCATACATTAAATTTATCCACTTAGTGGAGATTTCTGTAAAGGAAACATGCTATTGGCACTTTTTTGATTGCCATGCTTTGGTGATTTCTCCATTTCACTGAATGTATAAGAATTTCCTCCCTTCATTGTTGCTGAGTAATATTCAACTTTACAAATAAAACTAAGAATTACTGATGTGCATTTGGGTTGCTTATAACACACACACACACACACTATATATATATATATATATATATATATACACACACATATATATACATATATGTATACATATATATATACACACACATATATATACATATATGTATACATATATATATACACACACACATAGAGGTGCTTGCTTATTATTATATAAATCTTTTTGTGTATACATTTATTTTCTTTGGGATATACACCTAGGTATAGAACTGCATGATAAAAAAATAGGTGTCTTCTTAACTTTACTAGAAACTTCCTAAGGGGTTATACTATTTTATATTCACATCAGCAATGTATGAGAGTTATAGTTGCTCTACATCCTTGTTAACTTTTAATATTGCCTATTTTTCTAATTGTATCAATTTTTATAGGTGGGAGATGGTATTAGGTTGGGTCTTAATTTGCATTTCCTTATTAATAAGATTGGCCCCCTTAGAAATTATTATTTTGAAATGTGTGTTCAATGTTTTGTCATTAAGACTTTTTAATTAATTGATTTATATTAAGTGGCTTTGTATTATGTATGTCTTCTCTGTGAATGACTTGATTCTTTAGTGGTGTCCACACTACAACTTTGATATTTATATTATATTCATAATATTCCATTTCATGTATGTACTAAAATAACTGAACTGTTTGTTATTCTAAATAATATTGTAACAAATATCTCTTGTATAATATTTTCCTTTTTTAATATTTATTTATTTATGCACACAGAACTGGGGTTCAAAGGTGCAGAGGTGGTGAGAGGCTTCACCAGAGACAGAGTGGGGAGCAGAACAGGCAGATAGAAGAAATACACTACAAAGTGGAGCAGTGGGCGGGTCAGGAGAGGTCTGCCACGCCATGTGTGTCACTTCCAGGGCAGGATAGAACTCGCATTGAAGAGGATGCAGCTAATTGTGGTGCTGTGGTGCTGTGTCCTTACCCGTTGTGCTACCAGGGAGGGCCCTGTATAATATTATCATAGAAATTATTTCACATACATTTTTTTTGAGGATTTATTTTATAAGAAATTAAATTTCTGAGTCAGAATGCATATATAGTATATATACAGAAAGTATATATATTACATATAGTTTTTTGTTTGGTTGGTTTTTGATGATTATCTTGATATATCCCCTAGTTCAGGCTCTCCATCATCAGGTCTTCTCTGTTTCTGTTAATGTTTTTGATATTCTCTTGTTTCACTTCAGTTCCTATAGAAAGAACTCATGTCAGATCTTTGGAGGCTTGGGTGTTAATTTTACTTTCCACTGATTGTCTGTTTCTGACACAAACAATTATTTTCACCATTTCTTTTATATCTTAGCAATATATTTTTTTTTAAAGATTTATTTATTCATACAGAATTGGGGTACAGACCAGAGATGCGGAGGATGAGAGGATTCACCAGAGACAAAGTGGGGAGCAGAATAGGCAGATCGATGAAGCACACTGCTGAGGGGAGCAGCGGGCGGGTCAGGAGAGGTCTGCCGCGCCATGTGGGTCAGCTCCGGGGCAGGCAGGGATTGAACTCATGCGGAAGTGGCTTAAGCTTCTTAGTGCTGTGTTTTAACCTGCTGCGCCACCAGGGAGGGCCCTATCTTAGCAATATTTTTATCTGCTAAAAAAGAGACCTCCAAAATATAAAGTGGAAGGAAAGGAATATTTGTTAAAATCTACTCTGTGAAAGGCAGTGAGCTGTCACGTGAATAGGAATCTCATTTGATTTCATTGATCAAAACAATTAATTTTATTCTCATTACACACACGTATTCACACAAACACATATAAAAAAGAAGAGATCTGAGCTATTTGAGCAGATCTAATTAGCAAATTGGCAGGATTTAAATCAGGAGGTCTGCTTCTAAATTTCAGTACTGTTCTCTATTTTCCCAGTTGCCTTCCTTATATAATTCCCCCAAAACAATCTAGCACGCTAATATAAAATGGAATTCAACTTTCCAGTTCTGCATGTAAGGAAGTTATTGTTCCACCTAACAAGAAAAAAGTTGGACACACTGAAAAATCAATAATCTAGAATTCATAAAAGAGGGCAACATTATACAGAGAAAACCATCACCCCACAATTAGAGAAACAAAAGCAAGAACAGGTCATCACATCTTGCTCATGAGCAGACACCATCATGGGAAGAAAAAAATGAATTGTAAGAGATGAGTGGTGTAGACATGTCTCAGGGTTAAAACTCCAGTGACCCAGTAATAGGGAGTCCCATAATATGGTAAGATTTATCTTCAAGAGCTCAAGTAGGTTCCCAAAGTATATACCTGGAAAAAATTCTCAGAATTCAGGCAGAAAAGGGGAAGGAGATCCACTTTGAAATGCCCCATTCTTAACACCTTAACATGTTGGACTATTGTAGAATATAAATTGCCTAACGTAACACCTGGGGAAGGAAAATACTTAGGAAAGATAAAAACCTAAGAACTGTTGAGTTACAGGTTAGAGATAAAAGTCCAATAATGACTGGGATCTGATCACAACACTATAGAATATTTTTCACCTGTGTGAACATCACCATCACATTACAACATGACAATTCCTTTACTGGGTATATCATGTCTGGTTACCAAGGAAAAAATTACAAGACATACCACACAGGTAACATAATTTGAAGGACAGAGCAAGCAACAGAACTAGATTCAAATATGATAGGAAGACTGGAATATCATATTAGCATCCAAAATGACTCTGATTAATATGGTAAGGACAACATGCAAGAAAAAATGGGTAACATAAGACAGACAGAAATCCTAAAAATAAATTTAAAAAAAAATTCTGAATATTAAAGACACTAACAGGCCCTCCCTGGTGGTGAAGCGGGTTAAAGCACAGCACTAATTAGCTAAAAAGCCACTTCAGGCCTTCCCTGGTGGCGCAGTGGGTTAAAGCACAGCACTGAGAAGCTAAAGCCACTTCCACATGAGTTCGATTCCCTCCTAGCCCGGAGGTGACCGCATGGTGTGGCAGACCTCTCCTGACCCGCCCGCTGCTCCCCTCAGCAGTGTACTTCCTCGATCTGCCTGTTCTGCTCCCCACTCTGTCTCTGGGGAAGCCTCTCACTGCCCCTGAGCCTCTGGCCTGTACCCCAGTTCTACATGTACAAATAAATAAATCTTTAAAAAAAGCCACTTCAGCATGAGTTCGATCCCAACCCAGAAGGTGATCCACATGGCACGGAGACTTCTCCTCACCCACTTTGCTGCTCCCCTCAGCAGTGTATTTTGTTGATCTGCCTGTTCTGCTCCCCACTCTGTCTCTGGTGAATCCTCTCACCGCACCTGCACCTCTGGCCTGTACCCCAGATTTGTATACATAAATAAATAAATCTTAAAATAAAAACAAAAACACTAACAATATTTTAAAGAGAATGCCTTTTAAAGATTTGTTTTTGTTTATGAATAGAAGAGCTAGTGTGTAGGCCAGGCATACAGGTGGGGGAGACAGTAAGAGGATTCACCAGAGATAGAGTATAGAACAGAACAGGAAGAACTACTGAATTACACTGGTGAGGGGAACAGCTGTCAGGACAGGTGAGGTCTGCTGTGCCATGCAGTTCGGCTCCCTGGCCAGGGATCGAACTCATGGCCCAGTGACTAGCAATAGCTTTACAGTACTCAGACTTTAATTATTGTGCCAGTAGGGAGGCCCAAAAATTGTCTTTGTTGGATAGTATCTGAACTATCAAGAAAGTCACCCAAAACCAAAGAAACAAAAAACTGGTTCTTTAAAAAGATTGTTAAAAATGATAAGCTTCTAGTCAGGTTACTTAAGCCACCAAGAGAGATGTTACATATTACTAATATCAGAAATGGTCCTCTTCCATTTTACTATAGATCTCATGAACATTAAAAGGGTAATTAGGAGATAATATTAATTTATCTGACCCTAAATTTGACAATCTAAATGAAATGGCCACTTCCTTATAAAACAATCTGGCAAAACTCACACAAGAAGAAACAGCTGATTTGATATGCAACTATTAGAATCTTAAGTACTAATCTTCCAAAAGATAAAGCACCAGACCTAAATGTGTCCACTGAATTCTACCAAACATTTTAAAGAAAAATTTTACCAATTTTCTATGAACTCTTCTTGAAGAGAGAAGCAGAAGGAATGTTTTATAACTCATTCTATGGGGACAGCATTTCCCTAAAAAGTCAGTTATGGGCCTTTCTGGTGGTACAAGGGGATATGTCTATATCCCCTATATGCAGCCACCGCAGCATGAATTCTATCCCAGGCCAGAGAGATGGTCCACACAGCACAGAAGACCTCTCCTGTCTTGCCCACTGCTTCCCTCAGCAGTGTATTTCAGTAGATCTGCCTGTTCTGCTTCCCACTCTGTCTCTAGTGAATTCTTTCACCCCCTCATGTCTGCCCTACATTCCAGTTCTTGTACACATAAATAAAAATAAATCTTTAATTTTTTTGTCATCTATGTATGTTGGATGTTGTCACGAGGTTTCTCTGCATTTATTGATATGATATTATGATTTTTCCTTTTCCTTTTGTTAATGTGGCACATTACAATGATTTTAGATGTTGAACCATCCCTAGAATAAATCCCACTTGGAAAACTAAATTGAATGTTTAAATACCATTTTACTTGAAACATTCACATTGACCCAAAAGTTACTGTTTTCCAAGAAATCCATAAAAAACTCAGTTATAATTATCTAAAGCAACAGTTGTAATATGTGTCAGACTATAAAATGTGAAAAAATAAAGTTTGAAAAAAAATAAAGCTTTGTCAAACTAAGCTGTATTTAATCATTGTATCTTTCCATGAAGAAATTTATTTAAATATTAATTAATTTAAAAAATAACAATTTTATATTTACAGAAAAATTGATTTACCTAAAAATAGGCTTTATTTTCAAAAAGGTTTAGATTTATGAGTGCAGAAAGTTTATATATACTTTGCATTTAGTTTTTGTCATACTGTTTACATTATAGCTCATTTGTTACAACAAACACACTACCATTGATGCATTACTACTAACTTAAGTTCCACATTTATTCACACTTACTTTTTTTTAATCTAATGCATTTTTTTTTTTGGTGTTGTTATGGAATTTCATCCATAAAATGATGGATACCACATTCCATTTAGTCATCATGTCTTTTTATACTCATCTGGGCTTTCACAGTGTCTCAGAACTTTATTATACATGAAAACCCAGATAGTTTTGAGGATGCAGTTTTATTCTAGCCTTAATTAAGAGGGCAATCTAGTGCAATCTTACAAACGTTTATCTCATGATTGATTGGGTTAAGTATAATTTGTATAAAGTTCATAAATATAGTGCAGCATTTTCATGACAACACATTAAAGGTACATACTATAAAAATCATTTATCACTATTGAACTTTACATTTCTCCATTAGGAAATTACTCTGAAGGAATGGAGGAAGTAACGCAGGCCTGAGCAAAACTAGCCCAAGCAAGCACCCCCCACCCCCTAGAATGCAGGATAGGTTGAAGAGGGACAATGTAAATTTAAATTGATTGGATAATGGGAATGGTGTGGCCCAGGCTGATTGGACCGGAGGCACCAGGAAATGAGACATCTATTCCTGGAAACCTTTCCTTGGGTAGTTGAACTGTGACCCAGGCTGTGACGTCTGTTAATGTTTGAATCCATTTGCAAAGTTGAATTTGCACAGGCTCTGACCTATGTAACGGTCAATAAGGCCAGTATATTCCCTGACATTCCTTTGGTTGGGGTCTTGCCTGATTCCTGCGTGTCCAGCAGGGAACGGCTTGACCCTGGCTAGCCAGCCCAATAAACTCTACTTTGCGAATTGCATTCTTGTGTGACGTTCTGTTTTTCATGATAATCGAGTTCTCAGACCCTAACAACTCATTTTCCCCTTTGCCTGTACTATACTCTACTCTTTGTAGGGAAGTCATTATATGCACAGTTCACACTAAAGGAGTAAAGATTTATGTTTCCTTTTTTGAGATAAATTAATCTACATAAATTATTATGACTTTTTTAAAGTAAGATTTTTATTTCTTCTGAATGTATTTATTTTCACTATTTCTTTTTATTCGTATGGAACTAAGGGTATTTATTTTGTATCTTTGACCCATGCCCATCAGTGTGTGTGTGTGTGTGTGTGTGTGTGCGGATGAGCTTAAATTCCTTTCCACACAAAGGTGAATGATTTATATTAACTAATATCAAAATTCACTACAAAGTTATAATAATTACTGATATAATGACACAGAGGCAAATGGAATAGAATAAAAAGCCTAGAAACAAGCCCATACATATATGATCAATTGAATTTTGCAAATGAGTCAAGATCCTTCACTGGGGAAAGGATAGACAATCTCTTCAAACAATGGTGTTGGGAAACCTCGATAACCACATTAAAAAATTTTAGTTGAGGGCCCTCCCTGATGGCGCAACGGTTTAAAGCACAGCACTGAGAAGCTTAGGCCACTTTCGCATGAGTTCGATTCCTGCCTGCCTGAAAGAGATCCATATGTTGTGGCAGACCTCTCCTGACCCGCCCGCTGCTCCCCTCAGCAGTGTACTTCCTCAGTCTGCCTGTTCTGCTCCAGACTCTGTCTCTGGTGATTCCTCTCACTGCCCCCGCACCTCTGGCCTCTAGCCCAGTTCTGTATGCATAAATAAATAAATCTTTAAAAAGAAAACATGGATAAAGTATTTGAACAGACTTTTCTGAATACAGTATGTAGTCAATATAAAAAGATGTTCAAGGTAACGTTTATTATAGAAATGGAAATTAAGCTCACAATTAGATAGCACCTCATACTATTTGGATGGCTGTTATGTCTTAAAAAAAATCAGGAAACAACAAATGTTAGTGAATATGCAGAAGAATAGGGACTGTTTCATGCTATTATGAAAATACAAAATGTTGCTGTTACTATGGAAAACAGCTTGCAGTTCTTTACAATTTAAAAATAGAATTACCATATTATATGGAATTTTCACTTCTCTTATATATCAAAAATAAGTGAAGTAAGAATCTTAAAGAGATTTTTGCATGCATCTTTATAGCAGTACTATTCATATTTCAATGGTTTAGAGAAAATTACAATTTTTTTATTATTAAATATCTACCATTGGTTCTTTTACTCTTCATTCTAAGGCCCAATGTAGGATGAAACATTTCCAGATGAGAAAAAACAGTGGATCTAGAAGCAGCATGATGGGTCTTAAATCTTCTCAAAATGACAGGCTGAGATGAGAACCCAAATCTCAAATCTCATCTACTAGCTCACATAAGCCTTCTATTCAGTTCCTAAAGAACTACTTAAGATTTCCATTGTTTAGTCTTCAAATAAGGAACTTCACCTAAATCTTCTATTCAGTTTTTAAGGAACTTTTTACTGTTATCTCTTTGTGACTGATTTACAAGAGAATTATTCCACCCTAGCCCAGGACCTTTATCCTTCTTCACATCTCCACCCAGCCTCCACCCTAGTCATCGACTTGACTTTACCCTCTAAGATGTCTAAATGAGAATAAAGGTCATAAAGTAGCATTTGAGGTTTAAAAGGACTTTATTTTAGCCAATCATCACTGATAAATATGTTAGCTTTAAATTTTATGAGCTTCTGTACCTATCTTAATTTTAATAGATCGATTTTAAGAATAATGTTATAATCTTAGCTAAAGGTCAATACGACCCCAAACTGCTCTCAGAAAAAATAGATGATTGTGATCTCAGCTCAATTCATATGCTAATTGCTTGCTTGAAATGTTTAAAATAAACCTCTCCTGAAACCAGAGCAGAAAGACTTGCACCTAACTCTGATTCCCATGTCTTTCTCACGCCCGCTCCCCTTCTCCCCCCCTTTTTTAGGAATCTCCACTCGTGGACTCTGCTCCCACCTTAAGAGTCTGCCTGTTCTGCCCCCCAACAACTGGTGATCGGGATGGTCCCCAACAATGGCACATACTAATTTCACTTATTAAATTGTCCAAATATAGTCACATGGCCAAATGTGACTTCATGAGGTGAGAAACAGAACCATAGTGTTGGGAGGTTTTATTTTTTAATAAAAATAAAGGGAGGACAATATTTTTACAACAATAAACCCTAACCCAAGTAATACTGCTAGTGACTGAATCCACAGACTGTGATGGTAGGCTGAGTAGCTTTAAATCTTGTCTCTACCAATAGAGGACTATAGGCAAATTACTGAAACACTCACTATACTAGGTAAGTCATTTGCAAAACTAGAATAATTATATTAGCTACTTCTTCTGAAGATTAATTGAAATAATACATATAAAACATTTGGCAACATTTAGTCACCATTCTTGAAGGACACCGCCCATGTCTATGCTGCGCCTGTCCTCACCTCACCACCATATATGGCCATGGGCCCAGTCCATCACACCCACTGGCCCTTTTCCCTTGGCTACTCTTCCGTCCCACCTGGCTCCCTCACCTGATCGCGACCCAGCCAATGGGCACATGACACACCACCCCTGATGCCCCTGAGGTACATATAAGCTCAGCTCTGGAATAAAATTTGGCTTCCTGGTGAACAGACTCACGGCATCCGTCCGTCCTTTCCACCTTTTCCTTTCAATTCTCTCTCACAAAATTCACAATTATTATTCTTGGGGTAATATCCAAGTGAAGGTGACAGGGTTGGCCAACCACTCATTCCTTAAACATTTGCTTAGTGCCTCCTACTGGGGAAATTTCCGACTTTTGTTCTTATGCCTAAAATATTTTTCTCATCCTTTCTCTTTTAAAGTTATTAAGTATATATATATTTTTTACCAAGTAAGATTTACCTTTAATTATACATGTCTGGCATATTCATAAAAAAAGCAATGAAGGGAAAAACATGATAATGGAGTTTTTTATTGCAAATAATTTCATAATTTATTCTACTGCCTATTAATTCAATTTTCATAAATTGACAAAGGAAAGATTCATTTAACTAGACTCTTTGAACATCTTCTCTCTAATAGACTGAGGATATGAAGAGTGGTATACGATTGCCTTTGAATTTTTTACTGTCTAGTGAGAGAGACAAAATATTCATGTGAAATGCAAGATATTCTGTGTGTGGGTAAGGAGAGGGAGAGAGGGAAGAAGAGTAATGGTAAATAGATGAGGAAAGAGCTATAGGACTTTGACTCATATCCTAGTGTCCTATTGCAACCTGGGCAGACTGTTATTTTATTCAATGGAAGGTGCAATGGAAATGATTCTGAAGCTACAGTTAGTAATAATTTATATGGAGTTGAAAATAATGAACTTTGCTAACTATTTTCATTATATTAAAACTAAAATATTCATTAGCTTACATTGTGAAAGTGATTATTTTAATTCACCTTTGTTATTTATCAACTAGCCACGCAGATTACTGGTGGCCACTGAACTGGCAGTTGATATACTCTGGAGAGCAGCAGAGGGTGGTGACACTGTACTTACTAACTATGGAACTTAAATAAATCATGTAATGCTGGGACCTCTGAGAAGACTTGTGCTTATTTTTTGTAGGCAATGGGTAGTCCAAGTGCGAAACAGATTTTACTCCTTTCCTTTCCTTTAGGTTTAGAATTACCAAAGTTGAAGTGGATTTAGATATAATACTTATCAAACTTGAAATTTCCTGTTCTCTCTGGAAGAGTTTAATTAGAATCATTATATCGAAATGAGATTGGAATTTCTGGACATCAGAAGCAAGAGCACTTTCAAAGTTGAAGAGGTCTCAGGTTCTCTAGAAAATACAGCACCAGGCAATATAAAATAGGATATCAAGTCATACCCAACCACCTAGTTGGTGGGACCAGTACATTTAAAAATGCAGCACCTCTCTTTCATAAATCATTGAGAACTTCAAATTGTTAATGGCAGAGCATTAAACCATTCATGGGCTCTCCTGAATACAGGGTACTCTACTTCATAGAAATTTCTATGGTTCAGTCTATTTGAAACCTGGGTTTCAGGAATCACCAGGGGTCTCTTTGTAAGAATACAAAGAAATAAGCAAACATAGTTTAAAAAGAGATTTAGTTGGAAAAATTTTATTTTTTTTCTTTCCTGCTTATATTGTCTTGTTTATATTGACAAAAATTGCATGCCTTACTTAAACAATAATTAAAACTGTTGATTTCATATTGTTCTAATGGGAAGAAAAAAATGGTGTAATGATGATGCAATCATCCGTGAAGGCAAAGTTATACTAAAGAAACCAGAAGTCCCCATGCACTAACAAAATTTACTTCTCTTTTACTCATTTTGATGAATCTTGACGTAGGCACCTGTGCTTTTTTGTGCTAAGTTTGGTACCTTGCACATGTACACCAAGGAAATCCATACAATCATCATTAGAGTGGAGATTATATTCATTTGAGTTTCTCGTGCTCACACACATGATCATGCTTTCCATATTGGTAACCTAGGTCCAGTATTTTAATTCAGTTCACACCTTTACAATTGTGCTTTTTCATCACAAACAGTAGCAAACTGCCCTACTATGTCTTTGGAGGAAATCACAATTACATTTCTCATAGTAACAGGTGGTAAAATTTGGCACAAGTGTAATTATATCTTATATGCTTTTGTAGCTTGCAGAAGCTACTCACTTGCTTTACTCAAGCAAATCAACACAGACACTAAATGACACATTTCATTTCAATCAAGAGTTTCAGAGGCTCAGAGACACAAGCAAGATGTAAAACTCTTTAAAAGCTATAGTGTATAAAAACAAAATTACCTCAAAAACCCTATTTTCTTGACGTTAAATGCAAGTCAAATAGGCCCTAATCTATTCAGCACTTATCTAGTGTCACTTCCTACAGTGCTTAGAAATTCAGTATGATTATTTAGCATTTATATGGGTACTGTGCATTTTCTGTTGTTAAAAGCCACTCTGCTCAATTATTTCAATCTGCTTCTGGAACTTTGATAGCCGGTGGGTACCATTTTATAGTTGAGAATACTGTGAATATTTGAAGCTCCTAAGTATCATATGGATCCGAATTTTTGATTTAGGATATGGACAATCTTCACATATGAGGGTCTGGCATATCCTGCCAAAGCCTGTAAGTAGACTTAGGTGGGAACCTAAACCTTGTAAGAGCCTCCAAATTTCTTTAGGTTCTCTAATTGATATCACTCGCTCTCAAGCCTTTTCCTCTTCACTGATACCTGCTTGTAATAATTCATATGTACTGGTGATACACCTCCATCAGTTGTGTAGGATTTATGAATTTTCTGAGCAGATACAATAATCTGAAAATTAGGTGTAATTCACAGACACACACCATGTTACTGTTCCTTCTCCTTCACTGGTGAGGATTCATTGGTGTGGCATGGTACTCTAATGTAAGAGATTCCAAGATACATAAAAATAAGGTCATAGTTGATCCCAGTATGGGAGCATTCCATTATTGTATTTCTTACAGATTGTGCACATGGCTGTGGATACTCAGTTTATAAATGTAGATCTTTTCAGATTGTCCTGAACACATGTGGGTCAGAACAATTCCTGAATAATTCTGTCAATATAGTAGAGAAAACAATTCATAGTATTCTATATAACAGAAATTCTCACTTCCTCTAAGAAACTGTTAAGGTTTTCGTTAATAGAATTTTTACTTGTTCTATCATCAGATCATGATGGATTTAGACATTTAGACCTTTGTATAACTGCTCTTATATACATATA
>NW_004567131.1:15656139-15670288 GCF_000260355.1 Condylura cristata | reverse complement strand
ATATATATATATATATATATATATATATATATATATGTATGTATATGAACACATACACTCACACACACATTATATTTTGGATACATACTTTACTGCTCTGTATGCTCAAGTAACCTGGGGTCAAGTTCTTTGCCTTTGTACCTTTAAATATATACACACTTATCTAATATAGAACTTACGCACATAAGCTTCATGTCTGGTGTTAATATAACTTAATTACATCAAACTTTATTTCTAAGTTTCTTTTTTTTTAAGATTTATTTATTTATGCATACAGAACTGGGGGTTCAGGCCAGAGGTATAGGGGTAGTAAGAGGCTTCACCAGAGAGAGTGGGGAGCAGAACAGGCAGATGAAGGAAGCACACTGCTGAGGGGAGCAGCAGGAGGGTCAGGGGAGGTCTGCCTCGCCAAGTGGATCACCTCTGGGGCAGGTGGGGATCGAACTCATGCAGAAGTGGCTTTAGCTTCTTAGTGCTGTGCTTTAACCCGCTGCGCTACCAGGGAGGGCCCTATTTCTAAGTTTCTTAAGATGTGTCCATTTTCTGTTAGAAAACCTGTGCCAAGTCAATTATTTATGTTAAAATTTCTTTTGAAGTAATTTTCTCACCTACTTCTTTTTAAAACTGCCAATTAGAAATTTTACCAGTACACAAGAGATACAAGAGAATTGAACGTTGGCTTAGAATTAAAGAGAAACTAAATTCCTTGCTTTATTCAAGTTCTCCAGGACACAAATTGTGTCATCTCATTCAAGCTTTTGCATATATTCCTAGATAGAGTCAGGCACTTCCTGCTTTGTTTCCCTCCTGGAGTACTTTGAACTCTGCTGGAATTATAGCATGAAGCACTCTATGTGACATTTATTTATTTACATAATAGCTTCTAAAAACAGCATGTAAACTCCTTGACAGGAGAGACTGTGTTTTATCTCTATAACCCTTATGCCTTGAATAAAGCAGTGTTTCCAGTGATGCTAAATATATTTTTTTATTAAACATAAATCACTTACATTTGGGTATTGTAGTTTGACATAGATAAGTTCTATTTAAAATCTATGGCAAACTGTTTACATCAAGTGGACTAAAATTGATTTTATGTAAGGCAACCGCAAAACCAGTTAGTTTCCCAATATTTGGAACAGGATAAAGAAGCCTGATTTAGAGACTAGAATTAACATCAACCTCCTCATTTCCCACTAGGTTTCAGAGCAACGTCTCTAACAAATATACACCAATTGCAACAATGTCCATATGGACTGATTTCCTTTAGCAAAATTTCTCTGTATTTCTAAGAGATGTCTGAGTCACATGGAATTGCTTAAAAACTGTGGGGTTATGCTGTGTGGATATTAAGGCAGTGCATGGTTGTGGCATAAATATGACTGCTGTAATTTCAAAGTTGCCACCAGAGTGTCTTTAGTAAACTGTAGTAAATCTTCCTCATCTTCTTTTCTTCATCTCTCATTTGGGCTGGAAATGATAAATTGAAAAAGAAGCTAAGCCTCTTCTTGATGTTTTTCCTCATTTCATTGGGTATAATATAGTTTTGTCCCTGGTTTATGAGAACTCTAAATGATTGGACTGATGTTTGAGTCTTAATTTAATTAAGTTTTAAATGGCAATCTGCTTACTCCATCTTCCTTTCAATTTGCATCAGTAAGCACCTGCCAAAAGAATATTCAGAAGTATTTGATTGAAAGTTTGTTTAAGTAATTATTATGTCAACCTCAGCCTTTCTTGCTTTTTTTTAAAGCCACTTCACAATAATGCTTCCTATATGTTAAAGTGTCTTTGATTTTAAGAGTTAGCATACATGTGAAAACTGCATTTTGGAAGAAGAAACATTACTTGCATTGTTAGACACACTTGATTAAAAAAATATAGTGTTCTTACAGAAATAGTTGGAGTATCACTTGCAATTTACCTGTCATGTTTTGATGACCTCATGGTACTTTTTCTTCAAGATAATTTAAGAAATTTTCCAGTCAAGTAAAATGATATTTCTAGGCTCAGCAGTCCATTACTATCTCCAACTTCTAACAATAATGAAAATAAAAAGATCAGTCCTCTTGAACTTGAGAACGTGAACATTTGTCCCTACAAGACTACTGAGCTATGATCTGAGTTATTCAAGATTAACCTAATAGTAGTCTAGACTCTCTTGTCTACTACTGTGTTTTAAACTCCCTTTCACACCCCCAACCCAAGACACTGGAGGAATTCAACCATCTATTTGTTTCTGTTTCAAGGTTGTTAAATACTGATTCTGAAAAACTGTATTTCATTTTTTCTTGTCAGTTGTTCCCTGCAGTTCTACTCTAACCAATTGTCAAGCTAAAGCCAACTTTCTACAGGATTGATCCCCTAGTCTCACTGTCTACCAAGGAACATAGCTTCTCTTTAATGGCCAAAAGCTCCCAATGCATTTATTAATTATTTCTCCTTTTATCTTTCAGCCTTCCTACTTTCCCCGGCCTGCAGCTACCTCTAGATTAATTCATCACTAAGTACCCTCAGTTCTTCTTGACTTTTCTCTGTCCTGGGAAGAACATCTTTGTACTGAACCTTTTATTAAATTCTTGATTACCTCATTTACATAGGGGATCATCTCCTTCCTACTATAATCATGATATACAAAATCTGTTACATACATAACACATATATTAAGAAATGTTAATACGACGGATGTGACTCTCCCTAGTTTCTTTATTTTTAAGACATTTATCTATGCACACAAGAACTGGGGCACAGGCCAAAGGTGTGGGGGGTGAGAAGATTCACCAGAGACAGTGGGGAATATAACAGGTAGATTGCCTGAGTACACTGCTGAGGAGAGCAGTGGGCAGGTCAGGAGAGGTCTGCCACTCCATGTGGGTTGCTTCCCTGCCCGGGATGAACTTGTGCTACAATGGCTGTGACTAGCTTCATAGAGCTTTGTTTCAACCCACTGCACCACCAGAGAGGTCCCTCTCCCTGGTTTCTTTCATCATTACTTCAAAGCTCCATAGCTTCAGAACACTTTTTCCCAATCTATAAGAAAATCATTTTCCTTCTAAAATTTACTCTTCACCTAAACTCTTAAAACTAGTCACATTCCTAAGGACGTATCTACATGAACTATTTTTTTGATCTTTTCAATATTTACTTTTGCCCTTTTTGAAAGGCAAGTCAGCCATTCTTTGCTATTATATATATATATATATTTTAAGATTTATTTATTTATGCATACAGAACCGGGGTTCAGGCCAGAGGTGTAGGGGCAGTTAGAGGCTTCACCAGAGACAGAGTAGGGAGCAGAACACACAGATAAAGGAAGCACGCTGCTGAGGGGAGCAGCGGGCAGGTCATGAGAGGTCTGTCGCGCCATGTGGGTCACCTCCAGGGCAGGCGGGGATTGAACTGATGCTGACGTGGCTTTAGCTTCTTAGTGCTCTGCTTTAACCTGCTGCATCACCAGAGAGAGCACATCTTTGCCATTATTTTTAAGCACATCCCCATGGTGCTTCTATTCAGTCTCTTACTGATTCCTCTGTTCTATATTATCTGTGTAGTCTTCTCATCTCTTCTCTGAAATTGTGCTTTCAAAGGTCATCATATGTCTTTATCTGGTAGCAATGTCTGTGACATCTGAAAGTTCTGCAAATAATTGTTTTCCCCAAACTAACTTTATTTCTAGGCTTTAACATTACCTTATTCTTGTTATGCTCACCTGGAGATTATTTCTGAGGTTCCTTCACCAAACTCTATTCTACTTCCCATTTACTTTTTGAGTTTACCCTCGACTTTATTTCCTGATTTCATATAGTTTTGGGAATTAAGCGATATTCTTTAGTTTAATGAACAGAAGTTAATTTTAACTCCATTTATACTTATACAAATAGGTTCTCAACTATGTCTCTCTTTCTCAAGGCAGGAAACATGAGATTTGAATGTTGTTATTTTAATGGACTGCTTCATATTAAGGGTGCTTTGATAGATCCCTGAAAGCAGATCATTAACCTCTACCAAGTTAAGCCTGGAATAGGTATACTTGCTGTTTCCCCATCTACAATTTTCACACTTGCCCCAAACTATTCTCTTTGAAGCCATTCGCTGGTCTCAGCCTGAAACCGAGACCACATGTTTTACAACACTCCTTTTAAAATATCCAGATGTCCTCATTTTCCTGAGAATGAATTCACAGCATGGGACCCAAATCAGGTCTCTGTCACATATTGTATTTTTCAAAGTTGCCTTGGTTTGTTTATATTTTAGCAGTTTTTGTATACATAACACGCATGCATTCTTCTTATGCTAACCCCTCCAGTTGTTTTTTCCACATGTATAATAAAGAAATTCTAGTCCACTTAAGTCCACTTAAATTCTGTCAGTGATAAATTTTACCTTTTTCATATTACATGACATTTGTTTGCTCACTGAATTTTTAGAAGTAGCCCTACATTATATATTTTAATGAAAAATAAATTGAGGTCATTATAGCTGTTTTTTCTTTCTTTCTTTTTTTTTTGGTGTTATATATTTTCCATTGTTTTTTTCAATATATTCACTATATCATCCTTCATTTTTGTACAGTGTACGGTTTCCCCGTGACATTCCCACCACCGTCTCGTGCACCATCACCACAGTCCCTTGTGCTCTTCCCACCCTGTACTAGGCCTTCTCCTTCCTCCTCCCCTGGAATGTCTCTGATCTATAATTGCCTGATCATTATAGCTAAGTCTAAAATAGAGATGGGAAAGAGGAAACAAACCAGTCAATGTCTAGGACAAATATGCTCATATTAATTTATTGCATATAAAGAATTATCTCCTTAAGGAATAATTATACCATTAGATAGTTGTTTCATTTAGAAATCTCTCATCCCTTATTTTCAAATAATTACCCAAGAACTATAATGACATGTATTTCTTAGGTATAATTCATCTAATAATACTTTTTACCCTTTTAATTACCTAGCAAACTGCTTCTTCCTATACAGCACAAATGTAACTTTGAAAGTGGATTTCTCTAGATTGTGTGAAATTCAAAATTAAAATTTTCTAGATCGATGAGAATTTATTATAATACACTTTATTATATTTTTATAATATTGCAATACTAAATTCTTTATAACCATGAATTACTTTATGCTTACGATATTGCTATGAGGCAAGGAAGGAGAGAAACATCATTTTCCCTTGGTGAAAATATAAACAAGCAAAGGGACAGACAGTTTGACTAATTTGTAAAAATCACCAATGAGATGAAGATAAGTCAAGCATCTAGTTTTCAACTTTGGTTATAGTATTTTGCCTTACAAAGGCTGCTTTCATTTGGCGTCCCTACTCTACCAAAAAGACTTAGATTTAAAATCACCCCAATTTAAACATAAGTTGTACTGGTCTTTACCAATATTTTTAAAGGCACAATTAACCAAGGTATAAAATTATTCAATTCATATTCTTTCTGAGTTGTATGAAGATGTTTTTCTCAGGTGGTAAATTTTTATAAATTTTTATAAAATAGACCCTCTCTAATGGATCCAAAAGTGAAGGATTTGTTCTTCCATGTTTGCTGTTTACTTAGAAGGAAAACATATGAAGCAAGAAAAGCTAACTGAGAGCAGCACACCTTTAACTGAGGTTATTTCTATAGGCCTAAGTATCTGTTAGTAGTATTTTGAAACCTGGAAAACCTTGAACAATAATCTTCATTTCACCCCTCAGCATGGATTTATATTTTTTTTCCCCCAAGTAATGGAAAGCAGCCCATTCATCACTCCCTATTGCTTTGATTTCGTGGAGTCTGATTTGTCTTGACTGAGCAGACTTTTAGGATGAGAGTAAATCCTTTAAAGTCAAGGGTTCAATAGAGCGAGCCACTGGGGATAACCAAGTAAATTTCAGGACTCTGAGAATGACAAAGAGATTGCCAAGAAAACATAATCCCCTGTAGATTCTCTTACTTGAAAGAGCAGCCCAAAATTTGAATCCTTCCCAGTTGGTGGCAACAAGCCCAGAAAAGAGAGGCACCTGACTCTGCTAAGCCAAGAATCTCTGGAATGGCAGAGACAGGTAAGCGATGAAAAAGGGCCTCCTTCTAATAGCACAGATGGCCACTGCCATCCCCGCCAAATGGCTCACTGAGTATGACAAAGGGGACAGGTGATCAAATAGACTAAGGCTGAAATGACTGTTCTAAATAGTACTGGAAAATGTGACAGGGATGGGGGAGGTGGAAGAAAGTAAAAATAGTCAATTTGTGGAAAAAATTATTGCTTTCTCCACCTGGCAGCATGTATGCTCGACATCTGCCTTACTAGGGCTCTTGGATTTTCTCCTCCTTGGCAAGTGAAATCAGGTGCTTGGGCAGATGATATACTTAGTTCCTGCTGGGATGGAAGCTGATTCGCTGTGCTTTGTCAGTTCCACCTTAATGATTGATGGCATGGTGGGAAAGTCACCACTCCTTTGACCCAATGGAGTTCTCTTCTTCCCATCAGAAAACAAGCCCCACAAACAAAAGTGGATAGCATTCAGGAATTACAGAGCGGCAGATCAAGAAGATAAGTCACTGACACTATTGGTGACAATTTGCAACACAGGACTCACCCATAAAAAGAAACCAATATATGCTAGTTCCCAGTGCTTTGCCTTTCAACCAAACTATCTGAGTAATATGTACGCTAATTTCTTTTTTTGAATTTAAACCTCACATGATCTTAATGATCTTCATATTTTTATATATAACAAATGTATCAGCACAGGTCTTCTTACAAACACAGTCATATTTCTGACAAAAGAGGCCACATTCTGGCAACCTCCTTATGCCCTGTGAGCAAGTCACTATTTTTCACTTGTGTCACCCAAGCAACTAACTTGTGTTCGCCTAACAAAAAGCATCTTCCAAAGAACACTGACAATTTCAATCAAAAGGACAATATGGCAGCCTCAGCAATGGTATCCTTCCTGAATTCAAGGTATTAGTTTTCAAGCACTGCCATAATTGTAGCACAAACCATGTAGTTAAACAATAGAAACTCATTTTCTCACTAGTCTGGAGACTAGAAGTCTGAGTTCAAAATGTCAGCAAGTTTAGTGTCATCTGAGACTTTTGTCCTTGCTTTGTAGCTGGTTATCTTCTCACTTTGTCCTTACAAGGTCTTTTCTCTGTGCACATCTGTGTCCTAAACCCATCTTTTTAAAAGCACACCAGTCCTGGGCTCTCCCTGGTGGTGCAAGTGGTTGAAGCACAGCACAATGAAGCTATCAGCAGTCACTGCAGCATGAGTTTGATCCCTAGCCAGGGAAGTGACCCACATGATGCAGCAGAACTTTCCTGTCTCACTCCCCTCAGCAGTGTATTTCAGTAGATCCACCTGTATTGCTCCCCACTCTTGTCTCTGGTGAATCCTCTCACCCTCCTGTACCTCTGTGCTGTGTGCATAAATAAATCTTAAAAAAAAAAAAAAAGCACACCAGTCCTCATGGATTAGTATAAACCTTAATACAGTTTCTCCTGTTATCTAAAAGTAGAATATTCCTTTTGTTATAACTTGGTAGGGCTTGGGAAGTCTGGGAGTGCTGACACAATTATTTCATATAAATAAATGCTAACAACATTCCAAATCACACCTTTCAAATAGTGGGGGAAATTGTGTTTCCATTTTAACTTAACTACCTCTTTAAAGGTTCAATCCCCAAATACAGTCATATGAGGTAATGGAGATTAAGACATCACCACAAAAATTTGGAGGGGAGGGGAGCAGATACAACTCAGCCTATAACATCAGGATTTTTATATCACTGTTTACTGAAAATTAAGCAGATTCTATTTTTTTAAAATTAATATCTAAGAAGGGCAGTGTTGTTCAGTAGAGCTAAGTATTAGTCTGGTGGTTCAAATATCATTCTTGGAGACCAAAATCTTGAAAAAATGCAAAATAGTTATATATGTGTGTTTAAATTTGTAGACATATTTTGCAGGTACATTTTATGAGAAATCTATGTGTATCCATTGATCTTTTCTTGCTTGTCCTTCAACACAGCATTATGCACAAAGGTAGAAGCCTCCAAGAGAGTGGCAATTTACCTCATTCCCTGCAGTAACACATAGCAGGTGTTAATTACTTCATTATTTCAATTGATCAAAAAGCCCCTAATACCACAAGGACTCTGGGCACATTTACCAATGCTTTCCCCCTATTTATTGAAAAAGCCTGCTTCAAATGTCTATTTGTTCAGCCAAAATCCTGTGTTCCAAATTGTCACTGGCTCATTTTTAACAGAATATAAAATAAATCCCAAAAGTTGACCCTCAGATATGGATTTCTGACACTAGCTGCAATGAAACCATAAAGAGGAGTTAATGTTCACTCTATCACAAGACAAAAATCACACCATAGCAGCCTCTACAATTTGCTCCCAAAATGTGTGTGATTTTTCCTGTTCTTTTTTAAGTAGTTTCTTTTTCTTCTTTTATTTATTTATGCATACAAGAACTAGACCAGAGGTACGGGGGTGATTCACCAGAGACAGAGTGGGGAGCAGAACAGGCAGACTGACTGAAATATGCTGCTGAGGGGAGCAGCAGGGAGACAGGAGAGGTCTGTTGCACCATGTGGGTTAGCTTTCTGGGCAGGGATCGAACTCAGGCCATAATGACTGGCAATAGCTTCAAAGTGCTGAGACTTAATCCCTGTGCCCAATATTACCAGTTCTTGAGAAAATATGCAAGAATCCTAACTTTCTAAATTGTGTGTGTGTTTCCTCTTCAAGTGATTATCAAATAAAGCTAACATGGGATCTCTAGAGATTTTGTGATTTACATATACAACCAACGGTTTCACTACAGGAAGGGAGGTCATTGTTGCTGCTACATTTATCACTAAATAAAGTTTTCTGGATTGGTATTTTATCAAATTAAATCTTACAAAACAAAAAAGTTCAAATTTTGTTAAATGATTTTGAATATAAGGCTGTTAAAATTCAAATTATATAGAGAAGTTTGTCTTAGAAGTAATGAATCTAGGTTTGTACAACCTCCAGCATGACTGACATCTATTAAGTCCTTTTGTCACTCTGAGCTTCCATTTGTCTCATCTGTCCAATGACTATCAAATACCACCTGATAATTACAGGGTACTTTATAGTTTAGAAAATATAGTGAACATTTGATCATTATACTAATCAGCACCCAACACAGAGAAGGTTTATTACTCTTATCATTTACCATAAGATCTTCACACTCAGAAACATGACTTGTACTTTGTTACATAGGCCCTGGTTAGCAAAGCAATGCTGGATTCCTGAAGGTAGAGGGTAAGCCAGATGTTCTTTTGATATCTTCTCCTGTTCTATGATCTATGGTTTTATTAAAAAATAAAGCCAACTTTTGGAAAGTTTGCAATAACCTGGCAAAATAATACTGAAGCCAAATGTAATTACCCATACTAAAGAGATCTAAGGATAACATAAATAATTTATATCTCTAGACAATACAAATCCTATTTTGCTTCTACATAATTCTATTAGAACAAACAAAGTAATATCTGTGAAATCATCTGCAGTGTATAACTTCTATTAGGTACTCAACAGGTACTGGAATCTAAAACTATTAAACTTATTTTTTTTCTTCGTAAGGATTTTATTTGTTGTGTGGTTCTTCTTCTTTTTTTTTTTCCCCTTCCTAGAGCTATTCTTCTGTTAGCACTCCATGAATAACCACTTTGGGATATATGAGAACCCAGAAATGGAAACAGTTTTTGGTGAAACACACTTTCCACCTCAGGACAAACTATAGCTTTCAGAGCTATGTTTAAAATACTATATGTCTAAGAAATCTCACTGAAAACCTAGCTGCAAAACCCAGGTTTGTGTCAGGTAAATGCTGCATATGTTGTAGTCTTACATGAATTACATGAATAGGAATTCATTAATTCCTATTTTTTTCCTTTCTTTCCCAACAAGTGTTAAGGAGACCACTTAAAAAAATAAAAATGTGTTTGGGAGTTAAAAGATGTGAATCTGAGCATTGTATCCCTAACTTGCCCAGAATGTGGGCAAATCATTTAGTCACTGAACCTCTATTTTTGTTTCCAGAAACAAGGATGATGATGAAAATAATTCCTAAGGTTGTCTGCAATCCAATGAGTCAGATGGACGAGAGACGTAATGGTAGAAGAACTATATAAATGTAAGGCCCTATGTCAAACAAATCTTTAGTAGTTCATCTTTAAAACTTCTGGGTGCACATATATGTTATATTTCAAAGCATTCTTTGAAGTTTGATGTGGCTATATGACTGAGTTATGAACAAAGGAATGGACAGAAAATGACAGTACTTTTAGATACAGCTCATAAAAATATCCTTTATCAAACACTATGTCAACTGTTACATGCTGATGTACATAATGTTTTTAATAAAAAAAAAATTAGGGTCTTCAATAGAGTTCCCCTCCCATTCTGCTACCAATGAATCATGCATAAGTAGGATTAAGACTCTAGTATATTAATGAATTTTTTGTCTTTAGTTTATTTGGTCTAGCAGCGAACATAGTGCTAACCAATAATATATTATTATAACTAAATGTTTGATAATGCAATTTTCTTCCCCAATTTGTGCTGAATTTCAGTCTCTGTGTTGGAGCACATTCTGCAATATTAGAAAGCTTGGTAGCACTGTTGCAAGAATTAAGGCCCAATAAAGACACAAATGAACAGTAATTACAGTGCAATCACACCTGCAGTCTAACAGTGTCCCAACATCTATAAAGTTGCCCTACATTAACTGCACTGCTTAGTTGGTAAGCTTTTGCCCTTGTGTGGTTATTTGTGATATTCTGACTATTGCTCTGATCTTTCTTTCATCTAGTTGTTCCTGCATCAAAGCTATATCACATTCTGGTGGCCATGTAGACTGTCTCCTAATTCATAGACAAATCAAGTTGTATTGCACAAACTGCAATGCCATATGAACCCTGTAACTCCATAGATAGTGAAATATTTACGATAAATATATAAACTGTCAGCTACTACAAAAATATGATATTCGTATTAATCAAAATAAGTATTACATCTATTCCTATAATACTTATTGAAGGTCCAGGATTTGAGTTCTTAAGGAAACTCTTACGAGACTTGTGAAACCCAAGCGACATTTACAGGGAATCTGGGTTGGGGCTGGTTGGTTATTTTAAGGCATGAACCAAAAACTTCAGCCTAACTGATCGGTAAGACTCCTAACGATCAAAAGATTATCTCTTAGCACTCTCTCAGCTCTGCCAAGCTGTTTTAGTTTGCTTTCATATTTTCCTTGAGCCTCTATCTTTTATCTTTGATCATATTTTGTGCCTGTTTCTTTTATCTTGGAAACTTAACTTATGGCTCCTAATTCATGTTTATCACTCTATAGTGTCTTTTACAGAACCTGAAAAAATTAGGCGCTCAACAAAGGACGATCTATTATCTTCTGCTGTGTGAACATAACAAGGACTGCTAACCCTTGGCACCTGAGCCGCGGTTTTCAAAGCACATTTACCTGTCTTACCCACCATAACTCTGTGAAATCTGAGGGGCAAGACTCAATTTACAGATGAGGGAACATAAGCTAAGAAAGATAAATCACTTTCTTGCTTCCATGACAAATAAGTGGCAGACTGGAAACTAGCTGCACTCTTTTCTAACTGCTAATCTAGTATTCATCTTACTGAATCACACACAGCAATAAGCACATTCAAGGTATTTTGGTGATGCTAAAAACACAAATTAAGTGAGATTTCATATATATTGTGCAGGCAGGTATTTGGAATTTATCTAAACTTGCTTAAGATGGAAAAGAAAATATTGGATGGAAAGGGAAATTGTCAAGAGAGAACAAAAATTACTGAGGCAGTTACAAAGTAACTATACATGATTTGGCAGAGACTACTAGCTAACCTAATGGTCAACTCCATCTCCACGTCGTCTGTGCAGTTAGCCGTTTTCATGTGAATTAAGACCCTCGAATAAGATGTAAGAAATAAGTCATATGAGTTACTTCTAAGTCTAACCCCCAGACTGTGAATCACAATGAATTTTCCTGTCTTTGTTGCAATAGCCACAAGATGCAAGGAAGTGAAATCCTTGTATGATCACATGGAGAGAACTTCTGTCAATCTGAATATTTTCAAGTCTGAGTTTATCACTTCACCACAGCGTTTTCTAACTCATACAAGTGAGCAGCAGTATTCTAACTCACACAAATAGCAACGAATAGAAGGAAAAACAAAATAAACTGATGCAATTTTTGATATTCCTGAAGATTCAAGTCACAGATAGAATAATTTTCAGAAGACATCTGTTGGTAAAAATATAACATCATTTCAGTTCTCTAAGCTCCCATTAATTTAAAGAATGACATATTGCCATTCATCATCAAGGTAATTGGCTAATTTTGAATACAACAACAAAGAGATTGAAGTTTTATTTTCTTCAAAATAAAATTTGAAGGCATTCTTTAAATGTAGTGATAATGACTCCTTGTAACTAGTTTGTGAGATTAACAATGACCTATGACATTTATGAAAGGAACAGAAGTTAAATTATAAATCTGATTAGATGACATATCAAGTCTGCCATATCGACCGTGTAGCATGTATTTCTATTTATCTTCTATCTGTCTGCCTGTCTATCTACCTATTACCTACCTATTATGAACTGAAGTAATAATACCCATGCAAATTCCAGCCATGCCATTCACTATGTGACATTGGGAACATTATGCAATCTCTGTGTTTTTTATCTGTTGTGAGAATAAGGGAATTTATACCTGAGGTGAGTGTTCTTACTGCAGGGAGCATAACTGGCAGAGGACCTCAACTGTTGGCCTTTGAATCTGCCCCATGATTCAACAAAAATACAAATGCAGTCTCTATTCCTTCAAGACATCTTTATCAGGAAGCTTTGACTTAAAGACACCCCTACAGTTCCTGGCTGGAATTGTACTATAGTTTGAGATTTTTCTTACCCATTTTTGCACATCACTGCTGAATGTTTCTCCTCTTCTTTGGTTCTCTTCTCTTTACACTTCACAGCTATCTTTTCAATAAAGTTCTTGCATGTCTGTCTCTGTCTTGGAAAGCCTAGAGTAACATAGTGAATGTGAAGGGCTTCATAAGCATAAGTACTTGACTCAAAGTGACTGCTTTTAATTAATAAAATAGGAGATTCCACTAGCACAATGATAAAGTGTCCTTAGGAAAAATATACATCGTTGGGAAACTCTTATGTTGGAGTGAATATTATGATATTGCTGTTTAAAATTAATGTGGAATATCAAGGTTAAACAGAATAAGAGTTGATTTATGATCTATGGATTATTTTTTTTAATATGTCAGTTTAAAATTTGAATTTTGTCACAAATAGCATGGTATAGTAGCCTGCACCAGAAAAGGTGGGAATCCCTTATTTCTGTATCATAGTCTGTTATAAATCAGTTACTTTAACAAAAGGCATATTAAACACAAACCTAAATTTGAAATCATAGTCTGTTATAAATCAGTTACTTTAATAAAGGGCATATTAAAAACAAACCTAAAAAGTTTGATATTTTAAAGAAAAAGTTTTACATGTGTTGTTTGACATGTGTTGAATATTTTATTTCATAAAGTATATACAAATCAGTCTTTTCCCCATCCGTTTTACACGTTTTGAGAAAAAAGGAGAGAAGATGAAAATAGTGTGAATGAAAAGAATAGTCTTCCTGAAAAAAAACAAAACAAAACAACAAAATCAAAAAAACAAAACGAAGAACATGGGCCATGATTTTTCATTTATTTATTCTTAATAGCAAATAGACAGCCATTCTAATAGTTTTTGGATGTTGATGCCAACCCCATCATTGTTCTTATTTAGTTTAGTTTAAGGCTTAACAAATCTCCACATATAGCTAGTTAATTAAAAAATAACAATAAACTATAATTAATGTAAGGGGAAGCTATACATCTTGGAAGAGACGTCTAAGAATAGTATTGAGTTCTATTTTTTAATTATGTGTTAAACATTTCATATAAGTCATTTTGTTCAATCCCCTCAACAATACTGTGAAGTCTTCTCTATTTTATGGATAAGAAAACTGAAGCATAGTCTAAGTCATATACTCAGATTTTTTGATCTGAGTTCCAGGATCTTTG
>NW_004567131.1:15646065-15656039 GCF_000260355.1 Condylura cristata | reverse complement strand
GGGGGCGGGGAATCCACAGTAGATGCAGCCTATATAATCCAATCAAAATATTTGTTAGGAAGGACAATATTAGGGGAGTCACATTTTGAGTGGCTGGTGGATGCTGTAGCTTTCAAAGAAGGCACTAGAGAAAAAAGCATAGAATACAGAAGCAAAAGCAAAGATTCATGATGGAAAGATAGCAAGAAATAATAGGGTGGCTTATCAAAATTAGGATCTCTAGGGAGCAACTGAGGCAGATACAGTGGCAGTGGAGGGGACTGGATAATTGAGAACAGCTGAAATGCAGAGGAGGCAGGTCTCACAGCTGCTGTTCAAGAAACTGTTCTGGTACTTGTGGCTCTTGTTTTAGTGGGTTTTCTGGACTTGGAATCCTGGCAGAAGGGCATGAGGGCCTGTTTTAGGGGGAAAAGTATGGAAATGGGTAGCATGGAGTGAAGCTGGAAAAAAATCGTGTTTGCAAAGGAAGCAATGATATCATATAGAGGACCCATGAGGAAATGTGTTGCTACCTGAACACATCAGGTACTGTCTCCAAGTCAGACAGGGAAATCAAGATATACTATTTATGGACAGAAGTGGTTAACAAGGAATCTACAGCCCTGTTTCTGTAGTTGTGAAAGACTTCATGTATTTATGTGGAATATTGCCCAAGGACAGGAGTATGGACTAGATGGTCTCATAGGACCACATCAGGTATAGAACTGCCTGTCTCAGTGAGTACAGCAAACAAAGGGATTTCAGTCAAGACAGAGCTGACCATGATGTCTACCAAGCTGTCAGTGGAGTATTGCCATTGCTCACACTGTGTCATTGCTAGAACAATACCTACTCCCTAGGAGAACACCAGAGTGGCAGCCACCTCTCCCAGACACCATTGTGTTTTTCTGCAGTTTAAGTCATCCACTACACTCACAGCTAACAGTCGGCGGCAAGCAAACTGCTGCCCCACCAAGAGGCTAGCTAATCAGTGCCTATTATGCTGTAGAAAGCGGCACTGATGTGTCTCTTAAAACTTACCACTGACACACCTACAATCTGACACTGTACAATTAGCCCTGTGCTCCTGGAGGCCATGGAAGCGACAATATCACTACATCAGAGACATCATTATTTGTGATTCAGAGCAGCCTGTGTACATGCAGATTTTCTATGACCTTCCAGTGTAACAGACTGAGGTTGTAATTCTTTATATTGTCGAAAAGTGTTAATTTTCCAGAGCATTCTCTATTAAGAAAACTGCTATGCTTTTTGTCATCTGACCCATTATGATTTACCCCACTGGGAAATATTACCCCTTGTCCAGCCTGAGCAAATAGTAACCTTGCTGAGCATTTCTTTATGTGTTTGACTGGAGAAGAATATCTGTTTGGGGAGATATGACATGTCAGTACTCCAGATAATCATACAGAAAACCTGAATGACAGATCCATGCATTTCATGTTCTCTTATGTCTGAACGCTCTCCATTCTCTCTTTCTCCCTCTCTCTCTCGTTCACACACATACAAGCACACACACACAAATGCCCATATAGAGGACAGATTCAAATCCAATTTCAAACAAAATAGCACAATATTACAAAGATAAACCTCTGGAGGAAAATGATTGTTGCAGGGAATCATATAAGTACAATGAATGGAATTCTAATAATAAAAATCAGGGCATCAGAAACAGCATGCATAAATAAAGTTTTAAACAATCAGTTTAAAACTTGGGTTTTTAGAACATTCAATACTTGGGTTTTTAGAACATTCCAGATATGTAATTGCCAGGGGGCATAGAGAACAGCCAGTGGTCAGAAGGCTGGGGTAAGAGCTTTTCTGAGTTGTAAACTAATTTAATGTGCTTCCTCTGGCATGAAAGTGGAGGAGGAGGAAAGAGTTTGTGGAGTCCCATTTTCACATCACCTACTTTGAATGGCAATGCAAATTCACTGGTAAATTTGGCCATTGTGGGAGGCCTGGGTAGGGAATCAAAGGCTTTAGGAGAGTGTAAAATGATCTCTGCCACTGCTTTTATAACTGGGAATAAGGAATTTTTCCACCTTTCTCCAAAGCTATGTTAATCCATCTGTAGTCTTTGATTGAGATGCTCTCCTGCTGCAACTAAAATAAATAAACAAAAACAAACAAACAAATAGAATGAATGCTGAAACTTAAATATTAAAACAGCTCCATGCTCTTTTTGTTATTATCATTTGGGTGAGAGTCCCCGTTCTTTGTTCTACCTCAGCTCCTGTCCTGAAACCTGCAGTGCCAAGAAAACAGTTTCTGTTGAATTTCTAGCTGGAACTTTTATGATTTAAAATGTCCCAGTATGCCATTACCATGCTATTTCAAGTTGTGTTTTGAATCAAATTTGACTAAAAATAAGGGCTTTCAGATTCTGGCAAAAAGGAGGAAAGGAAGAGGGAGAGAGATAAGAAGAGGAGGAGAAAGAAAAGGAGGAGGGAGGAAGAAAAGAATAGAGTGCCTTTACTCTGAAATACTTTGAAGATTTTTTAAATACCTATTTAATTGGGGTGAGGAGATGGCCATTAGCCAAATAGCCTCTATTGAATAGGTTGCATTATGTAGAATTTTACAATAAACTCATTCTGGATTTGAGTACTTTGTCTAAGTCACACCTCCTCAAATCCCTGGATATCAGTGCTTTATATTTACATACTAGCATATCTTAAAAGACAGGATTTTTCTTTTTCTTTATTACATCACAGATTTCCTCCATGTATAGGTAAACAATTTCAAAGAGAATAACTAAATGTGAAGACATGAAATCAATATCAGCACGTCTTTTGAGGAGCTATAACCATGGCGAACTGCTATTCCGATAAGACCACCTGCTCCAAGCAGACAGATGGCAGCCCTATGGGGTCATGGCTCCCCTTGTAAAGAAAGCTGGCGTCACATGCGTGCACAGTTTTGGCAGAAAAAAAAAAAGACCGAAGCATTAACACTTTGCAGGAGATAGCAGTGACTTTGTTGAAGAAATGTCAGCACTCAGCTTCCTAACATTCTCTGTTCCCAATCATTCTATGGGTTGGGCAGCCGTGTCCTTGCTTTAGCACATTTTACTAAGAAGAAAGGGATATGAAATTAGCATTCTCTGAGGCACAGGCAATCATGCAGATGGAATAGGCTGAATATGCTGGGTAACAAAATAAAACACAGAGCAGTGCTTCTTTTGGGATCATCCTCTCCAAATAGCAACCATGTAACAGTATTGCATTTCAGATGACTGAAGATAGCTCTGAAGGGTGTATGTGTGCGCATGCGCGCCTGTGTGGGGTGGGGGGACATAGAGAAAGAAGGTAGTAAATAAATAATAAAATTCACATTAAAACAGGAGTATAGAAGATTTTTAAGGTCCTATACAAATTATTCCTTCATTTTTATATTAGTGTCGAAGTTTAATAACTTTAAACATCTTTTTACATTTACATTGGAAACTATATTTTTCATTATTTAAAAAAATAAAATTTCATGTATTGTATAAACAGCAGTAAGATAAGTTCATTCATTCATTTCTCCATTGTAGAATACTTCTGTAGAGGCTATTCAGAATTACTGGTCAGCATCAACTAAATGCCAATTTATTCAACCAATAAAGGAAACAAACAAACAAACAAAAAATCCTCCACTGATTTTCAAACATTTTGGAAGGGAAGGAACAATTCCTTCCCTTTTCTAGGTTGTGAAGTTTTAAGAGTCAGTGAATATAAAATAGACAATATGATTTCTAGTTCCAAGGAATGGGAATTCTGGTAAGGTATACAAATATAGTCATTTTATTGTATGTACCATCAGTCAGTGAAGTCATTTCTAAAATTCCTAACAGTAATGAAATTTAGAGCCCAACTCTTTCCTTAGCTTGGCCTGGAAAATGTGTTCCCAGAGCCTTGATTGGGTATGTGCCAGGTATCTAAAGCAGATATCCTACATCCAGAAGTCTATAGATCAGAAAGTATGTACAAGCACATTCCCTAACTTTAGTACACTAATGTCAAGCACTGGAGTGTGATAAATATGCCTGAATAAGACATCAGACATACTCCTGGCTCCTCAAATGTTCTGTCTGACTAAGCCCCGCTCTGAAAGAAGCATGGAGGTGAGTCTGCAAGTTCTATAAATCAGCAAACAGCCATCCAGAGGAAAAGCCCACTCTTTCTGTACTGACTAGAATAATCAGAATCTCACTGACAATGTTTCTAACAGTTATTTCCGTAACAGGACATCCAGCGGCTGGCAGGTTCAAAATATCACCAACACCCTATATGCGTCTTACCCATATTTTTCTTTCAGATTTTGCTTTTGATTTGCGATTATTACCTCATGGTTGTAAGACATAGAAGAAAGCATGATGTTCTCACACAAACTCAACCATTTGAAGCAATCCGCAAGGAAAGGTGAGGAAAAGTCCTTTTCTTATGTGGTGTATACTTTTGTCTCCAATAGAGAACTTACAGTCACTAGTTTAAGTCACATGGCTACTAGACCAATCACTGACAAAAGTACAGGAAATGACAAAATGGCCTAGATCTATAAAAATTTTACTTAGGGGATGAACCCATTATATATAATCTTATGTAACACCAGGACAGAATACACTTAGGAAAAAGTGGAAAAACACTGGGAAAACATGATGAGGGGATCCAGTCACTCTCTTTTAAGTATCCTGGCTAACATGAAGGATGCTGCTGGAATGCCCTTAACTAGGCTTCAGGACAGGGAAAGGAGGAAATAGGATATTGATGTATTTCCCAATAATTTCATTGACCTTGTCTTCTCAAGGTTTTTCTTCAACTGACTGGGAAGTTAGTAATAGGTTATGGGGCTACCCTGGCATCTTTGAGCAACATCTGTGAGAAAATTCTTCATTTTGATTGCTAAGAAATTTTCACAGGTTCTTTTTGTTTGTAATACAAGGCATCTTGGTTCTTATATTTCATAGCAGAATTTATCTCCATGATAGAAATTCTGCCACAATACCCCAATGAACTTGAAAATACCATGAAAAAAGTGTTAGTTGCATTGTGGGAACACTTATGAATTTAAGTGTGGCACAAACATATAGTATACATGAATTTTTAGATACTTTATTCCAAATGCTACAGTTTGGAATAAAAAGTTCAAGGCTGAGCCTTACCTGGTGGTGCAGTGGGTTAAAGCATAACACTAGGAAGCTAAAGCCACTTCAGCATGGGTTTGATCCCAAGCCCCAGAGGTGACCCACATGGAGCAGCAGACCTCTCCACCCGCTGCTCTCCTCAGCAGTATACTTTGTCAGTTGGCCTCAGTGCTCCCCACTCTGTCTCTGGTGAATCTTCTCACCACCCCTGTACCTCTGGCCTGTATCCCAGATCTGTATGCATAAATAAATAAATATTAAAAAAAAATTCAAGGTCTAAATTTCATTCCCCAATAAAATTAAGCTATACTGTTTTAGAAAAAAATGTTTCTAGGGCTAGGGTAATAAATATACAAGATGAGCCTAAAGCATCTTCTCATGTCAAAAAGAATACCAGAAAATCTACAGGATGGAGGTATGTCAATACAAAAAAACTCCAAATGGCCAAATTTGGGTTACAAAATAAGTAACATCGTACTAAGCTATATCCCAAAGTATACAACAAATAAGTTGGGTTACAAAATAAGTATCATACTAAGCTATATCCCAAAGTATACAACAAATAAATATGAACCTACAGTAATATAAATAAATTAAGAATTCTAAATTGGGCTTCCCTGGTGGCACAGTGGATTAAGTCTAAGCACAATGAAGCTATCAAAAGTCACTGCAGCACAACTTCAATCCCTGGCCAGGGAGGTGTCCCACATGGCATGGCAGACCTCTCTTGTCTCACCCACTGCTCCCCTCAGCAGTATGTTTCAATCTGACTATTCTGCTCCCCACTCTGTTTCTAAAGAATGCTCTCACAACTTCCCTCCCCCTGCACCTCTGGCCTAAACCCCTGCTCTTGTATGAATTAATTAAAAAAAAAATTTAAAAAAGAATTATAAATAATTGCACCTATTGCTCTCTCCATGCAACAGATTTTAATAAACTATCTCCTCCATGCTGATGAATTGGGGCAGACTTACCTAAAAATAAATTAATAAGTAAGGTAAAACCAAAGAATAGAGTATGGAAAGAGAAAAATGGTAACCTAGTAGTAATTTGACAAACAGGGCCTTGACTAAGTCATCAAGATTGATAGGGATTTATTACCCGTAAAAATTTGTGTTGATATCGTATAAGTTGTGATGAGAGAGACACAACTGTCCATGTTATTTTCTTAAACCTATAATCTTAACCTGCTCATAAAGAAACATCAGATAATCCCATATCAAAGGAGTCTAAAATATGTGACTAGTATTCAATGCTATCGAGGTCAAGACAAGTAAAGACTGAGGAACAATCACAGTGCAGGGTGATTGAGGAGACATGATTACAAAGTGTGATTAGTATCTTTCATTGAATCCTGCCACAGAAATATGACATTGGATAAAAATATGGCACAATCTGAATAAACCATGGAACCAATTTGGATTCAAAAGCAGCAATGGAAGCAATGATAGAGCGCTGGAACATAAGGCACAGAGAATGGTGAGATGAGTTTAAATACAGTCTCAATATGAAGGTAATTATTCCAGGTCAAGAAAGAAATCATGTAAATCTGTGTTGAATTGTGTGTTTGTGTTGGGGACTGAGAACAGAACGATCGAACCTTGCCCTTCATTCTTTCGCGCTAGCTTGCTAAACAACAACTCTCGAAAAAACCACAAGACATACTTTCGAGATAACATTCTTGGAACACTGACGTATTGGCGGTTTGTGCAAGCACCTGGGCCAAAGGCTTTAGGGGGTTTTCTGAAAAAATTTTCATTCCCCTCCCTTCCCCTTTCTGCAAGCTTAAATACCCGCACCCTGCTCAATAAACTTGAGACCTTGACGCGACTCAGATTGACTCTGTCTTTCTTTATGTGCCTGGTCTCCTTTCTCTCTCCCCCCATTGGCTTTGCAGGAGGTGCCCCCTCGAGACCCACGAATTACTAGACCTGCTGGACGGGTCATGTTTGTGTGTGTGATAGAGCGAGAGAAAGAGAGAGAATGCATATATGTGTGGCAAATGGCATCAGGACAAATATTTTTTTTTCTTAAATGCTGAAAAATACAGTATATTTGTTTTATAATAGAAGCAACACAAAATAACTATCATCATCTGGTGGCTGGTGGTGCAATGGATTAAAGCACAGCACTATGTAGCTCTCTGCAGCCACTACAACACTAGTTCAATCCCCGGTTAAGAAGGTCATACACTCATCAATGAACTTCATCAATCTGCCTATTTTGCTTTCCACTCTGTCACTAGTGGGTCCTCTGACTGCCCTTGCACCTCTGGCCTATACTCCATTCTGTATGTATAAATAAATAATTTTTTAAAATAGTATTAGAAGTTTTAACAACAGGAAATTTATGAAATTCAGGTTAGAAAAGAAGTAAAACTATCAAAATATATAAGGTGTGTGTACAATATAATAGATATCAGACTCATCAAGAAGTTTTTAGAAGCAATACATAAATTGTGCAAGCTACTAGGTCACAAAATCAACATGCAAAAAATCAGTTGTAAAAAAAAGTTGTATTTTTATATACACAAAATAAACAAGTGGAAAAAGAATATTAATTTCTTCCACAATTGTACAATTGTATAAAAAAGGATCAAATACCTAAAAATTATTCAAGGCATTAGGAACAATCTGGGAATGACAAAGGAGGAGATTTTGTAGATATCACCTCTCTTTCAGTGTAGAAAAGGCTGAACATCAGTGTGTATGTGTGAGGTGGTGAGGATTGGTTTACCCGATGATCACTACTATTCTCCAACAAATTTCCCATTCAAGAGTGAGAAAAAAAGATATTTTCAGAAAAACTGAGCAACCTTACCACTTACAAATTAATTCTTAAAAGCATAATTTTTAAGAGGAAAATATAGGTTATCATATTGAATCAAAATGGCCTAAGAGGGGGTCCTTGCTGCACTCCCAGAAGGATAATCTGAGATGGTTAGTAAAATGAATCATGATCAGAATTAGCTGACTTTGTTAAAATAAAGTAAATCAGTGAAACTCTGAAAGGTGGTCACTGGGAGGGAAATATCTTCTCAACTATGAATTTTTTAGATATGTAAATTCTTGGGCCCCACCTTAAGTTCACTGAAGTAGAAACTCTGGGGTTTGAGTTCAGAAATCTTGTTTCAGCATATTTCTTCAGGTGACTGATGCCAACTCATGTTCTGAAACCACTTCTCTTTGCTTACCTGGTGTGACTGGATTGGGGAGTACTGAGATCTATTGGTTTATTTGGGCTTGTGAATGGGACTCAGAAGATTAATCTAGAAGAAGGAACTGTTGAAGCAGGTCAGGAAATACAACTGAATTCTCTTATGATCTTCAAGCACAATGCATCAAAATGTATTACACAATATCATCCATGTTAAAGAGCTGACATCCACGATTTTGTTCAGCAGTATATCGACACATTCATCTAATTAAAATATTACTGTCAGATTGAAGGGTTGATAGTTGTAGTACACAAAACACTTCAAGTTGACACAGAAGTGATTCACTCATTTATTCAAAATATATTTGAACATATACTACATGTCATCTATTATAGGAAGAGCACTGGAAATTTAACAATATGTCAATAAATGTCTGTAATTTCTAAGGTATAAAATAGAAACAGATGACTATAATGCGGTAGCAGGGTTAACCAATAGTTTCAAGCAGAATGCCGTGTGTTGAAGAGAGAAATGTAAGGTGTCTAATCGTGTGTCGAAGAGAGTAATGTAATGTGTCTAATGGTGGCACACAATTTTTTCTGTGGTAGGTTATCACCAGAACTTGAATGAGCAAAAAGTTTTCTAAATAGAAAGACTGAGTAATATAAGGTAAAACAGTTAAGTGCAAAAACAAAGTGATATTTTGATTGTGACATAGGTTGCAAAGTAGGATAAAACTAAACTAGTGACTCTATCACATACTTTAGAGTCACTCAAAACCTCTTTTTTCCCCCCACTTGTGCATATCTTAGCTTTATTATCTAAAGACAAGGGTTCTCTCTTGAAAATACAACCAGAACAATAATGAACTTAACAGCATACTTTCATCCTCAGAACCCATTCAAATTTTATCAATGCCCTTTATAATAAACATACCAGGCCAGTATCAAATGCTAATTTAGCAGTCAGTTCTTTTTAGATTCCTTACATATTGAATAACTCCTTCATTGCCTTGACTTTAATATTTGAAGAATATCAATGAGTTTCTGTGTATAACATGTCACAGTTCTCCCTGATATTTCTTCCTGGCCATAGTTAGATTATGCATCTTTGATAGGGATTTCACTTTTTCTCATGATATTTTATCAAGTGACACACATAATTTTGATTGTCCCCAAATTATCAACTCTAAATTTGACCACGTATTAGGTTGTAACGCCAGGCTTTTTTTTTTTTACTAAAATATTATTTTTCATTTTATGTAATTAATATTTTGTCAGAAGGCATATGTGTAAACATATACTTGCCATTCATTGTTAAGTTTTGAAGTTTTGTCAAAAGAGTCCTATTTTATGTTATAGGGCTTTGTTTCATGGGTTACAGCTTATTATTTATTTTGGCATTCAGATTGCCCTATATTTGATCAGAGGGATCCCCCCACAACCTGATACCTTTGTCCTTTAAGTAACTTTCTGCCACTCTTTGAGTACACAGTTGTTTCTAAGTTTTAGAAACTGGATAATATGAGATTATTTTACAATTTCTCTGTTCCATATGTGGATCAAAGAGAATCTTCTGTGGGGGGATACTTATTTTTTTTTAAAAGATGTATTTATTCTTGGCCCTCCCTGGTGGCGCAGCCGGTTAAAACACTGCACTAAGAAGCTTAAGCCACTTCCACATGAGTTC
>NW_004567131.1:15637208-15645690 GCF_000260355.1 Condylura cristata | reverse complement strand
GCATGCCCATCAGGTGAAATAAAACATATTATTTATCATACAGAACTGGGTTATAGGCCAGAGGTGCCAGGGGTAAGAGGTTTCACCAGAGACAGAGTGGGGAGCAAACAGGAAAACTGAAGAAGTACACTGCTAAGGAGCAGCGGGCCGGCGAGTTAGAAGAGGTCTGCCATGCCATGTGGGTCACCTCCATTGCTGGGGATTGAACTAGTGTTGCAGTAGCTACAATAGCTTCATAGTGCTGTGCTTTAACCCCTTGTGCCCCCAGGGAGGCCCCAATATAATTTTTACCCTACTTAGGCTCCAACATCTAAGATGGACCACTGCTTCTAAGAGCTGAAATCTTTCTCACCATGTCCAGACTCAAGAAATATTTGAATAGGCTATTCCCTGATAAGAAGCTCCAGTTACCATTCTTGGATGCTGATAGCTGTGGTGGGAAGCTGTCCCTGGATTACATCTATATCTGTTCAACACTGGCACACAATCAGAACACCCCCCACCAAATTTGATGTAACACTCTCATCTCACATTGCCCCCCACCTCCTCACACCTTGTAAGGATATCTTCCTCAGCTCATGGGGCTTGCCTCTGACAGCCCACAATACCACCAAGACCCTCGCCTGTTTCATCACCAATACCCTCTTGGCCCCAAGGGGGCCCACCCATATTCAGTGTCCCTTCAGGCTTAGGGATCCTTGTATTTTCTGGTTTCTCCAAATGGTTTCAGTGGTGAATTTTCAAGAGAGGAAATATGGGTAAGCAGGGAATGAAAAGGAGGAAAAGAAGGTAAACAGCTATCAATAGCTGTAAATGAAAGAAATTATGTATTATATTTGAATTTTGGAGAGATGCACTTTTAAACAATAATGAAACTGGTTCCTAAGCCATAAGGCTAGTGAGATCAGTTATAAGAAATCTGAATCACTGTCATAATTCAGATGATGCTGATATGAATCTAGAGTGTGACTGTGAGAGCAAGATTCTAAAAATGGGAAATTGAAATATTACTAAGGTTGAAAGAAAGTGGTGAATAATTAAGTAATATGAAGTTAAGGGAAATGAAGGTTTCATCCTGACATTGAGTTTTAATTCCAGTATCAGATTTGGCAGATTTGTGTAGGCAATCTTTTCTTTTCTCCTTCTATTAATATTTTCTTCTTTGTAATCTTTTCTTTCCTTCTTCTCTGGTGATTAGATGGTCCTAACACAATTTCTTTACAACTGTGCTTATTTTTTAGACTGACATCTTTCTGTGTTACCTCTTAAATTACATTATACTCTTTAAATTTCTTATTCTACCACTTTCAGTTAAGTAAGTATTCTTTGGATATCTATATTCTTAAATGATGTATTTTTATAAAACCATTTAATTTTTATCCTTAGGGATGAAGAATTTCCTTAGGAATACCCTTTCATTTTATCCTTAGGAAGCTTATCTTTCATAATCATTTCTTTGATATGATACATGTGATAAAACATACATAGCAATGATATGACTAAGTATATGACTACCTGACTTTATAGTACTATCAGGGTTGTAAATTACTAGTAGATCATAATATCAACAGACGCTAGCAGAAGCAACATAGCTAACTGATTTTTAAAAATGTAGCAGATTCAGCATCTATGCACTTGAATGTTGTTATTCAACTACTAAACTAAGCATTTCTCTGTGAGAAGCTGGCTTCTATCCAATTAAAAAATGTCTGGAGTGAACATCAAGGAATAAAATATAAAACAAAAACAAAAAATAGAACCAGTTTTTTTAATCAAAGTGAAACATGCAAGGGAAAGCAACCCTGTTCAGTTTCTGGAAGTTGAAGTCTATATCACCAATTTCTTTTTCATTTCTTGTTCCTGCTCCAATATTCCTAAGTTATTATCAGCAGAAGCACAGCCAAAACCTCTTGGTCATGGTTGACTCCTCTTCACTGGAAGTAATAAGACTCACTCAATTCCTTTTCCAGTGACAGTGTCTTAAAAAAAAAAAATCAGTTAATACATTTTGGACAAGGAAATCTATAGAATCCAGAAAAGCTTAGGGCAAATAAATTGAGTATTTGGAATTTCTTGGGCTATAACTTTGATTTCGGACATAGCCATAGGCATCCTTTAATTTGCTTTTTATTCCTTCATTTATTTTAAATCTTGTTTAATCTTAATTTCCTGAATGATACTATAGTATCTGACATATATCAAGTCTTTAAGTGTTCACTACATTTTTAAAAATTTGGCATATTTTCATGAAAATGATATAAAATTTTATTAATGTTAAGACAGGAAGTCCTAATATGATGAACCCTTCCTTCTGGAGTTACTTATTCATTTGGAAAACTTACTGAGATTCTGCTGTCTTCAAAACCCTAAACATGTATCTGGAACTGAGTAAGAAAGTTGATTATTAAGGGTTCTTCCTTAAAAGAGGAGTATTTAATATCATTGCAGTGATACGACATGGAAACATTTAAGTAAAACCAGTCCATATATTAGAGCTAGTAAATATTACAAATTACTGTTAGGATGTAGAGAAGAATGAGAGAAATCATTGTGAGTTAAACTGACATGAAAAGATTACTGAGTAACAATTATTTAAAATGTTTATATTTACTGACTTGAATTTCTTCCAAGAGATAATAGCCTCAAATATTCATATTTTCTATGTATTATACTTTCTTAGAATTGATTACCATATGACTTTTTTTTCCCTACAGAAACTTTGCTGTCCTTAAGTCATAATTTTTGTTAATATATTGTATTTGTGTAGAATCTATGCGGTGTATTAGGAACAAATATATTTGTGAAAAGCATTCAGACCTGATATTAATTCTCCTTTTCTAGCTCTGTCATTTACTATTATCTATGGTAAATGCAAAAATGATATGTTTGATACACCATTTGCTCTTATTTTGGAGCATACAGGACACTGTTATATTCCTCACCTCCTTGCATTTATATGGAATCTAGTACATACGTCAAGTTCTGGTTAATGGAATGAGGTGAGAAATTGTGGACACCGTATCCAGGCTTGTCTGCTAAACTTTATGTGTGACACTCTTATTATTTTTAATCTTTTTGATTACAAATTGGCCACATTCTTTGCAGAAACCCTAGAAGGAGATGTTCTATCAAAATGGAAGGACCCAGGGTTCCTATATCATGCACAATGCTCTTTGCAAAATAGTTTGTGGAATTTGATATGAACCAAAAATAAAGTTTGCTGTGTAAAGCCAAATAGAATTTGTGGCAGAAACACACACACATGAATTCCCCTATGCATTCACTGGACTCTGTTCTGTGACTATCACTTTCCTTGAGTATCCCTGTTCCCTTTTATAAATGTAATATTTACCTGAATTTCATTTCCCAACACATCCACTTCCCAAATTCCTGGGCATAACTCAAGACCCAAATCAAATACTCCCTTCCCATAGGTTCTTCCTACTTCTCCAATTAGATGAAATCACACATTCCACTGAACTTCTGTGATTTTTCTTCTACTACCAGAATCTTTCTTAGAGATCTCTTCTAAAGCTTCTCCTTCTAACAAAATGATTTAAACACAAGATCGACTGGGAGCTTACATATAAAATGAAGGATATAAAAATTAGAGGACTGCCACTAGAAAAGTTTACAGGGGAGTTGATGTCACAGAATTGTGACTAACCATGATTTTCCTCTTAGTTATTAAGGGAATATAATGAATAACTTTATGTCAATAAGTTCAACAACTTAGCTGCAATGGACAAATTACTTAAAAGAACCAAACTTGAAATCTCATGCAAAGGTAATAGATAATGGGATCTTTTACATTTAAAATATTTCCAAAGGACTGCTAGACTGGATGGTATCACTGGTGAATTCCACAGATAATAAAGGAAGAATCAGTAACAATTCTGTACAAGCATTTCATGAAATTGAAAGGAAAGAACATTTCCCAATTCATTTTATGGAGCCATCATTTCCTTGACACCAAAATTATATGAAAGCATTAAAGAAAAACAACAGACCAAACACTTTCATGATTTTTTAAAAAAAATTAGCATATCAAGCCATTATAGAAAGCATGACATATTGACTAAGTGGGAATTTTTGATGGTTCAATATTAAAATTAATATAATTTACCATAGTAAAAGTGTGATGAATATATGATAATCAATAGATGCAGAAATTTAATTTGACAAAAGGTAGCCTTTATGCATGATAAAAGTTCTCATTGAACATAGTTCCCTCCCATTTACAACAATTTAGATACCTCAGCTTTTTATTGTGATAGTTTTCTATTACTTTCCTATCATAAAATTACTTATACTTAGTCACTTAAATGCTTATTTACTTTAATGCCAAGTAGTTATAGAGTTGATACTCAATTGATAAATTACTAATGCATGATTAACATATAATTCTTGGTTAATTGGGAGAGTTATGATCATTTTAACCTTGTAACAATTTTTTTTTTAAAGATTTATTTACTTATTCGTACACTGGGGTACAGGCCAGAGATGCGGAGGGTGAGAGGATTCACCAGAGACAGAGCAGGGAGCAGAACAGGCAGAGCGACGAAGCACACTGCTGAGGGGAACAGCTGGCGAGCCAGGAGAGGTCCGCCTCGCCATGTGGATCTCCTCCGGGGCAGGCGGGAATCGACTTCATGTGGAAGTGGCCTAAGCCCCTTTGTGCTGTGCCTTAACCCGCTGCGCCACCAGGGAGGGCCCCTTGTAACAATTGAATAGTTAATTTGTAAATGGTTTTATGTGCCAAAATATTTGCATGCAAAAAATATTCTTTTTGTAACTACTGTATAAGAAAGGCATGTTTATTTTAATTCCAGTTTCACAGATGAGGAAATAAAAGCATAAAAATGATTACCAGTGTACCAAAAGTCACAACAAATGGCAAAGAATAGAATAGGGACTTGATCTTAGGCATGCTAATCCTGGAGCTCACACATTGTACTCAATTTTCATTGCCCTTGAAGCAATGAGGAAAGTACTGATAAGGAAGATGTTACACAAGAAAAAGGAAGAGTTTAACCCAGCCATGATACATTTAAACCTTTATATAATTTATTCAGCTGGCCTCTAACATGTGGCTACAACATAAATGGACTACAGTATTTGCTCTCAGTAAGATCAGAGGGAAGTTACAGAAGCAGTGATTAAGTTAATAGACATACATTGAGAACCTTTTATCTGCTATAACTGAACTAGATGGAGGCTCCAAAGATGAATAAAACATAATCCCTGTCTTTGAAGATCTTAAAATCTATATAAAATTTGACAAATTAAATTTATTTCCACCTCTTTATCTGTATTTTGACCTTATTTTTAATTGAATTTGTAAATATTAAAGAAAAATGTTGTAGTTTTTCACAATAAATAAAAATAAAGTTTGTTTTATTACTGTGATAATTGAATATTATCTTAAGTTTAAATAACCTCACAAAATGTTGAGAATTTAGGTTGAAGTAAATAAATCACAGGCTGTTAAACAGATCATGTGGCAATCATGTCATGTGTCTCATATTTCTGGATAAGAGATCTGAAAATATACAACGATATCGGTTTTAAGAGATCTGAAAACCTCTACATCTATAAAACTGACAACCTAAACTCAACTATCTGTTTGGTCAAAGCAGCAGAATATAATTTCCCAATAATTTCCTATAATAACCCATGGTTAAACATGGGATGGCTTTTCCTACTTTTCTAAATTTTAAGATACTTGGGTTGTATTTCAGAGTATATGTCCTAGAAAGTAGACCTAGCACGATCATTTGGCACACATTAAGTACAAACAACAAAACAAAACACACACACAGAAACTTTGTCACTTCTTAAGGCTTATTAACATTAAAACACATTGAAACCATCCCTTATTGAGGAAGAGGGTTACCTGGGTCAACATTCATACTGGTGTGTGTATTTACTTCCTGTCAAATCAGTCAGTTGAGACGACTGTGCTAATTTATTTGATCAGAGGCTTGTCAATGTAATTAGGTTAAAATGGTGCCCTAATGCAACTGCATGACACAAAAATAGTTGAATATGTATGAATGCAGAATGAAAAACAGCAACACATGTTATTTTTTAATAGCAAAGACAACAGAACAGACAGATTTGCTTAAGATGTTCAAAGGAAAGACATTTTTCTAGGTCCATGGAACCAGAGACAATTTTTCTTAGAGATTTGAATTACAAGAAGTAAGGATCAAACTTTTGATACTTCCTAAAATTCATAAAGTTCTTGATGTGAATGGAAAGAGTGAAAATTATTATTAGACAGTGGGGTTTCATAATTGACAATAACTGGGAGGGGCACTATTTGTCTTTTACTGGAGAGGGCTGCTGTAGCAAGATTTAAGATTTCTGTCTTTGAGAGGGGAAGCTTAACAGCTTAATCTTCGTACAAACTTGTAGGTTTAATGAGAAGAATATGAATTCAGAAAGAACAAAATATTTAATTCCTCTTCTGTGGAAAACATAGCTCTCAAAAACAAACAAACAAACAATGAGCATTATTCAGTATTTGGAAGAAATAAATACTTATGTAATTATTCCTATAAAATATAATAAATTTTGAATTCATATACACAATTTTTTTTTTAATGCTAAAAGGTACTTATGCCTAGGTTCAATTTAGTTGGTTTACAATTCTTCCTTTAAAATAATTTTTTAAGGTAACATGACACTACAACACACAATACTTAAAAGTGATCTGTTTTATGCAGTTAACATCTATGTGCATCTATATGTATGCTTGCATATTTAAAAACCAGTAACCACAAGTTAATGGCTGCTATGTTAAGAACTTGGAAGTCATGAAGCCATCACCTTGAGTCTGAGAATAATAATTAAAAACAAAACAAAACAAAAAGAACTACCCTGAAAACCAACAGCTCCTTGTAGATCCATCAGACAACTACAGTGGCAAAGCAAACCATTTTCTCTAACATTGTTTTTGGGGCTGCAACCGAAAGACTTGTTCTCTGAAATAGTTGGTAAGTCTTTTGGCTTCCCAAAATTTTTACCAAAAAGTTAGAAATATTCCCCCCTTTATCTTTTGAAGATTTTATCTTGGTTTTTGTTTTTCATCCATTTAGTTAAAATGTCCCTAAGCAATAGCTTACATTCTCTTCAGTAATTGTGTACATTATATGTGTATATTTTATATACTTTTTTTTTTTGCTCACCTGTTTTGTATTCTGATATGTGTACTAGATTTTGACATTACTTTTTAAATTTCTAATGTGGAATTTTTAAGTTCTATAATTTCCACTTGATTATTAAAATATATTTATCTTCTCTTTGGACAGTTGAATCTTTTTTCTTCTATTATCAATATATTAATAGTGCATATTTCAACATTTTAATCTTTGTACAGCATTACTTTTATTTTCTTATGGTTGATATCCATTCTGTATTCTTTTTTTTTGATTTTGGTCATACAATCTTATTTCTGAAAGTAGCAATCTAAAGATGATAACAAACTCTTTGCTATTGTCCCAATTTTCTTTCCCCTGGATTCAGACAGACCCTTTATCAATAGAAGGAAGTGCATTTGACATTCTTGGACTCTTAAAATAGTTCATAATAAATATTTCAACGTACTGGATCTTTTCTTATTCTCTTATACCTAGCAACATTGTTATAAGAAATTCCAAAGAGTCCCGTAGAGAAGCCCTTTGCAAAGAAATTAAGTCTTCTATCAAATTATTATTTCAGAGTACCTAGCTCAGATTTCATCCACATATAAAGTGTCAGGAAATGCCCTCAGAATGTCTTTCAGATAGTATCCCCACTTCATAGTTTGGTACAATTAGTTATCATTACTTCCACAGTTCTGTGATGACACAGATGGTATATTTTTGTCTGGCTTTTCAAGTGGTTTCTAATGAGAGCATTTTTGATTATTAATTCTATATCCTATCTAGAAGTAAATATTGTGTTATACCACCCTGAATCTGACAGCAATCTGAGGCAAAGATATTGTTTTTCTTCACATTGATGGATAAGAACATATCACAAAGAAATCATAGAGCTTGCCAAAGGACATAAAATAACCTGACCAAGGTTTAACAGAAAATGGGCAAGTTTCAATTCTAGATCTAGCTTATGACATGATATTTACAAATTACAATGGGCTTAACAGTCTAAAATGGGCTTATTATAAGTCAAGGACTTAATATATTAGCTTTTCAATGTGTTCTGTGTAAAATATTTGATTTTCCTTTTTTTACTTATTTCTTTGACTCATGGGTTATATAATAATAGTGTATTGTTTGTATAGTATCTGTGGATTTGCAAGATATCCTTCTGTTATTGGTTTCTAGTTTAATTGTATTATGGTCATATATAGCAACTAGCTAAACTGTTAAATTATTTCACTGGGGGCCCTCCCTGGTGGCGCAGCGGGTTAAAGCACTGCACTAAGAAGCTAAAGTCACTTCCACATGAGGTCGATCCCCGCCTGCCCCGCAGG
>NW_004567131.1:15571318-15636562 GCF_000260355.1 Condylura cristata | reverse complement strand
TAGATTTTTCTATTAGTTGATTTCATCAAATAAGGAGATAGGTTTTTAGTTACTGATTATAATCTAGATGTTTGTCTATTTCTCCTGTAATTTGATCAGCTTTTGCTTCACATGTTTTGATGTTATTAAATATGTAAATATTTGTTATTTACATATGGACTCAATAGGAGTCAATGGACTCCTATATAACTATATAATTATCAAATACCCTCTTTCCCTTTTTTTTTGCTCTGAAATCTATTTTTTTCTGATTTAATATTGTTACTCCAGTTTTACATTAATTTGTGGTATTTCCATTTGATATATAATTATATAATTGTCTAAGTTCTGATTTCTGTCTTACTTATTTTTAACATTACTGACAATTCAATAAATAATTAAACATATTTAAAGGATATTATTATATGATTTTATACACACATTGTGAAATAATTACCAAGAAAGACCAAGATAATTAGCATATCCATCACTGTATATAGATAGCATAGTTAACTTGCTTAGTGTGTGTGTTGGAGGAGTATTTAACATGCGTAAGAAAGTTGCTTCTCTCAGCACTCTCATATATACAATTTCAGAGCATTGACTTCTCTCAGCAACTCTCAAGTATTCAATACTATATCATTAAATATTGTTAGGACACTGTACATTAGATCCTCAGAACTTCTAACTGAATTTTGTATCCGTTTATCTATATCATTCAACTATCATTCTAGTGTCTGTTTCAATGAAATCAATTTTTTTTCTAGATTCTACATATAGATGATACAATACAGTAATTTTTCCTTTTGGATTATTTTACTAAACACAATGCCCTCCAAATTCATCTGTGTTGCTGCAAATGTACAAATGACATATGATATAATTTCTTTTTTTATAGCCGTTTAATTTGTTCCTCTTTGCTTTTCAATCCCTGCTGACCTCTTTTACCAATTCTTTCCTAACTTGTTTACAGCCCACTGATATGCCCATCAAAGACTTCATTCACTTTTATTACTGCACTGCTTCTACCGTAGAGTTTCTATCTCTCTTCTTACCTTATCCATCTGTTCTTGCATATTGTCGACTTTTCCTATTAGATTTTGTAGCATATTAATCATAGTTATTTTAAAAATCTTGGTTTGGTCATTCCAAATTTTGTACCACACCCAAATCTGTTTCTGCTGTTATAGTCTCTCTAATTAGTGTTTTTTACATTAGTATATCCCTTGTAATTTATTTATTTATTCATTTATTTATTTGTAGAGATCTGGAAATCAATTCTTGGATGGAAAATAAATTGGTGTTAGTAGTAGTGGTGGATTTCTGCTTCTAGACTTTTATTATAGTATCCTGTTTCTTTGAGTTCACTTGTCTCTCAAACTTTGAGGCAGAAATTTGTATCTTGAGCAATTTTATTCACCAATGAATGTTCGAAGACTTGTTTATTTTCAGCTTGTTTCTTTTGTTTGTTTGTTTTGAGGATTGTAGTGACATCCACATTCATTACATGTAGGATCAAAAAATGTACTGTTTAGTTTTCATTTTGGTATCTGCATGCTTGTTTATTTTTGAATAGTTGATGTGCATTGTGGATATTTTATCACTGGGTTTGGATAATATTTATTTAAATATATTCTTTGAAGTTACTTGGAACTTAACTCTTATATGATAACATTATTGAGTTCACAAGAATTCCAACATATTCCTCTGCCCCATATGTGAAAATAAAGGCATTCAAGAGTAAGAATTTAATATCTTGTAGACTGAAAGTCAAATATAACCTGATTGATTTTCTGCTTTAATTTGGTTTGTTGATTTTATATCCTAGATTTATTATTCTTTATTCAACTTGAACTACCCCATTCATGAATATTAGAATGTATCCATATTATTAAAAAAATAATACAAATATGAGTTTGCTGGCTTGGGAACTGTGATGGCAGATGAGAGAGGGAAAGTGTTTTTTAAAGATTTATTTATTTATACATACAGAACTGGGGTACAGGGCAGAGGTGCAGGGTCAGTGAGAGGATTAGCCAGAGACAGAATGGGGATCAGAACAGGCAGATTGACAAAGTACACTGCTGAGGGGAGCAGTGGGAGTGTCAGAAGAGGTCTGCCGTGCCATGTGGGTCACCTCTGGGGCTGGGGATCAAACTTATGCTGAAATGACTTTAGCTTCTTAGTGTTGTACTTTAACCCACTGCACCACCAGGGAGGGCCCGAGAGGGAAAGATTTACAGGAGATGGAGTATATTGCTAAAGAAACACGGTCATCAACTTTTGCTGAGGTCTAATATTTGATTTTAGATGGCCTCAAGAAGTAATGGATAAAAAATCATAGTACTATCACACATATGTGAAATAAGTTGTTAAATATCCAAATAATACCTGTAGTTACATAGCATGAATTAGACCCACTAGCTATAAGACATTATAATATATAGTAGAAATTACTGAATGATTCTTGACCAGCCTTGTGCTCAATTCATTTTGATTGAACTCACTGATCCTCCAAAGCCTTGTCATTGGTATGTAAACTATTCACATTTAACCAACAAAGAAATTGAAAATAATGGACTTTAAGAAACTGGCGCATAATCACAGAGATAGAAGGTGATTTTTATCCAAATAAAGTTATATCTTATTCTAATATACAAGTCAATATAAAATTGCTAAAACAAACCCTCAAATATATTCTTGGCAATACCAAAACCTTTAAGGCAATGGCAGATAGATTTGTTATTTGGTTCCCAGAAGGTTTGAAGAGTTTTCACCATGGAAATACATTATTATTTTAGTTATTTTTGAAATCATTCCTAAGATTTAATTTTCCTAGTGCCATGGTTCTTATCACTTTAAAGCTGTGGTTTTTCCTTTTTTTGCACAATAGTAACCTAAATCTATGGCTCTTACAGTAACTTTGCTTTCTTTTGTGCTGATTGCGGATGCCCTGTTGGCATTTCCTATTTGTTCTTCAATCTACAAAGGTCAACACACTGAGATGACTGCTACAGATTCAAGGTTCACCCCATCATTTTGCAATGAATCATTTTCTATATGTGATTGTTCACATTTTTTATTAAGGGAACTTTGTTTTTTTAAAGCTGCATATGATTTTTTTTTTGTTCCTATACACTTAAAATTCTTTAAGATCACACATTGCTCCCACTCAACTCATAAAATTTTTCTCTTTGAATCATTCCTCTTGCATTCACTTGTCTTCCACATATAATTCAAGCTTCTCATGGTTTTCTGAGTGGTTTATTTCACTTAATCATTTTATTCCAATGAACCTTTTTCTTCCTCCTTCCATTAATCACTACAATGCTACCTTCCATTCCATCCCCAAATTTCTTTCCATGTCTCTTTATTGTTGTCCTCAACTTAGTCACAAAATATCCTGAATTCTCTACCTTAAAAAAAAATTGTACCATCCCGATTAGTCTCAAACTTTAACCACAAATTTTATGTTCTCCCTGTGTTTTCCTGCTTAGTGTAAGATACTTTTTTTTTTCAGATAGCTAATTGTTCAAAAGAAGCATGCCCTTATATATGAACACATTCTGCTTAATACTTTTGTGCATATATTTGTGCATGTACATATATAATAAAGCTTTCTCTAATTTATCTTTTCATTTTTGTTTCTTTAAAAATCTTGTGTCCGGGCCCTCCCTGGTGGCGCAGCGGGTTAAAGCACTGCACTAAGAAGCTGAAACCACTTCCACATGAGTTCGATTCCTGCCTGCCCCGGAGGTGACCACATGGCGTGGCAGACCTCTCCTGACCCGCCCACTGCTCCCCTCAGCAGTGTACTTCGTTGATCTGCCTGTTCTGCTCCCCACTCTGTCTCTGGTGAAGTCTTTCGCCACCTCTGAGTCTCTGGCCTGTACCCCAGTTCTGTATGCACAAATAAATAAATCTTTAAAAAAAAAAAAATCTTGTGTCCATAACCCATAGTAATGCAAAAGCTAAGTGATATTGAATATAAATATAATGTAATAATTTTGTTCATATTAGCTCCACAGGTTTTTGTTTGAAAAACAGGACCAAATCAGGAACAAAGGAGAGCTAAGTGATAGTGCATATAATGTAATAGTTTTTGTTCATATTAGCTCCATGGGTGTTTGTTTGAGAAACAGGACAAAAACAGGAGTGAATTCTCTTGGAATAGAGGAGACACAACTTTCTTGGTCTATGCTATAAGATGCTTTCCATTTGAAAGAATGTAATATAGGGTTAGGAAAATAAATTTGATGTTAGACTATACATAAATGGAATAAAGAAAGAAAAAAAATACAACAGAAATTAAGGAATTCCAAAGCAACAGGGAACATCGGGGGAGGTTTTATGAGGTGGTAACACTTGGTCTGTGCTTAAAATGATGGTTAGGCTCTCACTAGCAGAGAAAACTTGAACTATACAAGCATGATAAAAGCAGAGTCTGGAAAACATGGGGCATGATTAGAGGACAACTGGAGCCTATTTAATTGGCTGTGTAGTACATTTGGAGGTAAGTTCAAAAGGGTAAAACAAAACCACTAGATAAAAGGCATTCAACAAGAGACTAATTATCTTTAATTGAGAAATAATAGCTGTGAAGTTAAATTGTTTGAATATTTGAAAGACTATTTATTGCATCTTGTTTCATTTTCTCCATTTTTTCAGAGATAGGAAAATTTTAACAAGAATAAAGAAAGTGTCAGTGATTTTTAAACAAGAGGGAAAATGGAGTTCAATTTTTTTGAGACATTTAAGTCTCTCAGAACTGAGCTAAGACCTGAGTGCATTATGGTGGCCAGGGAAGGGAAGTAGTGGGAGAGGATTTGTAGGAATGGAGAAGTCTTCCAACCTGTGTTTAGGGTATTCTGTGTATTTCCAGAGTCTTGGACAGAAAGCAGCTACAAAAGAATCTGACATTATATATGTGCCATTGTATAATAGTATTATGAATTCAAGGATTCAAATGTGTTTACAGATACCACTTGAGATTGTTTAAGCTATACACCACTGTGACTCTGTCACCACCTGGTGACAGGTTGTTTCTATTTTAGTTTTGTTTATTAAGCATTTATCTTAAAAAGTTATATGTAAGCTAAAAAACAGCAACCCACATGACAATGAAATCTGAAATCTGTGGAATAGTCCTTTCTATCATCAGTGGAACATGACAGGACAGCGAGCATAATTTAACATGACATCCTTTCTACATTCTTTGATACCAATTTCATAGATAAATTCCCTTCTATGGTTAACATTTTGTGAGGCAAAAAACTGGGGTTTCAGTGAACCATATGACCTTGTTTATTCTTTTAAATAATTAATAGTCAATTTTTAAAGATAGGGTCTATGCCAAAAAGATAAAATAATGCAGAAACATCAAGGATTTTTATCTTGTCCTTTTTGTTGAAAAGAGGAAGAAATCACTATGATTGGCACTGGTGAGAAAAATTCAGAGTGAGACATTTGAGTTGGCACTAAAAGAGTAAGACTTTGACAAGTTTGGCTATTTCAAGGGAGTGTGGATGATAAATGCATGGACATAGATGTGGGTGTGTGGGCATTTGTTGCAAGACAAATGTGAGATAATAGCCCAAGTTAAGTAAGCATAGCTGTTTCCATCATGGAAAGAAATGAGCAAATATGAGTAGCTCTCTAGTGAATGCCTTCCAAAGTTTTGTTTAAATCTTGTTTATTATATACCATATTACTTTCAGCTACATGTATACATGTCTTTTATCATAACAAGAATGCAAATTAATATGAGGTAGATAACTCCTTATACTTGTTTTTTTATTTTTAATGTCAAAATTGACATTTTATGTTTATTAGCTAATTGAGCAATATTTGTTAGAGTCAAGAAGAAGGCATCAAAGAAAAGAACAAAGAAGGAGAGATGAGATACATGACATTTTAGAGTACCTGAAATAGCAAAATGAAAAAACTGACTCACCTGTCTTTTCTCTCTCAGGGATGAAACATCTTGCTTTTGATTAAAAAAAGGATAGATATAAGTGGTAGACCTTTATTCAAAAATTTTAATAGCTATTAATTAGCACTAATTAGATACTACCATTTTGATGAGTAAAATTCTCCACTTTTTACATGCTCATTAATATATGTGATTGTGTCAACATTGTATGCAAATATATTTCACTAATACCCACACATGATTTGAAGGCCACATGATTTGATGTCTGCCAAAAGAAAGTCATGCACAAAGGGAAGGAGAAACTTCATAAAGTTCAGTGGGTTTGCAGGGATACTTCAGGACAAGGGTGAATAAAACTAAGCTTCCCCCAAAAGAATCCTGTAATATAAAAATATCTCTCTCCTGCCTTTATTATTAAAGTTTCACACTGTAATAAGGTTAAGGTTAGGAAATGCAAAACAGACTTGTCATTTTCACAAAGCATTGAATTCCCACTCCAGAATTACATGCAGTAACTACATGAATTTCAGATATACAACATATAGGCATACACTATTCTTGAGGAGGAAAGATATCCTAATCAATCCCCGGGTTTCTAGAACCATCCAAACTAAATGCATGATTTTTTAGACATTTTTATTTTCATAATAGCAATCAAAAAATATTTCAAACTACAAAAAGAAAAAAAGTCTGCTATTGCTTCATCTGAAGGTACACCCATTGCTTATACACATAAAATTTAAGTCTTGATTAAGCTTAACTTGCTGTGCCTCAAACTATTCAAAGCATCATCTTTTATTTTAAATATCCCAAACAAGTTCATTTCTTATTCTTTGGAATTATCCTCCAGACTGGTACAAAATAGGGAATGTAGTCTTTTAACTTACTAAAGGGGAACTTTAAAGTTTTTTGTGCATTATGCTTCAAATTGGGACAAATGAGAAAATATAGTTCTTTCATAGAAACTAATTAGGGAGGATTATGTGGTTGTGTGCAGTTATTATCTTTTGAAAGTTAAACCAACAAATAATCAATTCTAAAACAAGATATAAATGACACTTGAAACATTTTCTTAGGCCTTTGTTACACATTCACTATCTCTGCTAGATTTGAAAAAATAATCAAAATTTGATATTGGATGTGACACAAAAGATCACAACCATAAATATGTTATTTTTAAGTATAAATATTTCTTCATTAACCAAAGCTGAAAAGTAATACCTTTGAATGGACAGTAAATGAACTAAAGATAACTGAAAGTCTATTTTCACATAAATGTAGAGGCAATGTTTTCATATTTGAAAAGTGATTAGTAATTGTTTACATATATCTGTGGGGTGGAAGACTTGCCAAGTGCTTTGGGTGTAACTTTTCAAACTGAGATTCCAGTAAGCAACTTTAGTCTCATCGAAAAATTTAAATCATTTACAAGAAGCAAAGATAATGTGGGAGAATCTTAAAAAGCATACATTATATAATATAATGGAGAGAAAATGGGCTTTTTATAACATTAATGTAATACACAGAAAAGCAGCCTCCATAAATAGATTCTAATTAAAAACTGGATGAGTTGTTAATAAAAGTACACTCCATTTATTAAGACTATATTATCTAATAATCTTTAATATATAAGAACAAGCTGTAGCCATTACCAAAAGCATATTTTACTCTATAAACAAATTCATTTACAGTGTGTGCTTTGTCGATTTATCATGAAATGGATTAATAAGAATTTCCTCTTCTAACAATAAGTGAACAGAAACTGAATGAACTAACAATATAAAACTGGGCCCTCCCTGTTGGCGGAGCGGGTTAAAGAACTGCACTAGAAAGCTAAAGCCACTTCCGCATGAGTTCGATCCCCGCCCGGGCGGGGGTTCACATGGCGTGGCAGGCCTCTCCTGACCCGCCCGCTGCTCCCCTCAGCAGTGTACTTCGTCGATCTGCCTGTTCTGCTCCCCGCTCTGTCTCTGGTGAAGCCTCTCACCCTTCGTATCTCTGGCCTGTACCCCAGTTCTGTACAAATAAATAAATCTTTTAAAAAAAAAACCTGTATGTGTTCAAATATTTCTTATGATTATGCATAAACCCAACATTAACAAAATCTTTGATCCAGTGTCTTTGCTGATTAACTTCCCACTTTCCTGTTTTTACCAATATGGCCTTGACTTTTCTCTCTTCCTCCAAATTTAGATATATGTCAGTTTTTGTAATCAATTAGCCCTTAAATACAAACACCTTAACTTTTTTTTTAAAGATTTATTTATGCATACAAGAACTGGGGTGCAGCTATAGATATGGGGGTTGACAGGATTTATCAGAAGCAGAGTGGGGAGCAGAACAGGCAGATGTACTGAAATCCACTGCAGAAGGCAGGTCAGAAGAGGTCTGCTGCGCCATGTAGGTCACCTCCTTAGCTGGGGATCAGACTTAATGCTGCAGTGTCATTGGAAAGCTTCACAGTTCTGTACTTTAACCCACTGTGCCACCAGGGAAGCCCCCAAAGATCTTAACCTTATAGTGAGGAATTGTCCAACAAAATTTTCAACTGTGTTCTGGACAAATTCACTCCAAGTCACATGTGTTATGACCTTTATGGAATAATTATTCGATTCTCTTGCAAGTAATAATGATGACATAAAGTAATGTCACAACTTCTTAGCTATTTCCATAGTCTTTTCAAAGTCTGAAATCTGAGCTGGACCCCTGCCTCAGGGTACTAATTCTCTGATCATTATCTTTGTGTGTTGTAAGGACAGTTCATTGCAATCCATGTTACTAGTGTTGACACAAATGTGGCCACTGAACACTCACCTGTTATCTTTACTCCAATTCCTTTCACATCACATTTTCCTCCTTTTTTTCTTTGCTACTGATACCATTTTTTTAGCAGTGTATGTTCTGTGAATCTCAGTGGATTTTTTATGTCCCTGAATCGCAATCATCCTTAATTTGGCATATCTATCTTTGATTAGCTATGCTAATGACTAGTACGATCAAGAAATATGGTCAGAAACTGAAGACGCCATTATGACACTGTCTGAGTAAATTCTTTAACCAACTTGGTTTCCGCAGCAATTGCAAATAATAACCTATGTCATATTATTTAGATTATCAGAATCTTGATATTCAACATGCTCTTAACTTTTCTTTTTGCAACAATAATGAAACATTAATAACTTGGGTGGCATTTCTAAAATATGTCAAGAGACATATTGAATCTTTACACAGAAGCTGTGTTGTAACTATACTTTTCTTAATTTCAGATGAAGAAAATAAGAAGTTTTAAATAAGTTTTTTAAGTTTTTCAGTAATTCTAATATATTAAGTAATCCCCCCATTTTTAAAATATGTATTAAAATCATTTTAGTGTTTATGAATGCAGTTATTGTACCCTTTAATGCTACATTTGAACTGAAGTTTAACTAAGGAATAAAAATGTAAAAAATAGTCCACCAAATAAAATAATAATGTAAATATCTCTTAGATCCAGAAAGAATGGTATTTTAAGAGATAAGATGACTGGTGAAGCTACATGATGAAGCTACAAGAAGCTAAATATATATGAAATATGGGGCCCTCCCTGTGGCACAGCGGGTTAAAGCACAATACTAAGAAGCGAAAGCCACTTCAGCATGAGTTCAATCCCGCCTGCCCCAGAGGTGACCACATGGTGTGGCAGACCAATCCTGACCCGCCCACTGCTCCCCTCAGCAGTGTCCTTCATCAATCTGCCTGTTCTGCTCCCCACTCTGTCTGTGGTGAATCCTCTCACTGGCCCTGCACCTCTGGCCTGTACCCCAGTTCTGTATGCACAAATAAATAAATCTTTAAAAGAAAAAAATGTCATAAATATTCCTAATAAAAATGATTTTTTGCTTATGACAATGTGATATACTGGAAAATCTAATTAAACCTAAATAAACTTATCAAAATCAAAGTGGGGAACAAGCATAATAGACTGCTATGGCGGTGCACTATGGGTGAGGGAAACACTCTGTTAACATAACCAAAAATGATGCAGAGCCTAGACTGGCAAAATAAAAACAGCAATAAAGCAAGGTCACCTCAATACAATAATAATAAAAGTAATAAAATAATAATCAACCCAATATATTAAAAAAAAAGTCTGAGGTTTAAATGTGGTCTAACTTAAAGTTATAGGAAAGCTAGGGCTGGAAATGAACCCTTAAAAGTGCTGTTAGCTTGACAGTATCACTGAATTAATTGGTAGAAGAAAATAAAATCTTATCATAGGAAAAACATTTTCAACCAAATGTCATTTAGCTAAAGTAGACAACACTGTATGGTTAGATCCCAAGAACCTCATACATGCAAACATTAAAGGCTATAAAAAACATGTTAGTTGCAAAAAGTCAAGGTATTAAAACATAGGAGAAAATAGTCACTTATCAAAGGACCAAATGTTTTCAGGAGAGAATAAATAGATTTATAAAAGGATGAACATTTTTAGTTAACTGTCTAAAGGAAACTATGTAAAATGCTTATAGTAACTAAGTTCTAGCATACAAAGAAGGAATTTAGAATGTACTGAGGGAACAGGGACTCACAGTTTTATTCATCAAAACTTTGACTGTTCATTGGTATATTATCTACACATATCTAGAGCTGTATATTATCTACACATATCTAGAGCTGTCCAGTAAATTTTTCAGTATAGGCTGCGGAGATACTGATAATATTAGATCTACAACTGATCATACATTGCTATTAGTTATTAAAACAATGTTGAAAATTGGGAGATATCTACTTAATGTAATTACTAAGTATTATTTCAATTTTAATAAACATGTTGAGATTCTGGGTAGAAACAATAGTTGAGAAAATAAAATATACGAGATACTGTTTTTTAACCCTTGGGGATATTAGTCAACATATGAAGCAACTTGCAAGACTTTTGTGTATAGAATTAATGGAGAATTAGACTATACAACTTAGCAGCAACTGGCCTTGCTAGTCCATCTTAATATTACTGTCAGTTTTTTTTTTCATGAACAAATAGAGCAAATGCATATGCTCTTATTTATCATAATGACAGTAATGCTGACATAGCAAATTTTGCATTATTATTATAATTTATTTCAAAAGGAAGAAAATCAACCTATGGAAACAAAACCATTATTCTATACCTCTTGGACATAAATTTAAATTCTCCAGAGGTGGATAAAAATGGATAGAATTCATTTGTTATGAATCTGTGATAAAATATTCTCTTAAAGTCCAGTTATTTACAGAAATGTATATTGCTATTCATTCTTTTTTACTTTAACATTTTCAATTAGAATAGACATTTTCCCAAAAATATTAACTAAAAGTTAATGCTCTTGAAAGATTCATGACTTTCATCTCAAAATTCAAAAGTGACTCGACCCTGGTGTCTGAGGAAGATTTTAATTAAAAGGAAGCACTCTAAATCTCCCCACCTCTATTAACTAGCTAAAGTATTTCAATGTGTGTGTCAGCACAAGCAAATTGTCCATTACCTTTTATCTTTCCAGATCTATTGAGGTATAATTGATAAAACTGTAAGATACTTGAAACACAAAACTGGTGATTTGGAGCCCCTATATATTGTGAAAGCTTTCTCCCCCATGAAGGTAATTACCACACCCATCACCTCACATATTTACTTTTTTATTTTTAATTTGGCAAGAACATTTGAGTAATACTCTCAGCAAATTTCAAATGTATAATACTGTTATCAACTATAGTTACCGTGTTACATATTCGATTCTCAAACTACATTCTTCTAACTGAAAATATCTACCCTTTTCAAACTCTTCCTATTTCCCTCCTTTCTATTTCCCCATAAGTCTGTTCAAGCAAGTACCATTCTAAGTTCTGTTTCTATGAATTTTACCTTTTTTTTTATTATTTTAAGATACCACATATAAGTGAATCCATGAGGAGTCCATTTTTCTTTAACTTATTTTACTTAGCATTATGCTAAGTAAGTTCAACTATTTTGACACAAATGACAGGATTTCCCTGTCCTTAAAAAGACTAAATAATACTCTCAGTGCCCAATTAAAAATCTGAGTAAATATTTTCCAAAACAGACATACAAACGATCAACAAGTACATGTAAAAAGTGCTCAAGACACCTAATCATCAGGGAAATGTAAATCATAACCACAGTAAGACACTGCCTTACACGTATTAGTATGTGTGTTAGAAAAATATACAAGTCAACATGTGTTAATGAAAATGTGGACACAGTATCACTTATAAACTGTGGGTGAGGATGTAAATTGGTATAGCCACTGTGGAATCATTACAAAGGTTATTCAAGAAATTGAAAACAGAAGTACATTTGCTCTAGCAAATCTACTCTTAGGTATATATACAAAGAAAATAAATATTATCTCAAAGGAATAATTTCTTTCCCCTTGTCATTGCAGCATTATTCACAAATAATGAATAATAAAAATTGTTCACCTTTTTGATAGGGTCAATCTATTTCAGGAATTCAGAGAAATGGGTTAGTGATCTTATGATGATAAACTAAGTGAACTAGGTGAGTACTTAAAAGTTAGAAACAAGTATAACATAGTAAATATTTGCTTAAGAAGGCCCCTCATAATGAATACAAGAGGGTAAAAATCACTATTGTGAGCTATTGAAAACTTAAGCTCTAGGGGACCCTCCCTGGTGACACAAGGAGTTGAAGCACAGCACTATGAAATGAAACTATCTGCAGCCACTGAGGCATGAGTTTGATCCCTGGCCATAAGGTGGCCCACATGGCACAGCAGACCTCTCCTGTCTGCCAGCTGTGCCCTTCAGTGTATTTCAGTAGATCTGCCTGTTATGTTCCCCAAGGACGGTTTCCCATCACCAAATCACCCATGTGCCATCACCATAGTCCAGTGCATTTTCCTACACACACAATGTTTTTGATCCCATTCCCCACTCTACCCCCACAAAATGTCTCTGGTATATAGCTGTTCATCATTATCATTATTTTCTCGCCTGTTCCGTTATATTCCTGCTATGAGAGAAACTATCTGGTATTTTTCCTTTTATTCTGGCTTATTTCACTAAGTGTGATCTTTTCCAGCTCCATCCATATTGCTGCAAAAGACATGTGTTTCTTTTCTTTTCTTTTCTTTTTTTTTTGGTTGCTGAGTAATAGTCCATTGTGTATATGTACCACATCTTTTTAATCCAGTCATCCATTTTTGGGCATTTGGTCTGTTTCTATGTCTTTCCAATTCTGAATAAAGCAGCAATAAACATGGGGGTGCAGTTATCTTTTTCAATCAGTGTTTTTGTGTCTTTTGGATAAATACCTAAGAGTGGGATTGCTGGGTCGTAGGGAAGCTCCATGGTTAGCAGTTTGAGGAATCTCCAAACAGTTTTCCATAGTGGTTGTACTAGTTTGCATTCCCACTAGCAGGCACATTAGGGTTTTTTGTTGGCTTGTTTTTTAAATTCCACCGAGTCTGGACATTTCTTGAGCTATCTCTTCACAGTTTGTCAAGTTGATTGTTATAAGAAAAGGGGCAGTTAAAGACCTAGAAAAAAAAGGGTAGTCCTAGACCTTGAGGCCAGATCTGTTCAATTTGGAGCTTCAGCAACACTGACTCCAAGAAATGATAATCTTTAAAACAGTCACAAGTCCTGTACAACCATTGAGCTACAGCAGATTGTGCTCACAGCTAGCAACAACAAATGGAATTATGCCAAATCCACTCACCTTGTTCTCTCAGCCAACAAAGTTTAATCCCTTTGTTCACAGTCCTGGTCCTAAAACCTAGTGAGACTACTATTACCAGTCCCTCCTAATTCTTATGAATAGCCAAAGCAATCTTGACAAAAAAAAAAAAAAAAAAGAATAAAGATACCTTGCTCCCATACTTAGAATTACATTTCAAGGTGACAGTAATCAAAAAGTATGGTATTGGAAGGGAAAAAGGCACAGTAAGCAATGGAATAGATTGAGAACTGAGAAATGAATCCAAGCTTACATGGATAGTTAACCTATAGCATCAGCACCAAGAGTACACAATGGAAAAGGGAATTCTCTTCAACAAATGGTGCTGGGAATACTAGTCAGCCATATACAAAAGAATGAAACTAGGTTAGTATCTCATATCATACAGAAAATTAATTCAAAATGGATTAAGACTTGGATATAAGACCTATAAACATGGATATGTTTAAAAATATCTTCCTAATCTTAAATATTTTTGTTTATAACTTTTGCTTATTTTTAATGAACAAAATATTACTATATATATTTATTTTAAATGTCTCTAAGAATAATTTCACTTATTACTTTTTCACTTTAAAACTCTTTTAATTTAGGCCCTCCCTGGTGGCACAGCGGGTTAAAGCACAGCACTGAGAATCTAAAGCCGCTTCCGCATGAGTTCGATTCCCGCCTGCCCTGGAGGTGACCACATGGCGTGGCAGACCTCTCCTGACCCGCCCGCTGCTCCCCTCAGCAGTGTACTTCGTAGATCTGCCTATTCTGCTCCCCACTCTGTCTCTGGTGAATCCTCTCACCGCCCCTGTACCTCTGGCCTGTACCCCAGTTCTGTATGTACAAATAAATAAATCTTTAAAAAAAAAAACAAAAAACTCTTTTAATTTAAAATTTTTCTTCAATTCTGTATAAAATATTTTAGCTGAATTTGAATCTGTAACTCTGAATAATTGTGTTTTTTAATATTTTTATGTATTTAATATTGACTTAAAGACTTATTTTAAGAAGAAAAACATATTTTGAATTTTGTTCACTCTCACTATTCCTTTTTTTTTTCTTCCTCACTATTCCCTTTTTAATCTAAAAATTTAAATATTTCCACTAGATTGTTGCTTAAAGTTTCTAGAAAAGAAATAAGTTTTGAGAACCTATTATGTGATGCTACTCATAGAGTAAATATTATTTTGTCCCATTTTCACCAAAATTCACTTTTGTTTTCTGGGTTACTTAGACCTAGAATTTCCTGTGAGGTGATGTACTTGTGCAGTGACAGTCCTTCTAGCCATTCTTGTGTGTTGTTAAGGACCACCCCTCTGGTTTTTAGTGTAATGCTTCATCTTGTTAGGTCATCTAGTATGAAACACTCTTAGAGTTGGCTTCCTGTCAGGAACCAAGCTGAACCAAGTGAACTAGCTGTCACTGCCTGAAGTTTTCTGTACGCTGCATTCACAGAAATGCCTATCTAGTTTATGAGGCTAGAGATATAGTATTGACTATCTTGATTCTGTCTACCATTGTTCTACATTTATTTCACATGGAAGGCAGATATGGCAAAGCACAAATTTAATGTGCCATGTTATAAGAAATAATTCTTGCTGACTCATTAATCTCACAATGTTTCTTACCTCTAAAAATTGTGTAAGCTGATAAATTGATCTAAACTCTTGGCACACATTGCAGATTATTTTGCTATATGGTTACTAACATTCATGTGTCTTTTATAAAGAAACTTTTATTAATAAAATGACTATTATTTCCATACAAGTAGCAACAACTCTTTGATTCCTTTGGAAAATGCTCTTTAGGAAAAAAAAAAGCCAAAAACAGAAAGGAATAAGAAAAACCCCAGATTCCTAAATGTAGCAATTTGGAAGAACCATCCAGCTTGTTAAAATAGGATCATAACATTGCTATTCATTTTCCAGACTTGTAACTTTTATTGTCATCAACCTCATTAAATAGCATATAATTGAGTGTTCCTTTGGTATTTGGCACTGTTCTAGGTGTTTTAGTATTTAGCTAAGGAATTAATGAACAGTGGAAGCAAATCAGTACATGAGGTTTTTATCTTTTCAACAAATAGCCAAAATATACCCAGGGCAGCCTTTTGGAATTCAGACAGCCCAATATACTATTAAATAGTGTTAGCTCCATCATCTCTGTAATAGTTATTGCAGCCACATAACAGTGCATTTTGCAATGTTGAATTGATCATTTATTGTCTAACTAATTCGATAAATGTGTAGTGAGCACCTATTTGAGGATAAGCACCCTATCAGCTGGCAGATACATTACTTTATATAAAAATACCTGATATATATATCTTAGAAATTACTCCTAATATTATGCCTATTTCATACTTAGTGCTTAATGAGTATTTGCTGAAATTAACACATGAGTGAATCAATAAATGAATAATAGTAAATGCATTTAGAAGAGAAAAGTGATGTAATATGAAAGTTCGATCTTCTAAAACAATGTACTAACTCCTTAAGTTTTTAGTGCAAAGTCACCACATGTCCACTAGGGTGATTAGCCATTAATTGCTGCATGAGGACCAGTCTAGTTACTGCTCACTAGCTTACTCCCTATTTTTTTTTATATGTATATAACATCATTTATCATTTTGTGCATTTTTTCATCTCAGTTGTAATCTCTGTGGACTTCCTACCATCCATGTGCCATCACCATAGTCCCATGTGCTCTTCCTGCCCCAGTTTTGATCCTATTTCCCTTCTCTTCCTCTACAGAGTGTCTCTGGTTTATAGTTGTTAGTGAATTTTAGTTTTTACTACAACAACTTCTTTTTTTTTTTTTTTTTCCTGGATCCTTACACTACTGCTATGAGTGAAACCATCCAGTATTTTCTTTCTGGCGTATTTCACAAAGCATGATCCCTTCCAGCTCCACCCACGTTACCACAGATTGCATGAGTTTATCCTTTTTGATTGCTGAGTAATGGAATTACAATTCCTAACTGTCCTTACATCAGGGAGCACTAATCAAAGCAACGTGAGCAGAAATACTATAGAGTATGATGTCATTATTTGTGCGGGGCCCTTGGGTTCACTCTGGGAACGTTTTACCAGAGCTCCCCTTTCAGCGGCACGCAGAAAGTTTTTCCACAGAAACTCTTTCTGACACAGAGAGTCAGTTATATTTAGATAGCAGGTTCATTAGGATCAGAGACAGACAGAAAAGGACACTTGCATAGATGTGGCCAGGAAGAGCTGCCCCGAAAGGGACAGGCTTGCTGAGAAGCCTGCATTGTTGCAGGTGGGCGGCTTTAGGAGAGTGGCTTCTGCTGAGGGAGGTCTGAGCAGAGAAGCCTTGCATGGTACAGATCACCAGCAGGCAGGAGGCTGCTGCCCTTCGAAGGGAGATAATGGGTGGATAGAAGCACCTGCCTAGGCACAGGTTGGCAGAGGACTACTGCCCCGAGCAGTGCAGACATTGCCCTGGATCTAGTCCTTTTCCCTTTGGGAAGGGCTCGCTCCTTGTGGAGTGGCCTGTTTGCTGCCCATTTTGGGTAACTATTTGGAATTTCACAATGGGCCCAATCTCTGTATCTCTACCCACAGGTCTATGCTTTCGATATGCCCTACAGCAGTCTGATATAGAAGTCTCTATGAGCCATGTTAGCTCCTTCTGCCCCCACCTCCTTGCATGAGTCAGGTTTTAACCTTGTAATGTCTCCTTCTATTCTTTTTCTCCATCAGAGTATATTAAGTATATTAAAGACCCCCTACAAAAACATATTTCCTTCTTTTTTTTTAAATCCAATCAGTTAGAATAGTGAAAAGGTGACTCGAACCACACATTGTAAAAGATGAAATCCTAAGATCGAGAGGGAACTCCAGATCACTACTTGGAGCATTCAAGTAGAAAAGCTCTGAATGGCTTGTTAATGCACATTAGAAAGAGACTTTTATCATGCTAAATTACTGAGATTTTAAAATTGATTTTTTAAAAAAGCATCAGTGATACCTTAATGAATCAACTCTTCTCAAAGATAAATTCACATGACAATGTAAGAATTGAAACATGTTATCTTTATCATTGTATACTGATAGTAATATATCATGGCATACTTTAGACAACATAATAAAGTCAAATGACTATTTATGATGGGCATTATTATCTAAAGAATTGACTTAAAGGCCATTTCTGCCCCTAAATAACTTAAATAAAATGTTGCTATATTATATCATAACCGTAGCAAACACTTTTATAGTGCTTATTCTGTGCCAGGGGCTGTTTTAAAGACTTTCTTATTTTAACCTACTTACTTTGCCACATCTTTGAGAGTCTCTAATAATACAATCTCCATTTCGAATGTTAATACATGGCAGTATGAAGGCTTCTAGTCACCTACTTTGGCAAGTAGACAGTAGGCTTAGAGTCAACGAGACATCCCACATTAGACAACAAGGACTTATCTTCATTTGCTTAATGAGATGGAGAAAAGATGATGGCGTCTCTGTGCTAACACAAGAAAAGTGTCAGCCTTCATCTAATACCACTAAATGGAATTCCTAAGGGACTATCCAGTTTTGCTCCCAAGATTCAGAATATAAGGCATAAACTATACATTTTTGCCATTGCAAGAGACAATAAAGACAAAAAGCAGTGACTTTACAACATAGATGAATGACAATAGGATTGTCACAGACTTCCAGGGTGGGCATGATTTTGCCTAAATGCTTCGAGTTACATGGAGTAAAACTAGCAGGGATAGGTTTGTCTCCTTGAATCTACTGTGAAACTGTAGGTGAGAATAAATACTCTTAGTTTTGTTTGTTTCTGCAGCAAGTTGAATGGACTTTTAAATTGCAGTTTGTTTTTATGGAAAAGATGTATGATCATGGAATACTAACATTGGATGTGACCTTAGTTTCAAGTTGAACAGCTTCACCCCAAAGTGTCCATGCCTGGAGGGACAATGTATCTTTTCACATCCATTTAAGTTTTTATTTTTTACAGTAACAGCATGTGGTGGAAATTTATGGTATCTTCAGGATACATCGTTTTGAAATTTCACAGTATGCAAATTAACTGCAACAACAGTTTGCACCCTATTGGAATGGCCACTTGATGTGTGTTCAGTGAATCTGATGACTTTAAATGAATCATTATAAATATTGGGAGAAGATAAAAAAGGAACAGAGGTCACAATTGTCAGTGGAGTGTACAGATGTGGCAATGAGAAACAAAGGGATATTTAGTCTCAAGGTAATTTATTTTAACCCAGAAATATGGCATAGTTCTGTCCTTATAATTTCCTTTTTGAGATAACATGGACTTGGGGATAAATGTGTCCTATGCCATATGTGAAAGACATGTTGCATTTTCCAAATCTCAAGTGAAATAGATTTGCCTGTCAAATGAATGATATAAAGAGTTCTAATTGGCACAAGAAAGCAACCTTTCCCTTAAATTTTCTCCTCTGGCTTTAGTACATATGCTCAGAACTAGTCATATGTGTCTTCTGCCTTTCTCTGCCTTAGCAGTTTTTGAGGCTGTGTTTTCTGCTTGGGTGGTGCACAGTTCTCTCTTCCTTATCAACTCGGCAGCTGAGCCCAGCTGCCTCTCTGTAAACCAAAACCAGAGCTGCTGACGTTGCCCTCACCCCTCTCCTCCTGAAAGCTAATCAACCAAAACTGATCAGGAGCTTCTTACAGTGACATCAGGGGCTTACATAGTAATCACTGATAAAGCAAAGTAATAAGAATGGAGATGATTTTCTGCAGAGCTAACAAAAAGAGGAATTTCTGAAAAATGATGAAAAGTCTCCTCTGTGTCAAAGCTAAATGAAGCAGTATTCAGGAGAGAATTTCCAAAGTCACTGCCTGAGTTTACAACATTGGCCATTTATAAATGGAAGATGATAGTTCCAGAATGAAAACAGAAAATATTTACCTGATTTTAGTTAATAGACAGTATTTTTCTGATGAGGGAATCCTCCTAGAAAAGGATCACATTTGTATTTCACAGGGAAAGAAATTAATGTAAAAAAACAGCATTTAGAAGTTATGTTTCAAAATCAAATGAGCTTCATTTTAGAATTATTAAAAGGTTTTCACTAGCACTCACCACCATACAGGCAATGAAGAGGTTACTTTCTGGAGATCAAAGAGCAGGATTATAAGTAGTACTATGTTATTACCGAGATTATTTTATACAACTTTCTGTAGTTCATAGCAAGAAAACAATTTTCCCAAGGCCATCAATTAGGGAAAATAGTCTTGGGTCTTTGAACAATACACTTCTGGTTTCTGATCAAATTGAAGATCCAAAATCACTATCTAACTGTCTCAAATAAATTTTTATTTACTTAGAAGAGTATAAACTATATTTTATGCCTTTTTAGAAAATGTCCTCTACATATAAACCTGAAAATTATCCCTGGTGTACCAGAATCACTAGGACTTGCTCTTAGGATGCTTTGTGTTTTATGACCCTGACAGTGACACCAGGCAATACGTTTAATTCCATAAGGTGAATAGTAAGCGTTCCATATGCTGACATTGTACATTGCCTGGTGCATGTCAAATGCACATGCCACTGAGCCATGCCGAGTTCATCATTTCAACAAAAAATTGCCATAAGTCAGTGTATGCTGAAATGGTTATTTACTCAGTAGGACCTCTACATCACATAAAATGTGTAGTTTGATTGGCCAGAAAATGGTGCCTGCAGAACAATCCATGTGCATTTAGAATAAGACTTAGAATTGATGTGGTCTTTTATACTTTCAAAGTCTCTTACAATCATGCATTATTTAGATGCAGGCTGAGCTCAGGAGCTGATGCCCCATTGAGCACTCTGGGGAAGAATGCAAGCCAGTATTAACACACACCCGAATTACGGGAGGTCATGGCATCCCAGCTCTGTCCAGACCTTGGATTCTATGGGGATCTTTGACCACTCAGACTATGTTCTTGATTTATTTATTTATTCCTTAAATAACAATTGAATGCAGGTATGTGACAGTCACTATTCTTGAAGCTGTGGAGTCAGTGGTGAAAGCAAAACAAGTAAGATCCTAGACAAGGTATTCGACTTTATGACCCTTATATTCCAGATGGGAAAGACAAGTAATAAGCACTTTAAAAATGTTTATAATTTCAGATAGTGAGAAAGGATACAAAAGAAAGGGGCTGTGTACCTGATGGAGTTAGGGGAGGGCAGTGATTCTTTCTAGATAGGGTAGCTGAGAATACCCTTTTGGGGAGATGACATTAACGTGGTACCTGTGTAAATGTAACTGCCACTAAATAGTTAAATTGCTCTCAGACCTTAAAGGGCAAAAAAAGGAAAACTACTTTGCCTCCAAGGTTTGTATTTGCAGATGCAATAACAATAACCTTGAGCCAAGCTGCCAGGCCAGCTGGAAACTGAAAATACAGAGAAAAGAGTACCCAGAGGCCAGCACCTTGAAAATACTAACTCCTGGCCATGAATTCCCATTATAAATAAAGTATTTTCTATTTGTTTTGAATGGGTAGTATCCTTATGACTACTGCTACTAGATCATGCTTACATTTTTTGGTCTCTGATCTGTGTCTCTTGAATTACTTAGTTTCCTTTGTCTCCAAAAGAATAGAGACTTTAAATTATCAAGTAATTATAATTCAAGAGTCTAAGCATTTGGGATAAAAGCATCTGACAACACTATGATATCTAGTCATGTCTCAAGTTAGCTAGGAAAAATTTCTGTTTCTCTATACCACCAAACTTCTGTCCCCATTCAGAAGGGAGCAGTTCCAGAAAACAGATCTCCAGTCATTACCTCAAGAATGAGGAGCAGGATGCAGAGAAAGAAATTGTCACAGCTCTGTAGATATAGTTTCCTTGTCCTAGCCTTGTATATCTTTGCTCTGCTCTTGTTAAACTTTTCTTTCTAATAGAATCAGAAAACTGGATAACTGATTAAGACCAAAATGGAAGCAGTAATAAAACAAGGGGAAACAATCATCATAATAAAAGCACTCTTACTTTAGATCCAGCTAAAATCACCTTTGGAAGAAAAAAGGGCATTAATAAAGTTCCTAGAAAACTCTGCCTGTTTCTCTGAAATCTCACTGAGACAAACCCTTTAGTCTCTATTCTTCCTATTATTCCCCATATGAGTCCCTGATTTTTTCCCCAATTCACAGATCTGGTCTTTGTGACAAACCCAATGTTGTCAAGTTTACCGGTGAGTTATTAAACCAGATTTTCTTCCACCAATTCTCATATTTGAAGTTTTGGGTTATGAGCAATGTGTAACCAGACACCTAAAAACTACTATAGCAGTATAAGGATAAATCAGATATAGTTTTATCTGGGAAAGACAATCCCTATTGAGGGTGTTAAGAAGAGAAGGAGCTTGGAATATTCCGGCAAAGGAAGAAGGTAACCAATGTGGCAGGTACAGAGAATGAAAGCATAAGTATTGACTGATTTAGGTAGCTCTCACCCCTTAATTTAGAGACCACCCCCCCCCCATTTACCCAGTCTGACTGGTAGCAGAAATTGCTTCTTGTTGTTCAGACTAAGAGCTGAAAATGTTTGCTTTTGCAACTTCTCTATGCTAATACCCTAAGAGGTGCTGAACAAAGGCTATGAATAAGTATCCTGGGCCATACCCATTGTACATACCTTGAATTTAGAGCTAGAAAAATACGTTGAAGCTAATATTGGCAGAGAGATGGCACAAGTCTCTAAATTCTAAGTCAGAGTCAGTTCTTATTTCCTTAATTTTATGAAGGTAGCAAGTATGTACTACAAGAATGGGCCTGGATTTTATTTTAACAAAGAAAGGGTTCTCTCTATTTTCTAATTTTCACTACCTTCCTCTACAGCATTCTCAGTAAGTCTGTGACAACTTTAACAACCTTTCAAGTCCTTTATTTTGTTTGTATGATCTATTTAAAACAAAGCAACAAGTTGAAAATATGCTATTTATACCAAAACTTTTTGAAAATACTCCATACTATTTTCCATGGTTAATTCATCAGTTTACATCCCCAACAACAGTATACAAAGGTTCCTTTTTCTCCACATCCTTATGAAAATATTATTTCAAGATATCTTGACAATAGCAATTCTAAACTCTATGGGTGACATCTCATAATGGCTTTGATTTGTATTTTACCAATGATAAGCAATGTAGGACACCTTTTCACGTGTTTGTTGGCTATCTGTTTTCTTCTTTAGTGAAATGCCTATTTAAATTCTCTGATCTTTTTAAATCAGATTGTATATATCCAAAAAGAGAAAGTCCATTGAAACTGTGGTTGGAATCATTATTGAAATAGGTAGGGAATCACAAAATACCACAAACAACCAAAATTTTGACAAAAAGGAAGAATGAAAGTATTATTCACCAGACTTCAACCTATACTACAAAGCTATAGTATTAAAATGGTATGCTATTGGACTTAATATCACCATACCAACTAATGAAATAGAAGTGAGAGCACAGAAATTAGCCCACACTTATATGGGTGGTCAATCTATGACAAAGAAGCCAAGAATATGAAATGAAAAAAGAAATTCTCTTTGTTAGAGGAACAATCAACCCCCAATGTTTTTACTGACTCCACCTTCATCTCACTCCAAAGAGACTTCAGAAACTGAGAATTACAACTTCTAGAATGCCATGGATCTGACTTCCTGAATGGGGAACTGCTGGGAACTAGGGAGAGTTAAGTTATATAACTGAATGCATACAGTCACTTATTCTCAAAGTGAGCTTTGACTTGCACCTTGGTACTGCTGGAATGGAAGTTGGAAAGAGACATGGAGAGAAAAAATGTGTAGAGGCACTTGGAAGAGTGTTTGGGTAAGAGACACATGGGTAAGATATATGTGAGGAGGCTGCTCCTGATCCTTGACAGAGACAATGACAGCCATTATCTTGGTTTTGTTTTGGATTAGATGTTACATTTTGGATTTTGTGGCTCTCTTTCCATCCCAGCTCTTGGAGACCTAACTAACCTCTTTGCAGTGGTTCCCTGCCAGAAAGCAGCCTAGATTTGTGGCACACTTTTGGGTCTCTAGTGGCCTCACTTCAAACCAAACTTATTTGGATGAGGATTTATCCATGTGGGAATGGGTTATTTTTGTGTTTTATTTGTAAACTATTATTTGAAATACTTCTCTCTATATACACCAATTCTATTGAAATATTTCAAACCAAGTATGTTTATTTTGCCTTTGTGTGTATGGATAGCCAAATCTCTTTTAGACTTTGTGCTCCCAATAGTTTTGGGTCTATGAATCTGTCACCCACTGTCATCTTCAATAAATGGTGTAGGGATAACTGGACAGCTACATACAAAAGAATGAAACTAAACTATTATTGAACACCAATACAAAAAATAACACAAAGTCGATTACAGACTTGGATACAATTTCTGGAACCATATAGTACATAGAAGCAAACATAGGCAACATACTCAGTGATATTGGCTTCATGATGTCTTTGGGGATTCAATTCCAATTGCAAGTGCAATAAAAACCAAAATAAACAAACTGGGCTATATCAAACTAAAAGATTTCAGCACAGTTAAAGAAAGTATCACTAATACAAAAAGACACAATAGTGATGAGAGGAAATATTATACATTATATGCCCAAAGGGCTGATATCTAAGGTCTACAAAGAATCCATATAACTAAGCAAGAATAACAAAACAATAAAAAAAAAATGATGAAAAAGCTACACAGTTATCCCAAAATGGCACCAGTGGCTAACAAGCACAATAAAAAGAGCTCATCATTACTTATGATCATGGAAATGCAAATTAAAAACACAGTGAGATATGATCTTATACCAGTGATAATGGCCCATATCAAAATGAACAGAAATAGCAAGTGTTAGAGAGGATGGGGAGTAAAAGAACCCCTTATACACCTTTTATAAAAAAAGTAGATTAGACCAGGCTTATGGAAAGCAGTATGGAGGCCTCTCAAAATAATAAAAATAGATCTACCATATGATCAAGCAATTCTATTGGGAGGTATGTACAGAAAAAAAAAGAAGAAGAAAACAACAACAAAAGGGATATATGTACACCTCTGTTCACTCAAAGACTATTTATAGTAGCCAAGTTGTAGAAATAGACTAAGTGCCCATTGGCAGAGGAATGGATTTTGGAAGAGGTGATATATCTGAACAATGGAATACTACTTAGAAATAAAAATGATCTATTCCCATTTGCAACAACATGGATGGAACTGGAGGAGATGATGAATGTTGAGCAAAATAGTCATATGGAGGAAGACAAATATTAGAAGATTGCACTTGTGTGAGGAATATGTAGAAAATAGTCAGCTGGAATCAAACCAATAACAAACTTTGGGGGTCTGACTAGAATTGAGGCTACCAGAAAGGAAAGGAAGGTGGACAAAGGGATAATGGACCATTGTGGAGGATTGTTGTGGTGGTGATATGATGTGATAATGCATATCTGAGGGGTATGATCCTCTACCTTTGAATCACATATAACATTGAACCAATGCTACCTTGAAAAACAATTAATGAGTGGTTTAAACCAATTAATCTATAATTGCCTGGATAGCACTAGTAAGAGTATCTACATGGTAATGCTTCCCCTAAAGCAAAGTAATTTTCCTAAAATAATCTTTCTTTCTTTTGCTAATAACTTTGTCCCATTTCTTTCTATTAAAAACTTCCACTTTGTACAGCTCCTGGCAATGTCTTTTACTTACTACATTAGATGCTTCCTGATTCATGAATGATTTTAAAAAACCAACCGATCACTAAATTTATGTGGTTAATTTTGTTTTTCAACCCATCCAAATCTGGTTTAGTTTCCAGCAAGTTTCAGACTGCCACAGAAATTGATTTGAGGAATGGCTGCACATAATAAACCATGATGGAGGAAACGCAGAATTACTTTTCTAATTTGATTAGAGCTATAGGCAATAAAAACAAGCTAGTGTTAGGGAATCTAACCTTAGCATTTTATGGTCAATTGTAGTGAAGGAACTAATTTAATCATTGCTATGGTCACCTGGAATTAAGTGCTCTTGAAGGTACTGTTCTCAAGAACTGAGTAGACTCTATCAGGAGGGGATAGCTGATTTCAAGGGTTGTTGGTATGGTTGGTTGTTTCTAACCATACTGAAAAGCTACAGAAAAAGATGCTAATCTGAGCTTCCTACAATCCTCTAAACAATTTATAGATTGATTTTTTTTTCTGTGAGTATACCAAAAGGGTTTTTTTTAAATGTGTGTGTACATTTTTCCATCTCAGTTATAATCCGCTTGGGCTTCCCATCACCAAATCACCAATGTGCCATTACCAGAGTCCAGGGCATTTCCCTCCCCCCACTGTTAAAAGGGTTATTTTTAATGTGTTCAAAGAATCTCTTCTTTCTTGTCATATATATAATGAAATATCTTGTTTCATGCTGCAACGGAAAGGATGAATCATTTTTTGGTTGTTGGTGAGTATATACTCGTTCAAATTTACAAACTTATAAGTAGTATCATGAGGATTTACTAGGAAAATATAGGAACTTAAGAATTGAAATGGTATCCTAGAGAAATTTGAGAAAACTGAGTTTCCTGAGGTATTACTTAGCAATCCCAAGCACTCATTAGTTCGCTCTGTAAAGTGAATACCCACTTCTCTCTTTATCTGGATTGAGTTACCTAGCTTTATAAAGACATTGGATTGTCCTTTTCTTAGTGACCTGCAAAGGGAACCCAATTTTCTTTGTGCCCTAACACTAGATCTCATTATTTCAAGACTTGTGATTTGAATCAATCCCTTACATGAGTCAGGAGTAGCACAAGTATAATCTCCATCTTGGTAGGAGAAAACTTATAAATCCCTCCAATTGGAAAAGTTTTATATATTCCTGAAAAAAAAATGGGGAATGTATATTTCAATATAGTCTCAAGCTAAAGGGTAATGTGTAATTTTGGGTGAGGCTGAAATTTATCAATATATATTCATTCATTGGGAATTCCCGACTATGTTGTAATTGGAGTAGGTAAAACTTTAGTTTCTTTAATTCTTACAAAGCTATAGGCACCTACTTGTAGAATACAAAGTATAGTCAGACCCTGAAGTTAAAATTTCCTGATTTAGGTCCCTCCCTGGTGATTCAATGGTTAAAGCTCAGTACTATGAAGCTATCCACAGCCACTGCAGCACTGAGTTTGATCCCTGGCCAGGATGGTGACCCACTTGGCATGGCAAATCTCTCCTGATCTTCCCACTGCTATCCTCAGCAGCATAATTTTATCAACCCACCTGCCCCACTCTGTCTCTGGTGAATTCTCTCAACCCCCAGCACCTCTGGACTGTACCCCAGTTCTTATATGCATAAATAAAACATTTTTAAAACAATACAGATTTATTCAAACTAAATAAGACCAATATTACAACCAATGTTGGAATCTGGTAAACGTCAACTGTTACTATAAGCTATATACTTGGTTGGTACTCAAAGGAATCATTTGATGAATAATATTTAGGTACAACTCTAACCAGCTACCTAGATCAAAATAAGTCTGTGAACACCCTCATTAAACTACCTTGTCCACACCCACAAAGAAGGCCTTACAGAACTGGCTTCACTAAAACTATGTCCCACATGTATTTCATGAATCCAGATTCTGTTCTCTTTTAAAACTGTCTCAGAAGCAATATCCCAGAAATTTCTTCAAATATGATAGAGTAAATAGTACAAATATCAGAAAGAAAGAAGTACTAAAATGGCTTTAACCTTATCTATACCAGCTCACTTGAGATGAATCTAAATGTGACCCTCAGGGGAAGACCTTAAAGAATAAACTCTTCCAGTATTGAGAATTACTTATGGTAGGCGAAGTTAGTGAGCTACCTTTTGGGAGGAACTTTATAATGATATTTGGTAGCTTGGAGCTGTGATCAAGTGGACGATCTTGTGCAATGGTCTCCCTGATTTTTCAGAGGACAGAGTGATGCTGGAGTGGTGACCATGACAAAAAGAAGCACTGTTTGTCCCCACCTGTGAACACATGTATATGGGACACATATGGTCAAATAGATATCTAATGCTCCTCCAAGATGGACATGATGAGAAAATTCCCTGCCTCTCTATAAGATCAAAAAGCCATGGGTGCTAAGTTGATGAATTTAGGCACGACATCTTATTCAAGTGGCTTTACATTTTGGGGTTTTAACTTACAGTTTATAAAATCATATCTTTTTAATGAGAATACCTAGGTTTCAGACCTAGATATAGCACTATGTGACTTTGACTCGTTTTTCATCTGTATACTAATAATGATACATTGTTCATAAGGTTGGTAGGGAGGAAGAAGATAGAGATGAATGTATTTTGTAAAATATACTGCATTATACACATGCTTGCTATTACGATTATTATCTCTAAGTTCTTTTAAAGCTCTGACTGGTTCATTGGGCACAGAAAGGAACATTTTCAGTTATCAATCATGATCAAAATATTCTCTAAACACAACAAACTAGTTATGTTATAAAACACCAGCATGTGGAAAGTCATCTGTTTTCTATTTTACCTAAAAAAACCTGTTTATAAAATTTTAAAATAAGAACTATATATATTTCAGTGTACATGATATTGCAATATGCATGTACAATCAATTTAATTAACATATATTCATTTCCTCACACTTTTTTTTCATAGTGGGAATATCTGAAATTGACCATTAGCAAATTTCCAGTGTACACTACAGTATTATTAACTATAGCCATCATGCTGTACATTAGATCTCTAGGTTTATTCATCCTTCAGAACTACAGCATCTGTTCCAGTGAATAACTTCATGAAGAGGTCAGGGATTGTGATTGACAACTCAGTGGCTATGGCCATTCATGCCAGAAGAAAAGAATACTTGGGTCTCAAATTTTTTTCAGCATGAACAGTGAAGCTTTGTTTGGACCCAGTTTAATTCAGCACCAGTTCCCTGGGAAATGATCAGAGGCATGTTTGAAAGTCAAATGTGCAAGGAGAGAGCTTCCTGAGTAGGGTAGCACTCTTTATCTACCCTCCTTCCTCCTCTTTAAGGCTTTCAAAGAGTGCAGCAATTCCTTTTTTTTTATTTCCTTAAAGTCTTTCTTTTCATCTCCAGCACGTCTACCTCATGTCTCATTATAATTTCACTTATTTCTATAAAAGAAACTTGACAGCTACAGAGCATGTGAGGGGAGAGTGGAAGGCGGGTGTGCACATGGGGGAGTGAAGAAGCCGGCAGAGAGAGAATAAAAGGGATGTGCCTATGGCTGGGAGTCCGCACAGAACTCCTTTGGGTGACACTGTCTGAAAGGACAGCATCTCAGCCATATGGCTGCATAGTCCCTTGGAATTATTTTCAGAAGATACCTAAAGCACAAATAGAAAATAGAATGAAATCATTGCAGCTTAAACAACATAGAAATTGCCTAGTTTCCCCAACTCAATCTATTATTTTATAAGGGTCCTTAAAACGATGCTAGGCATTGATAGCTCCACATATGACCACTGCAACACTGATGTTCTTGTTAAAGGCAATAAGTTCCTACTAATTTATTCATTAATTTATTTTATACTTCTTTCCAAAGAGTCCATTGAAGGGTTCCTGATCCTCATTTTGATGGTTTTACGAGGTGGGGTCTTTGGGAGGTCATGAGGCTGGAGTCCTTATCAATGGTATTAGAGCCTTCATGCAAAAAATCTGGAGAGCTAGGTTGCTCTTTCTAGCATATAAATCTATAACAAGCAGAAGAGCAATTTCCAGATCCAGAGTACACTGGTAATCTGATCTCAGACTTCCATGATACAGATGGTGAGAAATATGTTTCTGTTGTTCATAAGTTTCCCAGTCTGTAGCATTTTGTTATAGCCAACTGAACTAAGACAAAGGGGTGCACATTTCTACTGCCTATCACATAACCTGATCCTCTTTAGTGCAGAGTTGCTAGTATGGCTGGTCCCCTAAACCATCTGAGAAAATCAGTCTTTCTCTGTTAGGAAATAGAGAACAACCAGAAAAATAAGATCTTAAATGCCAATGCCATCCATATTCCATATTTTTTTTTAAGGATTTATTTATTTGTGCATACAGAACTGGGGTACAGGCCAGAGGCTCAGGGGTGGTGAGAGGCTTCACCAGAGACAGAGTGGGGAGCAGAACAGGCAGATCGACGAAGTACACTGCTGAGGGGAGCAGCGGGCGGGTCAGGAGAGGTCTGCCACGCCATGTGATCACCTCCGGGGCAGGCAGGAATCAAACTCATGCGGAAGCGGCTTTAGATTCTCAGTGTTGTGCTTTAACCCGCTGCGCCACCAGGGAGGGCCGCCATATTCCATATTTAAAGAGGTTTATAGTCTTCATGTACTCTGTGATCTTACCTACCATTGAGACTATCACAGTATTGATATTAACTTTTTTGCTTAAAATGGTAAATTAAGCCCAAAGCTGTTTTAATCACCATGCCTGACATGACATAAAAAAGTAGTTTTGAGATTTAAAAAAAAAAATTGCTTACTGATTTATCAAATATTTGAGGAACTGATTACATGTATAATCTACATAAGTTTCCCTTGTTTAGAAGTTAAATAGAAACAAATTGTTGTACAGTTGTGGATAAAATAATTTATCAACAATTCATGGTTTTTCTGTAACTTTTCCTAGCTTCCATAAAGTTACCTAAACTTTATAATCACACTTGAATGAAAAATATGTTTCCATTAGTAAGTTTCATTTCCTTAAAGTTATAGCTGAAACTTTTTTTTTTTATGAATTTTTGAGAGGGAAGAATAGGGTTTGGCAGCTACAAACAAGGAGTTGGTAGTGGTCCTCAAGAGTGGAGTAACTGTGATACAAATGATGGTTCACCCAGCTCCAACAGTTTACTAGGGATAATGTGATCCTTTCATACATTTTTAATTGTTATTCTTTCCCACAGAACAGCCTATGCAGATTAAGGTTTGTAACATTTGAGATGACTTTTTTTTCCTTGTATCTTGTCAGTGTGAGTCTTATCTGTACTTTGTCTCCTCAGTTCTTTTAAAAATCATAATTGGTGTGATTATCATTACTATGAGAATAATTAGCCATAGCTTTTTGACACTCTAAATTGGGAATACAGAATTTTCAAGCAGCAGGGACTAAACCATTTCACTTTAAAACTGAAAAGAGTGCTGCTGATTGGATTCAGGTGCAATGATTCTGAGTTCTTTGCCATTCTTACTTAATAAGGTAGAGAAAGGAAATAAAGGAGCTCACCTTTTCACATAAGAAACCGAACAGAAATCTCTTTAATGGGCTAATTACCTGATATACCAATAAATAAAAAAGAAGTAAATACAATCAGTATTTTGAAAACCATATTTTTCTTCATTGACTTATTTCATTGCTTGAAAAATAATGCAGTGCTTTAAAATTTCAGAGAAGAAAGTATACCCATGATAGAAGATTTAAATACTTGGATCGCCCATTCTACCAGTAGAATATTCTATTATATGAATAAAATGAGATTTTTGTCCTGAGTATAAATAAGTTGAAGAAGCTAAGAAGGATATCCAGAAGGATAGCAATTTATTTACATAATCATAGAGCTATATTTTATGTTTATTTTGATAATCTAGTGTAGTCAGTCTTATTTTCCACATTTAGATAGTTTTTATATCAGAATTCAAAAATAATCCAGGAACACTGCAAAAATAATCAAACTATGAAGCAAATATGAGAAGTAAAATAGAATTTATCTGAAATTCTTCTTTCCAAAGACTATTAAAATTTCGCTCTGGTTAATAATGTGCCATAAATGAGGCCATATTATATATGATTTATAAACAATAAAGAATGGCATCTACCTGATACTATATTGTCACTTAAAGTAACGTTTAGTCCATCATATGTTATGATATATTTAGTTTTCTATTGATGGATGCTTAAAATTTGCTCTTCTGAATGATTCTTGAGAAAACATATTCAAAGCTTATTGTTTAGGAAATTTTTGATTATCCTCTTAAAGTTGGACTATATATGGACTTTTGGAGCTAGATAGGAGCTTACAGAAGATGTAATTAAACCATGGTACAAGAGTTTAAATTATTTGTTCAAGATTATAAACTTAGTGATAAGAGATAAAATTATTTATTTACTGAACACACAGAGTGAACATACTCTTGTGACATGTACTGTAAATTATAAATTGAAAGGCAAGAGCCCCAAATTTATCATATAGGCCTATAGAAACTGTAGCAAGTATAATGAGAATCATGTAAAATATTCTTAATAATTCTGTGACTATTAAATTAGAATGTCTGACTTGATACAAGAACTTTTGCAATAGTGTCCTAACTATTCATTCTGCTCAGTCTCTTATTATATAACTTACATCCTGCTGTTGATTATCACTTTAAAGAAATAAAGCTCTTTATGTCCTCACTTGTATAACCTTTTATATTTGTAACTATTCCTAAGCCTAGATACAAAATTAGCACTTCTTGCTGAGAAAACAATGAATCGTTTATGTGCAATTCAACAGATGATTAGAAGCTGTTATTTTTGAGTAGGTTTAGAACAAGTTTGCCTTTAGAAGTTATACAAGGTAAAAATGGAGGTGAGCTTGAACTTGGCTTATGATTGTGGAGCTGACATGAAAAGTTCATCTCAAAGAGATAGTATGAAAAACAACTAGAAGGACCAACACATTGCCCAGGACTCATCTGGGAGTATAGGAGAAGGAAGAATTTGAAACAATGCTATAGTGATTATTATTATCAAAGTGAAAAATAATAACTTCTTTTTTCCATTTACAAAGTTATGAAAGCTAACTGGATGAAGTGCATATAGTGAATGTAAATGATTTCACTTTGGATTGATGGAATATTATCTCATCTTTCTTAGTAACTAATTCAACCTGTTCATTAGGTGAAAAATACTCTGGCTGAGGGTGATGAAGGCAGAGTGCCATGGAGTCTTTGACAGATATGTAGATGAAATCATGATATCTTCTGTAATTCTGATATATTGAATTAGTGACTATCACAAATGGAAAAGAGCACTTGGCAGTCAGGTAGGACAATTCGTATCATCAATCTATTGGATAATTGATTTTAACCCTTAGGATATGACTAGTGCTCAGCATACTAGAATTACTGTGAGAAATAGCTTTGCTATTATATAAAATATGTTTAGAGCTGTATCAAGCATGTTATACATGCTCAAAATATTGAAGCTATTTATAAATTCAACAAATATTTATTGAGCACTTTTCCTGAGTCAAGTGGGCACGGAAAGTAAGTACTCAATTTATTGTAGCTATGTATAAATTCAGTGTTCTCTTTCTCTTTTTCCATCTTCTGTCCTTTGATTTGGATGTGACTTTGCCTTGAACTCCAAGGTTGAAAGTCGCATCCAGGATCAAGGACTATGCACCTTTATCCCTATTTGGCTAAACTGCTCTTTCCTAGTTAGCTGCAGAACTCCCATTCCCATTTGTCAGTATAGTCATTAATGTCTTCAAAGTTACTGCCTATGACTATGAAAATAGCAATGTGCCCCTCCCAACACTATTTAGCACTCGTATTCCTTTATTTTATCTTAGTTTTTACTGTCATAGCATTTGCACCATCTGACATATGTTTCTACTTATTTATTTTGTTTATGTTGTCTAGCACCTTCTTCACCTAAAATACAAAATTTTCTTATTATAGTCAATGATGTTTTTTGTCTGGCACCCAATACCCAGGAGTATTAGACACTCCAGTAACTATCTATTGAATTAATGAAGAAGAAAAAGAAGTGACAACCGCCTATTAAGTGCTGTGGTGTGTCAAGCAGAATGCAAAGCACTTTGTATACCTGATTCATTAGTACTCAAAAGAACCCTATGATAAAGGCTTTATTTTTTTTCCACTTCAAAATGTGAGGAAATGACTATTAGAGTTCAAAAAGCATGGGGAGAATACTCTCTACTGCAGTCAGGAGGCTGGAATGAATTCTCAGAGGGGTTGAGTTCTCACTAAAAATCCCCACCCTGAGAGCTCTCTATAATTTGTATAGGTTTGATTTCAACACAGAGATCTGTGCCACAATCCCTTGGGATGCTTTTGTGCTGAAGCCTACAAAGGCTCCCCTAATGTGATTTGGCTTGAATTATGTACTTGTTAGTCAACTGGAACTTTTAGATTTCATCTGGTGCTTTGCCATATAAATAACCCTGTCTTTACGTGACACAAGATTATGTACTAGCCTGACTGCCCTTTTAAATTAAACATCACAAAATCAATGAGGTATCATTAAGGGTACATGGCTTGAATGAAAAAAAAAAATCTTAAGTAAACCGCATTTGTGGTTCTTTCTGGATGAGGGGTCAGATGAGGATTAGATGCATGGTGTATGTTTTTATTTCTCCCTGTACAGTTTTGACATATTGATGAATAATCCCAAAATGGCAAATAGTGGGTCTGATATGAATACCTCAGTTTGCTCTATTACTAAAAGATCTATTGAAGTATGGTAGAAGTAACCACAGATAGGGAAGGTAAGAAAAGACAGTAATGGAGGAAGGGAAAAAGTAAAAGCCACAAATCCATTTTACAACAGAAATCAAGAAAAGTTACAGCATGTGCATCTTCTGTAAAAAAAACAATCTGAAGTGGAGTCTCTTTGTCCAGGTAGAACTTATTTTCTCATGTAGATGTGAAAGAGGGTGGCTATAGACTTAATTTCAGATATATGTTTGATGGAAGAACTTTAGTGAAAATAAATCTCTTTAAGATTTATTCATCCATCTATGCATACAAGAGCTGGAACATATCCTAGAGGTGGGAGGGTAAGATGATTTATCAGAGACAGGCTGGGAAGCCAAACAGGCACATTTACTGAAATACATTGCTGAGGGAGAAGTGGGCAAGAGCAGAGGTCTGCTGCACCTTATATGGGTCGAGGTTGAGGACCATATGTGACTCCGTGGTTGAGGATCAAATTCAGGGTGCAGTGGTGACAGTAGCATGAGAGTGCTGAAACCTGACCTATGCCACCAGGGAGGCCCTAATTAAGTTAATTTTCTAAACAAATCACTCCTAATGAAGAAACTCATGTGGCATATTTTGTCATCCAGCAAATATGACAGATAGATCCATGGAATTCTTTGTATGGATGAAGAACACCAAATTAGCAGTGAGGGACATAATTGTGATCACGATCTACTTTCTTAACCATGTGTCCTGGTGTGTATATTTGAATATACGTGTGTATGTGTGTGTGTGTGTGCGTGTGTATATATATATGTATGTCTGTATGTTTGTATATATGTTTATACATATATATGGATATTTGTATATATGTACGTATTATATCTCTATATAAAATACATATATGGCTATATATACATAGGGATAGATACACTTGTGTGTGTATCTGTAAATGGAGAGGCTATGTGCTACTATTCTGATTACAAAACAACATTGCACACTAAAATCTATTTATTTTTCCTAATTCTTGTGTTTAGTTTATACATTAAATAACTGCTTTAAAGCATCTGTGAGCCAGGTGAAAAGAGATGATGTTATAAACTGCATAATGAAGGAAATCAATCAACAGAAGTTTTTGAATAAGTAAAACTTTAAATGGCCAAGGAGTAGATAAATTCAATTTTGCTTTCATCAATTTACAACTACTTACCAATACCAACAAAGAAACTACAACCATCTGTGATAAAAACATGTAGTGAATGAGTAGTTAAAAGGTGTATACTGATAGGAACTATGCAAGTGTTAGGTAGATAGGCTAAAAATACTAGCTGGGGAGAGGCTGGAGGATTGAGGTAGAACTAGTGAAAGTTTTATTTGCCTTTAACTTCTATATAGTTAAGTTTGTGAATTTTTCATTGCTGCAAAATACATTTGTCTTTTATACATGCATTTGAAAATACCTCATTTCTGTCAGTTAAAAACAAAGTTTTTCATTGGAAAATCTTTCATCAGCTGGATCAAACTGCTATTTCTGGATTCACTTTCTTTGACTCTAAAATGGAATTAATCAAATGAGATGCAAATGCTGAGAAACATGTGGGAGAGGGAAATGGATGTGAATTTAAGGGATTGCTTAATCACTAAATGAATGATTACTAACAAAATGGTACAGTGCTGCAGAAGAATCTTTGGACTATGTAGAGATTTTAACTGTCCTAGCATTTATGGCAGATGCAAATTACATTGACCTATTATGCACTGATACTAGCAATCCTAAAATGCATACATAGCTTCCCTTGTTGCATATGACCTGGTGTTCTCCTAAACATTTATGTAGATGAAAGTCCATTTGCAGTTTTTTAAAAAAGATTTATTTATTTATTCATATAGAACTGGGGTACAAGCCAGAGATGTGAGGGTGAGAGATTTCCCCAGAGACAGAGTGGGGAGCAGAACAGGCAGATACACGAAGTACACTGCTGAGGGGGGCAGTGGGCAGGTCAGGAGAGGTCTGCCATGCCATGTGGTCACCTCCAGGACAGGCGGGGATCGAACTCATGCAGAAGTGACTTTAGCTTCTTAGTGCTGTGCTTTAACCCACTGCGCCACCAGGGAGGGTCCCTATTTGCAGTTTTATATTATGGTTATATTAATTTCAAAACCTGTATCAGTAGATTTTATAATCTATAAATTGCATCTCAAGATAACATACAAGTATTTCCTCTTTCAGAAAGAGGAGTAGAAGGCAGAACAGAATTGAGAATCACCATGCTGGAACATTCTTATTATATCAGCTTATCAAAATATCTTCCTCCCATTATGTCTTCCAATTTCCAGAACTAAGAGTTTACATGTAAATATTCTATTGTCATCTGAATTCTCCAAGCTTCGTGACATATATAAGAAGAGGGATGATCCTATATCTCTGACTTATATACAGTTGTTAACCAATGTTACCTCAATGGAAAAAATGTGGTTAACTAAAATCAAGGCAACAGTGTGAGACTAAATTTATGACATCAAACTTCAATGAGCTACAGCTCTAAATTACTGATTCCTTCATTCTGTCCAGACTGAGACTTCTTGGTTAAGTCTTTGATGCAACATTTTCCTTTTTGATTCTTATCTCTTCACTTTTGGTTACAGTTCATACCCCTTTGTGTTCTATATTTAGTGCTATTAAAAATGGTGTTGAGGCCCTCCCTGGTGGCGCAGCGGGATAAAGCACTGCACTAAGAAGATTAAGCCACTTCCTCATGAGTTCGATCCCAGCCTGCCCCGGAGGTGACCACATGGCACGGCAGACCACTCCTGATTCGCCCCGCTGCTCCCCTCAGCAGTGCACTTTTTCGATCTGCCTGCTCTGCTCCCCACTCTGTCTATGGTGAATCCTCTCACCCTCTGAATCTCTGGCCTGTACCCCAGTTCTGTATGAATAAAAAAAAAATGGTGTTGATAGTGAAAAAAAAAAAAAAAGCCATACATACTGGCTTAGAGTCCTTAAGGACAATAGTCTTTAACTACTTTAACTACTACATTTAGGGAGTATAGAGTTGGTCAGGATGAATGATACTAGAAACAACTGTCATAATCATTATGACAATAATGAGACAAATTATAGTAACTCTTAGTTTTCAGTTTATAAAGTCCCTTAGACTGTCTCTGATATGTTGGTGGACATAAACCAGGACAAAAGTCTTTGTTTCTAATATTCATTTTTGCAATTTCCCATTGTACATTTTATTTTATATAATAGCAGCCCTGGAGTTCTGGGTGCCTGATCTACTCTGATTATGTCTCTCCCTTGGTCTTAGAGCTTAGTTACTTTTAGGTGAAACTAGAAACTTTGAAGCAGAGCTGAAACCAGAGCCAGCTAACGTTAAGGTTAAACAGGTTTTGTCAAAATATATTCTTATTTTGTCATCATCACTGATAATTCTCAACTCCTATTTCTAAGAGAAATATTTTTATCTTGGTTTCTGAGACCATAAAACATGCTGTGTTCATTTATCTAACTAAACTGTCACTTATTTCTCAGTCTATTTCATTTTTATGGCATTTAATTTGATAGAAATGTGCCCAGTTCCAAGACTTTGCTCATATATATATTTTTTCCAACTTTCATGCTTTTACTTCTCCCCCCACCTCCACCCCCCCACCCTGAAGCATGTAGATAAGGGTCTGCACTTGGCTTGCTTGCAGTTTCTCCAGGCTTCTATATTGAGCTCACCAATTTTCCCTTTCCCAATACTTATTGAAATTTTTACTTGATCTATTATTTTAACTATTTACCCCGCATGAGTCTTAATTAATATTGTGAATGGTGCAAGCATTTATACATCTCTGGTGAATCTTCTCACTGCCCTTGCACCTCTGGCATGCACCCCAGTTCTGCATGCATGAATAAATAGATAGCTAGATAAACAAGTTAATTAATTAAAAAATGAAATGCAGTTGCATTCTTGAGACAGTAAAGGCATTACTGATTCTTTCAGTTAATTCCTTTATATTCTAGTTTGGACAAAATTTAAAGAAAGTAAAGAAATGTAACTCCAGTTAAAGAACACTAACAAATATAATAGAAAGATAAGCAAATAATTTTACTGTTGCAATGTTGCAAATGATGGTGGAGATTTAAATAGCAAACAAACTGTAAGCAAAGTTTCTTAGCTGTTGATACTAAAAATGCACAGCAATTTGTCAAATACAATGTTTGAAAACTACTTTTATATAATCGTGGCTTGTGACTGCTCCACATAAGGAGTTTGGTGAACATTATTATGACCTTTTACATTATGATTATTTTCTTACAATGATACATTACAAAATACTATATAGCAAAATTCATTAGAGGAGAATGGAAACACTATAAGGAAATATCTCTTTCAGTTGAATAAAATTTATTTTTTATTTACTTCATTTAATGCTGAATAGGTAAAGAGGAAAATGTGAACCCTTGCTTTCACAAACTACCAAATTTAAGTCTCATTTATTTCATCACTCTTCCCTGTTTACAAAGGAAATATTGTATAATTAAAAAAATAACAAAACAAGCTTTGTTAGAAGTCTTAATTCAAATGTCAACTGTACATATTTGGTCAATATACCGAGTGTTAATTATCTTGTTAATAAAATAGTGCTGTGATTACATATTTCATGGATGTGCGAGTTTCTGTGAGAAATTAAATAAACTATTACAATATGACACATAAAGTGAAGGGAAAATTTTTGATAAACTTTGGTATTTCAGTTGTATTTTGAAAGTGAAGGTTTAAGAATAAGAGTTACTTAAACTCTTCTAGTTCTCTGAGAGGCATAATTTCATAAAATCTTCTTCAGTGCTTAAAATTAAGATTTTCTCCAGAGGGTCAGATAAAAAATTATAATATTTCTTAATTAACTATGATTTAAATCAGTAACAAAACTGAGAACATCTGCATTTCTATTCTTTTTTTTTAAAACATTTATTTATTTATGCATCCAGAACTGGGGTACAGGCCAGAGATGCAGGGGCAGTGGGAGGATCCAACAGAGACAAAGTGGGAAGCAGAACAGGCAGGTTGACAAAGTACACTGCTGAGGGGGGCAGCGGGCAAGACAGGAGAGGGGTCACCTCTGGGGCCAGGCATCAAACTCACACTGAAGTGGCTGCGTTGGCTTGTGGTGCTGTGATTTAACCAACTGTGCCACCAGAGAGCGCCCTTCATTTTTATCCTATAAATAGTAGCTTATTTTAGTGATATGTACACATTATTCCAATTTTTTTTTTCTTGAATGCTGATTTTTAAAACTAAGGTCAATAACAGAAGAAATTGTTTGTCACCAGCTGTGTTCAATATCTACAGGCTATTAAAATTCTCTTGATAAAATTCTCCTTTGGTGTAAAAGGGAATACATTTGTCAGACTGACGGATATAGATATAATTTATAGATTTCTAAGAAAGCAAACAAGGAATATGCCTGCATATAGATCTCTGCGGCAAGAAGACTATCAAAGAACCAGTGAGCGGATACATTTTCAATGGATGCTTGTAATATTCTGATGTCTCCTTTTTTTTTTTTTTTGCCACATTTAATTTGACAAAGGCTTTTAGCTTTGAAAGTTAATGTTTCTCATTGACTTCTAAAATTAACATCAACTTGGAAAAGGCAAAGACATAATAAACAGCATCTGTTTCAGAAAGCTGCTTGGTGGATGAAAACTTGAAAAAGTACAAGCCTAGAGACAATATAGAAATAATCACACACATACACTCACTCAATGACATCAATTTTAGGGTTAATTAAATCCACAAATCTGTGTGTTTTTCAAAAATGAAAAGATTTTGTATTTGTCACTTGTCAAAATTTATATTAGTACCTGATGAATGTCTGGTTGCAAATATATAAATATAATTGTGAGATCACTAGTCAAAACAATTAGAAAGACTTAACCTAACTGGAGTGAAAGAGGACTCGAAGATATAATCAAGATATATTTGTATTTAAAAAAAGTAAAGCGCAGATGAGGCAAAGAGAACATAATTAAAGCAAATAATTTTTGAACTTTTGTTTTTTAAAGATTATGTACGCATACAGACCTGGGGTACAGGCCAGAGTTGCAGGGGAGGTGAGAGGATTCACCGGAGAAAGTGGGGAGCAGAACAGGTAGATCAATGAAGTATACTGCTAAGGGGAGCAGCTGACCAGACAGGAGAGGTCTGCTACTCCATGTGGGTCACCTCCTGGGCCCACTTGGAACTGCAGTGAAGAGGCTGTGGCTTGCAGTGCTGTGTCCTAACTCGTTGCGCCATATTATTCATCAATGTCAAAAGAAAGTGGATATTTTCAGGCTCTAATTATTTGAATAATTGCTTTGAAATGTTTTCATTGTATATGCGTTTGTGAGAAATCCCTGCATAAATTTAAAGCCATTCTTGACATATCAAAGAAAAAATAGAGAAAAGTAAATTTTTTCTATTCATTTTTGTGTTAAAATGGAAATACAGCACGTACCACTTTGCATCAACACTTGCTATTATATCAGCATTACTACCTAACATTTCTCAAAATGACACAATGAGAGAAGGAAGGGAGGGAAGGAAGGAGAAAGGGAGAAAAAAGGGAACCGAAGAAAAAGAAAGGAGGGAAGGAGGACTAGAGAATTAAAAAACTCATCTGCTTGGCAGTTCAAATTATTTTTAGGAGCAGTGTTATTCTGTATCACTCTGGGAGCAAATGTAAAGAGTGTTTAAGTTGATTTTTATGTAGTAACTTTTGGAAGATACCTCTGGACACTGCCTTTCTCTTGCTGCAACTGTATCCATAAGCAAATCTACCACTTCATCAGGTGTCTGAGAAAACAACCCAATTCTGATACCCTTGCTGCTGTACAACTGTTTATCCATCGCCTCAACTTTAATTGTCCTTTGCAAGCCCAGACTATTATAATAAATCATTATTGCAATAAATTTGGCTATAAATAAGAGTTCTCAGAATACCCACCTCATGTTTAATTTGTTAGGAACAGTTCACAGACCTCAGGAGACTTATTAGCTCACTGACTTATTACAAAGGATACTAAAGGATAGTAATTGTAAAAATACTGTAAAATTTTTCCTTCTGTGAAGGAGAGCAAAGTTACCTTCACAGGTGCCATGCTATATGCAGGAATCTACTACCCGAAAAGCAAGTTAATTTTTCAGATTTAAAAATAATAATAATAATTAACTATGGACACAAGCTTTTACATCTCTGGAGTATATTCACTGATAAGGAAAAAGTTAAATCCTGTAGTACATACTTAACTTTTAGTATCAGCGTATCTTTAGATCAGGGCAACTTAGAACTAGACAAATCTCCTATCAAGAATAATTACATTCTTAGTATCAGTGACTCACTTCCTGTCTATATAGTAATTTCCATCTTGTGCAAGATGGAACAGATCTGACAAAGCAAAATCTGTCAGAAAGCTTCCCAGGTTTGAGTTCTCACTTTGATTAATAAAATCTTTATCTAACTATCATTGAGAATTTATTCACAATTAATACAATCAATAACCAGGTGGGGGAGACAGGCAGGGGAAGATACGAAGGAAAAATGTGGAGTGATCTTGCTTTCTCATGGTAAGCTATTCCTTATATTTGGTCTTTAAATACACATATTTAGTTATCACTTGTGGAGATTACCTTCCGGCCTGTGGATCCAAGTTAACACTTATTGGGAAAGGTCTACTCTGAGGATAATATGAAAACCTACCTGACCTCTTGTGGAGATCAGCTCCACAATGTTTAGAGATCATTCTGTGCAAAGCTCTTTCACTCTGCCCTAGGAATGCAGACATTTTCTTAATTAAATTCCAACTTTTCTCATGTCAAAGAAACACTCTGGATACTACCACTGAGTTACATTAACAGAAAGCAACAAACATAGGATATAAGAAATAGGTGAAAAGACCTGTTTGCTTTCTCAGCTTATTATCAGGTGAGAGGGCATAGCTTTTCCAGGCCATTGCTTAAGGTGGGAAATCATGGTAGTATACAGTATAGATAAAAAAGATTCAGTAAGACTGAATAACTAATACACATGGCTTCAATCCCCATCTTATGTTACCTCAAATAAGACAAAGACTTTGGGGCAGGAATTTATCTAAGGAATATGAAAAACTAATTTAAAAATATACATACACCACAATGTTCATTGTGGAATTATTCATAATAGCCAAGAAATGGAAACAATCTACATATGCATCAATGGATCACTGGATAAAAACATGTGGTGTATACAGCCAATGGAATACTAAACAACTGTTCAAAAAAAAAAGAAAAAAAATCTTGCCATTTTCAACAATTTTGATGGACCTAGATGGCATTATGCTAAGAAAAATAAGAGAGATGGAGAACAAATAAAGAAGCAAATAAAGAAGCAAAAAAACCAAACTCTTGGATTGCAAGGATAACATGGTGATTACCAAATGGGAAATGAGAAGGGGATGGTAAATCAGACAAACAGGTTTGACTATACAGTCATGGGCGAAAACTAGAGTTTTGGTGATGATGATAAGACAGTATGCACAAATGTCAAATTATACATTTATAAACTTGAAACCTATACAATGTTTTAAGTCAATGTCACATGAATAAAATTTAAAATTAAAAAAAAATAAAAGCAAATTGATTTGCAGGCTTAAACACTTTAAAAACTGCTGACTATTGTGAAATCAATTTAAAAGTAAATATCAAAGAAAGTATAAAAACGTGGGAACTAACTAATATACTTCTAAATAAATAGCAATCAAATGAAAATGAGAAAGTATTTTAAAAGCAATAAAAAAACAGTTTCTATTGTTGTGTAGGGCAACACCACACTGATAAAGAGAAGGCAGCTGTGGAGCAGGCTACATAATGCAGGATGCTATGCAAGCGCAAGACCCTGGCCTTTTTATTGATAAACCAGTTATATAACATTAGTCATATGGGGAAGCAGAGAAGGGGAAAAAGAAGCAGAAGAAGGGTGGAACTGGACTTCTCATCTGCTGATAGCTTGGTATGTAGATCAAGCCCTGATTCCCCAGTCAGGATTTTAGTCATCTCAATAAGGCATTCTACTGATCAGCTCTGGGTTCCTTCATTATACATCAGTCAACACGTCCCAGGCGTTCCTGGTCACATACCTTGATATGTAAGTCAGGAGCAAGTTTATGCATACATCATCAGCTCCCTGAGTGTTCCCGGTTGTCATATCTCATGATGCATTCTCTTCCCAGAGTAATCTAGCTCTTAATTGATTGGAAAGTCACCTTGAAGGGTTAGGCTCCTATTACCAGACAGTTCGATCTTGCTTTAGTAATACAGAATTGAAGATAATAAAATGGAGGCTGGATAGGCCATTTAGGATTAGCAGATCCACATAGCATAAAAGAAAAAGTTTCAAAGGAGTATCATTAGCTTCCATATGAAGCCAAAAGCAAAGCTTCCATAGCAACCAAAAGTAATGGTCAATCAAATCCCAAGTAAGGAGAGGGAAATAGAAAGTATCAGAAGCGGTGCCAATTAGAACAAAGAAGAAAACAATATGGAAAATGTAAGAAGCCAAAGCTTATTCTACAAAATATTAATGATAATAATCAATTTCTATGTTGAAAACAGAAAAAAATAGACAAATTATCAGTATGACTAATGGTGACATTAATACAGATACTAAAACTTAAAAAGAATAACAGTGAATCTGTAATGACAATACTTGAAAAATTCAAATAAAATTGTAATACTAAATCAAAAAATATAAAAATCAAAAAATGTTATATCACATGGGGGTGTTTCCCAAATTTACAAAATGGTTTAACACTAAAAATTATCTATGTATCTACTCACCATGTTAAAAGCTTAATAAAGGAAAACCATGTGATTATTTCAAGACATTCAAAATATGATGAAATACAGTTCACTTTTTTTTTTTTAAGATTTATTTATTTATGCATACAGAACTGGGTTATAGGCCAGAGATGCAGGGGTGGTGAGAGAACTTACCAGAGACAGAGTTGAGTGCAGAACAGGCAGTTTGAGGAAGTACACTGCTGAGGGGAGCAGTGGGCAGGTCAGGAGAGGTCTGCTGTGCCATGTGGGTCACCTCTGGAGTGGGGATCAAACTCATACTGAAGTGGCTTTAGCTTCTTAGTGCTGTGCTTTAACCAACTGAGGCACCCAGGAGGGCCCAATACAGTTCACTTTTTTATTTTTTTAAAGATTTATTTATTCATACAGAACTGGGGTACAGGCCAGAGTTGCAGAGGGCAGTGAGAGGACTCACCAGAGACAGAGTGGGGGGCAGAACAGGCAGATCAACGAAGTACACTGCTGAGGGGAGCAGCGGGTGGGTCAGGAGAAGTCTGCTGCGCCATGTGGTCACCTCCGGGGCAGGCAGGGATCGAACTCATGGGAAAGTGGCTTTCGATTCTTAGTGCTGAGCTTTAACCCGCTGCGCCACCAGGGAGGGCCACACTTCACTTTATATAAGAACTCTTAGGCACTAGGTATAGTGGGACATTTCACAACTGTCAGGGATCACGGATTGTTGGATGGCTGAATAGGCAGGGTCTTAAGGTGGGAGCAGCATCAGAGATTGGAGGTTCCTAAAAGGGGAGCAGGCGAGGAAGACAGGGGAATCGGAGTTGTGTGCAAGTCCTTCTGTTCTGCTGTCAGCAGAAGTTTATTTTATATATTTCAAGCAAGCAGTGAGATAACATTAGCATATGAATTGGGCTGAGATCACAATCATCTCTTTTTCTGAGAACAGTTTGGGGTTGTATTGACCTTCAGCTGAGATTATAACATTATTCTTAAAATCTATCTAATAAAATTAAGAGGTACATAAATTCACAAAATTTAAGGCTAACATTATTTATCACAGTGATGATTGGCTAAAATAAAGTCCCTTTAAACTTTAAATGCTACTTACTGATCTTCATTCTCATTGAAACATCTTAGAGGGTAAAGTCAAGTCCAGGACTAGGGTAGAGGCTGGGTGGAGATGTGAAAGAGGATAAAGTGAGGTCTTGGACCAAGGTGAAGTTGTGAAAGAGGGTAAGGCAAAGTCGAAGACTAGGGTGGAGGAGTTTTCTAGTAGATAAATCACTAAGGGAGCTAGTAAGATTCCTCATTTAAAGACTAAGCAATAAAATCTTAAGTAAGACAGCAGAGAGGTTAAGATTTGGGTTCTCCTCTAGGCAATAAAAGAACTTGTAATTTTTAGCATGTTCTAGTACTGCCTTATTTTACAGTATTGATTTTGCTATAACAGCCAATTGCTTTTATTAATCAGCCCATTGAAATATTTTTTACTTTAAAATACTCATTTGCAGATGAATTGGTCATCAATGTAGAAAAAGTTCACAGGATTACAAAAATGTCAGAATAAATAGTAAATGTGTTGAAATTGACATAAAAAGAAAATGCAAAGTTTATATACTAGCAACAAACATTTGGAAATCAAAATAAAAAACACTATCTGAAACAGCATTAAAATGTGAAACTTTGGGCTACTCATAAAGTTGTATAAAACTTATGCACTAAAAACTAAAATCTCTGCTGAAAGAAAATGTTTAAAATAAATGGAAATGGGAAAATGCAATTTTATTAATACTCTCAAAACTAAAGAGTTCAATGTATGGTAATAATCACATTCAATTTTTGAATATCTGGCAAAGGAATAACATATGTCCTATGGCAATGAAAATAGTTTAGAATAGCCAACACATATTTAGGTAGTGTTTTTTATTTTGATTTGCAAATGTTTGTTGCTAGTATATAAACTTTGTATTCTCTTTTAGCCTTGTTACAAAGGCAGGTCTGTCGGTGGTCTGGGAGCTGAGAGATGATTATAATCAATGAAATAATAGTTTGTGATGTGCTAGAAAAAGCGGCCAAGGATTTTTAAAAATTCTTTGATGATATTAATTGAAACATCTATTGGGGTGTGTGTATCTTAAAGTTCTTGATTGTTCAGAATATTGTATTTAGGGGAAATTTCTGAAACAAAGAACTTTGCAACTTTATTAACATGGGTAAGAATTTCCTGACATCATAAAGGTTTGTTTGTGGGTATGCTAATCCTACACAGCCTATCCAGCCTCCATTTTGTTACCTACAGTTCTGTATTTCTAAAACAGGGACAGAACTGCCTGGTCATAGTAGCCCAACCCTACAAGGTGACTTTCAAATGAATTAAGAGCATAAAGCTAGATCACCCTGGGAAGGGTATGCATCAAGATGTATGCCTGGGAATGTTCCAGGAGCTGATGACAGATGCATAAATTTACTCCTTACTTTCACATTATGAGGTATGACCAGGAAACCCAGGGGGCAGTTGACTGATGTATAATGAAGGACCCCAGATGCTGATCAGTAGAATGCCTTGTAAGATTGAAATCCTGACTGGGGAATCAGGGTTTGATCTACATACCAAGCTATTGTCAGATGAAAAGTCCAGTTCCACCCTTCCCCTGCTTCTATTTCCCCTTCTCCTTTTCTGCTTCCCAATATAACTAATGCTGTATGACTGGTTTATCAACAAAAAGGCCAGGATCTTGCTCTTGAACAGCATCCTGCATTATGTAGCCTGCTCCATGACTCCCGTCTCTATCAGTGTGGTGGAGGCCGAGACAACATTTGTTAATACAAAGAGCTGGATAGTATATTGTGTAATAGTGACAGTAAACTATATGTTGCAACTAGTTCAGGTTTGGTGGTGGCAATGGGTAAATAAAGAAAAGATCACCTCATAAACAATAACACTTGGCAATTAAATATGGAGTTCAATGAAAATGATAAATTAGGGTAATTTAAGTGTTACCAACCACTGCCCAAAAGATGGAATCTTTTACCTACTAGAGAAAGAAATAACAAGAAAGAACTAGGTGTGTTACAGAGGCATCTCTATAAAAGGGAGAGGTACCATCTCCCCACACTCACCCCCTTAAAAAAAATAGAGGGGCTTATCTGAATGGCCAAGTTAAGCTATATGACACCTTAAGCAACTGAGCTCTGAGGAAGGAGTTTTTGCTTCTGTAGCTTGACTTATACTCTGGAACCAGTGGGAATGAGACATGGAAGGAGACATGGAGGAAACAAATAGGTAGAGATCAAAGGGAGGTTGATGATGGTTGAAATCCAATTGTATATGCAGGTCTTTGTGTTTCCCCCTCCAGGAAACTGTAAGATACTGTTTGGATAGGATGTTTGGACAGAGGTTGCCAATCTGTGATTTAGTCCACCTGTTCAAATTGTTCGAACATGACTTGGGACAGCTCGGCCTACTGGTTTGCCTAGGATATTTCATAGGGGTTGACATGTTGAAAACACTGATCAAATTGTGATGTTAGAATTATTATTTAAAAGTAAAAAAGAATTTACAATAAGCACTGTAGGTAAATTGACTTAAATGTTATTAAGTTTAGGTAATGTAGGGATACAAAGCAATTATCTGATACCCCTTTGAGTTCTTCTAGGCAGGCAAATAAACATCATACAGATTACATGAGAAAAGACCATAGAGGACCTCAATAAAAAGTAAAAGTTCTGTATTCCTGGGAGACATCAGCATGTTACTCCTGGACATCACTTTAGATTCAATTTACATGATTTACCTAGGACTAGGGAGGTTATGGGAAGAAAGGGAAATTTCAATTAGGGCAATCAGGGGGAAACAAAGTTACTTTTGCCTTCTCCTATGTGAAGGGGTAAGAGGATTAGGGCTTCCGAGAAAATACACTTAACAGAGAGTTTGGAGAAAAACATCAAAACCTACTTTCTCCAGAACCCCTACCAGAAATTAAGCTTTTCCCAAAAACCACATTTTTGGGGGTAGCCACTTTTTGCTTCCCTACAGTAGTAACTAACACTTCGGAATTCAGTGTATATCCTCTAGTGTAATTGTAAAACATTAAATCACAAAATCATTTTGGAAACAAAGTAGTTATATATAATAAAATAAAAGTAAGTGAACTATTGTTTGGGGAAAGGATATCCTGAACAAACTAAACAAATAGATTTTATGGACCCCACCCCCACCCAGACCAAAAGATCCAAGACATCAAGGACTGCAAACCCCATAATGTCATGACACCAAAGGGGGGATGCTGTGAGCTGGGGAAGGAGTGAAGCAGCTTGGTCTGGTATACAACCAGACATGAGGCTTCCTGAGTCCTTGGTTTTTCCCGGGCTTTCAGCATGCTGTTTGGGGTTTCAGTTCAGTGGAACTGGGACACATTTTATGTCTTTCTCTCCCTGAGACATAAAATAAATAAATAAAATCGATAAATAAACTCTTTATTACCTTTTTTGTGTGTGCCCACAGTAATCTCATTGTAAGTCCATTTAAAGTGTGCGGATGAGGACTCACACAGTCAGGCCAACCCATTTCACATTGACGTTGCCCTGTGAGTTTGGTACCTAAAGTCGCTGAACACTTTACACCTGTCATTTCACAATGGGCTTGCCCTGTACCATTATGATGCACTAAAATTCAAGTTAATTATATTGAATTATTTTTGAATGGCTAGGTGATTTTGCCTATATGAACTAATTTATAAAATCCCATTTTTGTGTAATTAGCTATACACCTGACTTTCATTCCCTAGAGTTTGACCTCTTGAGGGCGTCAAAAAATAAACAAACAAATCAGAAATTTCACTGGCCCAGAATTAAACAAACAAGGTCTTATTCAAAGAATATTGCAATAAGAGATTGAGATGCCTTGGACACACACACACACACAAAAAAAAACAGGGTTTGTAAACATTGAGAATAACAGAAGGAATATACTGGAAAATGTCAGGAGAGGTTCCTCAGTGTGGTTAAATTATCTGAGTTTGCTAATTGTCTGTTACCAAAATTAGGCTCCCAGTTTCCAGAGAAACTGGGAGTTAGGGGAGCTGTTTCCTTCAATGATTATGCTTCAAAAAGATGGTTTCCAGGTCCCTGAGAAAGGCATTCCTGGGTTGTAAAGTTCAGAGAATAGAAGGAGATTTATATCTCAAGGAGGCACAGAAATCATTTATAACTACAAGTTTTCTAAAGCAAATGCTCAAAGGAAGGGGAAAGAAGTCAGATGCCTATACTCAGGAAGAAGCATGTCTCAAGTTTAGTGAAACTGAGGGAAATAATAAACTGTTTTTGGTCAATGACTGAAACATTAGCATCCACCATTCATTCACATATGCCCCCTTTGCAAAAACTTCGTCATTAGTAAATATCTACTAACACAAAATATTAAAGGTGGGAAAGATCTTACGACACATTCAATCAAATCATCTCATTGTGTATATGCATTATAAACCGTTACAGAAATTATTACACATTTGCTTTAAAAAGTTAGCTATGATAATATTTAAGAATTATCTTTATGCTAAGGAAAATCTGTTCTAGGCATTAAGATTATTTTTTAGAAATTGGGACATAGGCTTTGATCCTACTGGATTATCCTTAGATCTTAAAAGACTCTCTAGATGCTAAAAGTTTAAAATCAGCTTGAAAGATAAATATCTTCAAGGGGCTGTCTCTACCCAGTGCTACCCCAAGCTTATCGCACTTTATGACACAAAAATTCTTTCTTCTTTCTTAAATTCTGTCTTCTTTGAGAAATGATATTTTCAGTTGGTTACATCTAAGACAAATCGATTCCTTTTGAGAATGGGGACATCGCATCAAGTTGTTTGAAAAAGGGAATACATGATTGTCCTGATTCCTTTTTCCAAATTGTATCACTTCCCCCATCCAGTGACCTCTAGTCAAGTCTTGTCATATAAACCTAGCATACTAAATATTATTTCTAATTGTATATAAATTCTTCTTAACTATTCCTTGTATCAGTATATTTTTTGTGAGAATAAATCAATACTATTTTAAAGGCCAGATTTATTGAAAACTAAAAAAAATTCCACCTTTAAGATTTACATAAAAAATGAATCATGCAAACTACCTCAAGTTTGCAATATTTGTAACACAAAGATTTCTGTCAAAAAAACAGTTGGAAATAACATGCTGTTTGCAATGTAATTGTTACTATTCACTAAAGCAGAAAAGGCAAAGGCAGAGAACTAAAAGGCTGACAGCCTAGTCATTTAAAACTACAGGTTGTCTCAGGAATGACAATGGTTTTGAAATTCAGCTCAACCCATGCCGAGAAGTTGCTAGCTCTAGATAGGAAAGCATATTTAACACTTTAGTTGAATAAGTTTTTCTTTTTCCATCAGAACATCTTGACTAACCCAGGAAATCTTAGTCTTTTTAAAAACAATATGAAATATTCAAATAGGCACTGGTCTTCTCCACTGAGAGCTTCTAGAATTTGAATTTTGAATAAGGACATTTGTTTAAATGTGTGTGATCAACAGAGCTATAAAGCCCACAAACAATTTGGTTTTCTACTAGAGAAGAATTAATAGAAATATTCAACTATATATTTGTTTTGTGTAACTTTTAATAGATCTACACATTTCCTTAATTGCTTTTTTTCTGTTTTAATTATTAAAACAATTTTAGTATAATTCGGAAGCTGGCATTGCTCTCTGTGGATGTCTGATCTGAGTGACTCTGCTCTCAGTGTCTTTTGTGTGCACTGTTCATCACTGACGGAGCTTTTCCTGGACCACACATGAAGGAATGGAGGAAGTAAGGCAGGCCTGAGCAAAACTAGCCCAGACAAGCACCCACATCTCCCTCCCCCGGAATGCAGGATAGGTTGAAGAGGGACAATGTACATTTAAATTGATTGGATAATGGGAATGGTGTGGCCCAGGCTGATTGGACCAGAGGCACCAGGAAATGAGACATCTATTCCTGGAAACCTGTCCTTGGGTGGCTGAACTGTGACCCATGCTGTTAATCTTTGAATCCATTTGCTAAGTTGAATTTGCGCGGGCTCTGACATATGTAACAGTCAATAAGGCCGATATATTCCCTGACATTCCTTTGGTCGGGGTCTCGCTCGAACCCTCGGTCCTGCGTGTCCTACAGGGAACGGCTTGACCCTGGCTAGCCAGCCCAATAAACTCTGCCTTGCGGTTTGCATTCTTGTGTGATGCTTTGTCTTTCGCGGAACCCGAGTTGTCGAACCCTAACACACATTCACCAGTCTCCACTGAGCTTGACCCTTACTGCTGAAGGTGCTCAGAACGAGCCTCCCAAGATTGTCACAACTAGACTTATCAGGATTTGTTACTTTGACATGTGAGTTTTTTTGTGCTGAGGTAATTTGTGGACTTAGTGGCTAAGCAGGGGTCCATGTCCTCTGGAGAAGTGATCAATAGTCCCTTGATTATCTAGAAGAATGAATATTAGGAGTATTGTCCATATATAAGTTTATCTTTAGAAAAGTCCTCTCTGCATTTGATCAACAAACACAAGTTACTCCTCATCATCATGTGAAGTCCTCTTCTCTCTGTGATGTTCCTTCCCCATTCCTTGGCATAAAGAGGTTGAGGGCATTATGCCCTCTTCTCCCAGACTGAAAATGGAATCCTCATGATCTATTTAGATTCCCAGTATGCACATTATTAAATTGATCTTTTCATTACTACCAGCCCATCTCATGCTGTTTTAATTATTTGACAGGTCCAAGTAAAACTTGGAGCAGTAGAGGAATTTTCCACTGCACGCCAACTCCATGTCATTGCCGAGCCTACATATGTCAGTTTTTGAGCAAGAATCTTAAGTTAGTTTAGGGAGAATAACCCACCGTTGATCTTTTATCACTCTACATTTGATGCAATATACCCCAGGATGTCTATCACTCTGACCTGTCTTCAGCAAGAACTCCCCTCATACTTGATGTCTCTTAGTGGTTTTCTGTCTGCTGACTCCCACATTCTGTCCTGGACTAGAGATTTTCACTTAGTCTCATATTTGAAATTGGGTCCAAATCTAACCTGTTTAAATTTCCCTTTTTCAGTAGCACCTAAATGAAGTTTTTAAGTGCTTCGTGCCCTGGATCCCTTTAACATCCCTTCAGACGGATTACCTTGAGTCAGTGCCACTGCTTTGGCTATGCTGCAGCTGCCGTGGGATCCTCATGATGTCAGAGATTAGCCAGATTGTCTTTAGCAACTATCTTTGATTCTGTAGTGTCTGACTGTACACAGTGGGGGAAAAGGGTCCTATTTAACCTCTTCTATCTATGGTTGTTTACTTCTTATTAACCATCTCCTAGCCTCCCATGGACTCAAAATACATACTATCCTCAATTTAAAGGTTTTTATAGATACACTATGATCCATCCAACCAGGTCACTATTGTCTTACAATGAGAAAATTGCCACTCCAGACTTTACATAACTACTTTGGTTGTGGTCTCTCCCAAAGGGTCTGATTGGTTTTCCTTAATATGCCAGGAGACTTCTTCCCATGAGTGATGGAGGAAAATAATAGAAAACCTAAAGGAGATATCACAAGGTTAAAACCTGACTCAGGCAAGGTGGGGGCAGAAAGGATTAATATGATCATGAATCCAGTCAATGAAATCAAGACCCTTAGTGCCTTATCACAAGGCGTAAGCTCAAGCAGGTATCAGATTCCAGTATCAGAGTGCTATAGGGAATGCTGGAAGCCCGGACCTGAGGGTAAAGATACAGAGATTGGGCTTGACCTCCTGTCCCATTAGGAATTCACACAGCTATCCAAAATCAGCAGCAAATAGGCCACTCCACCAAGGAGTGAGCCCCTCCCAAAGAGAAAAGGACTAGATCAGAGTAGTCTCTACACTGGCTCAGAGCAGCAGTCCTGCCCACCTGTGACCATCAGGTGCTTCTTTCCACCCACTCTCCCTCTGCAGGGCAGCAGCCTCCTGCCTGCCCATGACCTCCACCATCCTGAGACATCTCTTCACTGACCTCCCTTAGCAGAGGCTGCTCTCCTAAGGCCACCTGCCTGCTATCATGTAGGCCTCTCTCAGCAAACTTGTCCTTTTCAGGGCAGCTCTTCCTGTCCACTTGTGCCTATGCAAGCGTCCTTTACTCCTCTGTCCTTTTCCCTTACAATCTTGCTCTTTAAATGAAACTGAGTCTTTGTCTCATGGAGAAACTCGCCTGGGGAACTCAACGTGAGCCACTAAAAGGGGAGCTCTGACGATACCTTTCCCAGAGTGAACCCAAGAACCCCACATTAACTCCAAAAACATCAATGAGTATCACCTTGATATAAAGTAAAGGTCAGTCATTTGGGTCTCATTGACGTAGAGAGGTCAATTACTATTACTTAAAGAAAGCAGGTAAAATATTCTAAAAGATCCTAAGACATTCTTCCTTGGCTACTTTCCCTAATTAAAAACAAGAAATCATTTCTTCCCCACCTTTATGGTAGAAAAAAATGTAGCTTGGAGGATGTAATTTGGTGGGTATCATCCAAAAACAGGTTTGTCAGTGAATATATTGTCTGAAAATTTCAGCTTTACTCCTATTTCTTTCAATGTGAAGCTGTTCTCTCTCTCCTTAAGTCTCTAAATATACGATAAGCATCCCTGAACCACTCCATTATTCTTTATATAACTCCATTATTCTTTATATAAAATTTTTCTACTAATCTGTGTGAAATTATTTTGTACATATTTTCGGCCTTGAGAAAACTCAGATATTCTTCCACACTGTGACACTACTAATGGCAAATTTAGGATCAGAAGTCAACTTCTTGTAATTGCAATTTATGGGGTGTTCCTGTCAGAGCATGCTGTCTTACAAAATTGACATTTTTTAATGTTCTATACTTTTATTTTGTCTTGCTGCTATTTCAACAATTACCAATGTACTATTTACCGTAAAAAATGTACCATTTTTTCATGGCTGATATTCCTTTTTCAGAGCTACTAAAATAGGAATGATGATATAAGACACATGAGTTCAAATCTTGTTCTCCTACTTACATGTGACCTCTCACCCACTGAATTTTAAACAAGAAAAAGAGAGATGAGGATATTAACAGAATAACATTTAATCATCACAAGTTATTTATATGATATTGTAGTGTTCCTGCATGAGATAGAGAGCTCTTTGAATGAATCACTTTTATTTTAAACTTCAAATCTCATCAAAATATTTATAAAACAAAATTGCAAAAAAATAATCATCAATATATACTATGGAGGTAAAAGAGGCCCTGCATGGCACAATATAGCTCTTGTAATTGTGATTGCATTTGCATGTTTTAGGGATGAAATTTAACAGACCATTTCTGCAACAACAACAAAAAAGCTTAGAAAACTAGTTATTGGATCAAAGACAATACAATTTGGGCTTCAGCCTTGTTTTTTCTATATATATACTGTAATTTTATAGAGAACTGAATTTTGGCCCATTACTAAGATGGAATATTTCTGCATTCTGTAGTGACAGATTGTGTTATATGATGAAAGTCTTGTTACACTCTTTTTTTTTTCAGGAAATGCTAATCTTTAAATAACATTAAAATGATTGGCATCTGTTTTACATATTACAAATGAGTAACTATTACCTTATGGAATTTATTTTAAAGTTTCTCTTAAAGTGGTGTTATTTATTTCTTTTGTTGTTGTTGTTACTGTTGTTTTTTTTTTGTATCTTTGTGCCTTCAGCTTGTAATCCTCCTTGGAAATACCATGGAAACAAGCAAATATGCCTCATTAAACTTTCCTTGTAGGAGAAAAATTGAAAGAATTTTTAAATTGTAGAGTAGATAAAAATAAAACACATTTCTTTTAGGGATGATTAGATTGTCCTTTTAAATTCTTTAAGGAAAGGTACCAGAGCTAACGGGACAAATAAAAGGACCATGTGTTTTCATAAGTGAAGTTGTGATTATTAAGGGGAAAAATGATGGTGTGCTGTTTCTTGAACAAGAACTGAAAATAAACATTCAATTATGTTATACGTTTAGTATTCAATGACATTTGAGATACATGTTGTGCATCTCTTTCTGATAATGCAGAAACATAATTACAAGTAACATTAAAAACTTCTTAATAATAGTTGTATTTGTGCAATGCCTTTGGTTAAGGAGGACTTAATAGGGGAAAACCTTATTTAATTTTTTTTTCTATGGCACCTCAAGATTTAGACAATGGGCATGTTTCTTTGACAGATACCTGAACCAAGTAGGGTCATAAGCTGCTTCTTTATATGAGCTTACTCCTAGTAAAGCAAGGGTAACTGAATTCTCTAGTCTTAATGGCTAAGTAATAAGGAAAGCCCATGTGTTGTGAGGACATATTAGCTTCCGTCTCCTCTCTCCCATATTGAAGCTAAAGTTGATAAATTCATTTTGTATTAAAGAGTGACACTTTCACACAGCTTGGAATTTGAGAGTGAAAGAACTTTCAGCAATCTTGGTTTATTCCTTCCTTATCAGAAAAAGCCTAATGAAAGTATCTCGGAGTGCACACACATCACAGTTTGAATCTCCCCCTCTTTATACAGCTAACCTGTATTGTGTGCTCTTAACTCAGGCTGCAACTATTAAAACGTGTCCTGAATTAAACATACTAGCTTCAAAAAACTGATATTTTTAAAGGCACTCTGTGAAGTAAAAGGAAATATTGATTTTTGTTGAGATAGTATTTTGTACATTGAGATCCACTTTAACAACAGAAATCAATACACAACTCTTCCAAATCATAGTTTTGGAATTGTTGTTGTTATTTAAACTAAACCATGGATGTAATTCATTTAGCAACATGTTAATTTCCTTTCCATTTGGATTGAAAAGTTTTCTATGTCAGTAATGTATTAATTGAGACAACTAAAAGGTATGCTGAAACCTCCAGCATATTAAGCAAACACAATTGTTTTTGAGGTATTATATCACAGCCCCCAAATATGATTTGTATGCAACAATTAATCATCTAAATCTTGACAATGTTATGCTTTGTCAATTGGTAGCTATTTCCTGGGAGCTGGGATCTGAGTTTCTTTGTATTCCTTATACAAAGGGCATGAGGGAGTAGGAAGTCATTATTATTTCAGGGTTTAGGTCTGACTAGACTAAACCTCAACCTTGATTCAATTGAATAAGTTAATTAAAAGTGACTGCTGAAGTCTGGAATAAGTAATCCATTTAAATATATTTAAATTTTCTTTGTCATTCTCTAACATAGTTTTTGTTTGCCTTGTCAATCTTTACTAATTTGGGTTCCACAATCCTTTTAAAGCATTCCATACAGGGCCTCCCTCTTGCCCCAGAGGTTAAGTCTCAGAGCTATCACCACAGTTTGAGTTTGATCCCTCTTCAGGGAGCTAATTTACTTGGCTCAACAGACCTGCTTCACCTACTGGTCCCCTCAGCACGGTATTTCAATAAATCTGCCTGTTGTGCCCTTCATTCATTTTCTAGTGAATACTCTCAACCCCAAAACTTTCACCTATATCCTAGTTCTTCTACACACACACACACACACACACACACACAACCTTTAAAGAGGTGGTACAATGTTATAGTAACAATTAAATTTATCACATGCATTATTATATAATTATTTCTTAACTGATGATTAAAATAATATTGCTTTTCTTTCACTATCATAATGTAATAAAAATATGTCATTACTTTTCAAGCCTTGATAACAGAACTAAAATATTGTGATGCTTGTGCTTGATGTGCATTTTAAACTTGTGGAAGATTTTTATTCTCAATATTTGCAGTTTAATGCCCAAAGGAGAATTTTTAGTATTTTTCAAATTGTGTTACATTGCAAATTCATTAAATTTTACCTCTAAATATATTTATTTAGTTTCTGTTTACTGACATTTGAAAATGTAGCAAGAGAAGGAGACATTATAATAAATATAGAACTTACAAAGTAGGAGTAATATCTTCACATTTCTGTGTGTAAATCAAGGAACATTGCCTTTTTGTGGAGTTACTTGATCTACAAATGAAAAGTTAGCTTGTGAATAATATTGTTGGTATACTAATGAAATGGCATAATTTACATAATTAGTATCAGTGCTATAGAATTGTCCAGGTTCTTTTAGCAACATTTTGCTTTCTATCTATGTGCCCTGAAACACAAATATAGATAAGCAGTACGTGAAGCATTTAATTCATTCTTGGTGAATATTTTCTGCTGTTATAAAAAATATCCAATTATCATCTGTTTTGATTCTGCCTCCCAAAAACTGTAATACATTCCATCGGAAAAAACAAACAAACAAACAAACAAACAAACAAAAAAAAACATGTGGAACTAAGATAGAAAATGTGAGTAAGGAAAAACTTTATGAAGAAAATGTTGGCCTGGCAAAGTAAACTAGAAGAAATCAGCCAGGAAAATAGTAAAAGGATACTAAGGGGAGAAGACGGGAGCTAAGCAAGAAGGCAATAGTATTTGTGAGACTGTCTAAAAGTTTGTCTAGTTAGTTAATTTCAAATAACTAGATCATGGTTTTGTTGATCTTTTAAAGTGAATTTTTGATCTCTAATTCATTAATTTCTCTCCCATTTTTATTATTACTTTCAATCAGCTGGTTTGCTTTTTATTTCATTTTCTAATTCTTTATCTTTAATCTTTACTTTTATGTTTTTTTTTATTTTACCTCTAATTTCCAAATTGCCCCAGTTGTTTTCAATAACATCTCATTACCCCAAATTTTGTTTTATATTTTTATTGATTTCTGGTTTCAGATCATCATGATCCATAAAGATCCATAATATTTCAATTTTAACAAAAAATATTGACCCAGTTTGAGGTCCAACATGTGGTCTATGATTTATATAAATGTATATATGTATATATACATAAATGTAACATTTATATTCTGGTGTTCTGGGAGGAATGTTCTGTAATGTTTGATAATTGTAAATCATCCAATTAATCATTTGAGTTCTTTGTTTTTTTTGGTACTTTTTTTTTCTTCCTTTTTTTTGTAGGCTAAACTGTCCATTGCATAAGCGGGATAGCAAATTTTCCTGCTATTCTTGTATTGCTATCAGTATCTTCCTTTGGATTGGTTAATTATTTCTTTATATATGTTGATAATGCTATATTGTTTGCATATATTTATAATTGTTATACCTTTCTGCTGTATTGATTCTTTTTTCATTATATAATGTCCATCTCTGTTGTTTTCTTATCCTTTTCTGACTAAAGGTCTCCGTTAGCTGAAATAATTAAAGCAATTCCTGCCTTTTTAAATTTTCCATTTGCTTAGAGTAGTAGTTTCTAGCCCTTTATTTTGAATTCATTCTTGTCTTTATAGTTTAAGTAGTTTCTTGTTTGTATCATGTCAGCCCAACAGCAATTTGTTTATTTATTTAAAGACTTTTATTTATCTATTTATCTATCTATTCATTCATTCATTCATTCATTCATTCATTCATTCATTCATTCATTCATTCATTCATTTATTATTGTGTAGAACTGGTGCAGACCAGAGGTATGGAAGTGAAAGGATTATCAGAGACAAAGTGAAGAGCAGAACAGGCAGATCTACTGAAATATATTGCTAAGAGGAACAGCAGGAGTAGTAGCAGAGGTCTGTTGTGCCATGTGGGTTAACTCCATGGCCAGAGATTAAACTCAGGACATTGTGGTGATAGCACTGAAACTTAATCCCTAAAGCACCAGGAAGATCCCTACTTTTTTCTTTTAAATAAAACATAAGATCAGAACTTCATGTTTCTAGGACAAATGGCCACTAGTCTTAAACCCCAAAATCTTCTATAATAGCTTAATCAATTTTATATTCAAAATTCTCTTAAATATCAAATTTATATGTGAACTACTCCTTTGGTATTGTTTTGCTTGTCTTTTTCTACAAAAAATTTCTACCACTTAATTCTGCATTTTCATATCTTTGTAAAAGCATTGCTTTATTTTTTGTCTTTTATAATATCTTCTGGTTAATTCTACATTTAATCCATATTTATTTTTAGTTAATGTGCAGATTCTTAAGTTTTTTGAAATTTAAATTGAAATGCGTTGCATTTCAAGATTAATTTGAAAAGATTAAAATCTTTTACATACTGTCTTCCAATCTATGAGTAATCTCTCTTCACTTTCCTATATTAAATTAATCTTTCCTAAATTCTTACCATATGGGTAATTTCATGAATACATAGCATATTTCTGGATATGATTATCCTCATGTATATATTTTATTATTTTGTTACTACTGTGACTACATGTGCTTACTACTATATATATCTAACTGATTTGCAAGAGTATGGAAAACTGGGTCTCCCTGGCAGCTTAGGGATTAAGTCTCAGCTCTATCACCACTATGGCCTGAGTTTGATCCCCAGCCAGGAACCTAACCCACAGATGGAACAGCAAACATCTTCTGTCTTGTTTGCTGCTCCTCTTATCAGTGTATTCCAGTAGTTTTGCCTGCTCTGCTCCCTACTCTGTCTCTGAAAAATCTTCTCACCTTCCTCACTACATATCTAGCCTATACTTCAGTTCTACATAAAAACTCCAGCTCTACATAAAAAATAAAAACAACAACAAAAGAATATAGAAGACTACTGACTATTTAACTATATCTGATCACCTTTTAACTGGATAATATCACCATTTTCTTCTGGGTAATCTTAACAGTTTCTCTTAAAGTGTGAGACACTCGATTGACCTTAGCAAATAGTTTATACATTCCTAAAAATGCCATTTTACTTTTTCAATTTATAATTTAAAAATCTCTCCTTCATACCATTTTGAATAACATACAGTAACTATGGTGAAAACAGCCATCCATTACTTGTTTCTGACGGCAGTGAAAATTTTTGGTTTCTCTGATATGGATGCTATTTCCTTAGATTTCTATTAAATCCACTTTCCTGTTGTCTTTTTGCTTTTCTCATTTTCTGGAATAATGAGGGAAAATGTTTGCATGCGTTAGTAATTCTTCCTTAAATAGATGTCCATTCACTTACTGGATGCTGGGGTGAGAAAGGCCTTGTCCAGAGACTGATGTTAATCTCTTTAATGGTGATTGCAGAAAGTTCAGGATCCTTTATAGGCATGTCAAAGGAAAGAAAAAAAAATACTCTTCTGACTATTTTCATCACTCAATACCTCTAATATCTCTGTCTACATGATCTTAAACCCATTTTGGACAGAAAAGGTTACAGTTGAAAGCCAACTGTCTCCCCAAATATCAGATTTTTTCATTATGTGTCACCTTGACATGTAGAGCCAAGGTCAATTGAGGATCTCACACTCTAAGAGAAACTGTTAACATTATCTAGAAGAATGAAGATGGTGATATGACCTAGATATAAGATGAAATTTAGAAATTTTCTCTCTTAGTTGAGAAAACCATCTTTCATTGCATACTAAAACTGAAGTCATTATGTGAGACCCCCTCCCCTCTTGATAACCAAGCCTCTATTCCATTTCTTAGATCAGGATAAAAGACTTAGCCTGTCTCGTTTACTTTAAGATTTACAGTTTTGTCATTTTACCACACATATGTAATTAAATTTGTTCTTACTAAACTTGTTCTTTCTAATTTAACTGATGTTAATTTGTTTGCTTTAACAACCCTAAAAGCACTCACAGGGGTAAGAAGATTTTCTTCAGTAAAATTACAATTCTTCAAAAGGTAGTTATAAGGCTGGTTATTTTTAAAGACACTGGAACAGAAGCTATACTTAAAGGACTTTATTATGAAGTATTGAAAAAAGAGATTGAAAACATTTGTAATTGAAGGAAGAATTATTGAATTATTTTTATTTTCAAATGCAAATTTGGTATATACATTTATATAGCATACTAAAAGTAAGCTGATTATAAATCTGAATGTATTTACGCTACCCAAATTATCATCTGAATTTTAATTATTTTCTCCACAAATATGTGACTTTCCCAGTTGGATTAATTTTGACAAACAATAAGAAAAATGCTTGGGTATTTTACTTCTAGGGTTAGAATGAAAGAAACTTTTAAGTTTCTCTTTCTAAATTCTAATTCAAGGATAAATTCGGTTCTGTAAGTTCTGTAGAAAGAGAGTTCAGTTTTATAAAAAGAGATCCCCAAAAATGCTCATGATGACAAAGACTGACAAAACTAGTAACTGCAAAGGAATTGTATGTGTTAAGAAGAAAAATAATTCTAAAATTTCTCTTCATCCTCCAAATTCTAGAAAATAAAATATCCAACTTTTGTGTTAACTGCCCAATAAAATCATGGACTCAAGTCTGAAGCTCATCCACCAGACATTTCAGTAGTCACCTCAGGTTTGGGGGCAGCACTCTGTCAAAAGAATATGCTCTGAATGAAATTACTTAAAAGTGTACTTTTCGGGCCCTCCGTGATGGTGTAGTGGATTAAAGCACAGCACTAAGAAGCTAAAGCCACTTCAGCATGAGTTTGATCCCCACTCCAGAGGTGATCCACCTGGTATGGCAAACCTCTCCTGACCTGACAGTTGCTTCCTTCAGCAGTGTACTTTGAAGAGCTGCCTGTTCTGCTCCCTACTCTATCTCTGGTGAATCCTCTCACCCCCCTGCATCTCTGTCCTGTTCCCCAGTTCTGTGTGCATACATAAGTAAACCTTAAAAAAAAAAAAAAAACTTAAATAGTAATGCTGTAGTAACCAGAATTACTGCTTTAGAATATATCTGAGTCTTTGACATTGTGTGGAGACTATATTTTTCATAAAATATCATAAAGTGCATTAGGTTTTCATTTATTGTTGGAATAACAGAAAGCATATGGGAGATATCTGATAAAATCATATATGTATTAATATATGAGTATATGTTACACTATAATATGCTTGATCAAAATTTAACAACCCATTCATAAAATATTTGATCAAAGCAAACAGAAAATTGGGATAAGTTAGAAAAAAATAGTAACATCTACCAAGAACATTGTTTCTGGAGGATTCTATCAGATATTAGATATAGAAAAAAAATATGTTCTTTTTCTTTACCACTATTTCATCTTATCCTTACTTCTCCATGTTATTTCTAGCTGGCATATACCAGTACAAAGAAAGAATGTTCTTAAATAACCCAGGCATGAGGCATAAAGAAAGATCTTGACTAGTATATAAAAAGATCTTGACTAAGTATATAAGAAAGATCTTGACTAAGTATATAAAAAGATGAATGATGTGATAGCAGTAAGGTAAACAAGAGGGGAACAAAGGGAAAAGAGAGAGAATGACATTGGTAATATTTATCTTCTGCTAACCAATTCCCATCAAAAGTCTTAGAAGTGGGGGAGAATCTTAATTACCAGAAACAGAGATGTATACAGAAAGTTGACTGTTCTCCTCTAGGGACACAAACATTATTTAAAGTTATTTACTTGAGATCACTTTTAATTTAAATAATAGCTTTGAGTAAGCTGCACAAAGATTCAAATTCAAGTAAGGAATGTTTAACAATTGATTTCGAGCTATTTCATACTTGAAAAACACAGCCATCATCTCTGTTATTTGAAGAAAATAGAAGTTCTAAAATTTTAAAATGCCAAAAATTGCACTAAACATATATTTCATGTTTATTCAATACACTTCAGAGATGTAGTATTTTGCAATACAAAATCTGAACTTTTAAAGTGGTAAGTGTCAAATCAAATTCCCTGTTTTTGAAACAATTATATTTCCTACTCATTTTAGCTTCAAGTTCATCATTTTCAATACTAATGCATTTATTCAACAAATGTACATTGTAGATGGTTGTCCAAATATCTATTCTCCTAATTTTACAGGATAGAAATTTAACTGATATATTGCAATAGAGGTGATTAGTGCATAAGCATGACTTTTAGCAAGGTGTGTCTATATGAGACTAAGTTCTAGGCAAATTAATGGAGAGTGAATAATATATCATGAGCCCATTTTCTTGCTATCAACACAATTGGGCACACATTATTCTATATCCTCTTCTCCTTCCTCATGGTTAAATATGTCCAAGAAATGAAGAGCTTTTCTAACTCTGGGATTTAAGTAAACTATTCAAGATGGCCAAGCAGTTCCGATAGTCCTAGAACTTTACATTTGGTAACAGAGAAATTAATCTTTATTTTGTTCAACCTCTTGAGCTTTAGAATGTTTTTGCTATAGAAATTTAGTGTTCACTACAACTAATACAATGGTGATCTTGTAATAAGACAACAGAACTGGGCACTCCCTGGTGGGCAAAGATTTGAAGCACAGCACTGTAGAGCTCTCTGTAGCCACCGCAGCACGAGTTTGATCCCCTGCCAAGGGGATCTGGCACAGACCTCTCCTGAACCACCCGCTGCTCCCCTCAGCATTGCATTTCACTCAATCTGCTCCTGACTCTGTCTCTGGTGGATCCTCTCACCCACCACATCACTGGCCTGTACTCCAGTTCTTGTATGCATAAATAAGTAAATAAAAGTAGTACATTAAAAGTGATTGCCTTATACTGTTCAAGCTTTTAAATATTTTACAAAGGCTATGAAATCCCTTATTTACTTACAGCATTTAGTAAGTATTTATTTAGTGCCCTATATTGCAGAGCAGCATGCCAGGGACTGAAAATAGTCATGGACAACAAAACTCCACAGCATAAATCTAAGATAAATATTGCAGATAATTTGGAGAAAATAAATCAAAAAACAACCAAGCACTGGGATTGAGGATGGAAACATGATGATTCTTTTGAAATTTGAACATATTAATTAACACCAATTATAAGTGTATTTTTGAGAGTTGACAAACTGATTAACATTCAGGTAAAAGACTATTCTGTAAAGTAATAGGTTATTATGAATTATCAGATAAATGATTTGTTGTAAAGATGTGGTATTTAACATAGTTTGATGATGCTTCCAGGTCTAGACAAATACACTTGGGAAATCGAATAGTGAGTTCAGAAACAGATCCTACATAATGTAATTTGAATTATTACTATATTAAATACAAATCTTGTTTGCTTTCCCAGCATCCCTTGGTCATTCTCATTTTTTCCTCTCAGTTAACTCATTACTCCCTTCCCACCACCTTTTTGACAGGGCTTATATACAGAATGTGGCTTTCACAGAAGTTGCCCAAGGTCTGGAGCAGTAGCCCATATGCATGAAAACATCAACCAATAAGCCAACAGAAGAGAACCAGATAGGCAGATCTATTTCCTCCTCGCTCTCATGGATGGCTCAAGGACAATCCACCTTCAACCTTGTCTAGGAGCCTGAAGGGAGCTTTGTTTTAGCAGTTAATGGGGAAGCAACATTAGCCAGCATGACTTTAGATCTTCTCTTGCCTAACCTTCTGTTTTTTTCTCAGTCTCAATAAATTTTGCATTTTGTAGATGATGTGTCCTCCTTAATTCTGACTCAGGTTTTGCTTTCTAGAGAAGATCTGCACTAAGATGGTATTAGTGCTATTATAATATCTCATTCAAGAAATAGGTGTTAGGGGGAAGTTGGATGCTTATTTCACACAGTTCCAGATATTCTCAACTGTTTAGAGACAAAAATGATGAAAAATAACCTCTGGAAATCTGAGGAATAAAACTTGGAAAATACATTTTGTTAGGTCAGATTAAGGAATAAATTTGTGAGTCACAAAAAAAAATTAAAAGAAAATCAAACCATGTTTACATCTACAAGATTATGTATGTAAATATATGTAGGTGATGATATAGATAAAATATTTGACAAAATATTAGACAAAGTAGTGTTATTACATGGCATGTATAAGGCATTCTCAAAAGTACTCATCTTGTATGTTAGCACTGGGAATAATGAGAGGAAACCAAATTACACATGTATTCCTAGAAGTCCTAGAGGACCGGATGTGTTATAAAGAGAGAACTCAAAGATGACTGTGGAATTTTTGAACCAAGAACTAAAAAGATGATGTTATCATCAATTGATTCAGCAAGTTCTCAATGGAATAAATACATGGGAGATCAAATTACAGGTTTGGGCATGTCAAATTATAGATGTCCATTAACTATCAAAGAAGAGATGTCAAATACACAATTGGATATATGAATTGGAACTAGTGAAGAGGTCTGCACTGTATCTATCCCCCTGACAGTTGGTAAATGTTTGGTATTTAAAAGCATGTAATGGAATGAGCTCGATAAAGTTATGAGTGTTTACAGAGCAGAGGAAAGCTACAAGGATATGACCCTCTAGCACTGAGAGATTATGAATAAGAGGGAACACATATGTGCAAATATGAGAATACATATATATGTTTGTATATATATATACATATATATA
>NW_004567131.1:15563169-15571023 GCF_000260355.1 Condylura cristata | reverse complement strand
GCGCAAGTGGCTTTTGCTTCTTAGTGCTGTGCTTTAACCCGCTGCGCCACCAGGGAGGGCCCGAGATTTTTATTTTTTTAATGTGGTGATATATAGAAATGAAAAATCTGTTTTAATGGGTATGATATTTTGAGTACTATTTAATGTATAGGCTATTCCTTCTCCATTAAATTGCTTATAACTGCAAAAAAATGAGTTGAATCTTAATATTGGTATGGTATCTTTCTAGATTCTAAATGCTGTCTCATTGATCTTTATGTTAAGAGTGCATAATAACTCTTGAAATTAAATAGCATCATTTTTTTTTTTTTAACCAAGTTTGTTTTGGTTACTTCCTCCATATGAAGATTATAATAAGCTTGTTATTTTGGACATTTATTGGCACTGCATTGAGTTTTAGGTCAACTTGCAAGAGATGAGATACTGATAGCTAAACAATACTGAATCTTTCTTCTGTGGAAAATATACTGGTCACCAGAGGAGATAAAAGGAGGAGAATGAAGGGGGTAGGGGAGAAAAGGCAATAGGACTTTGGCATTTGAGCTTGATAGATGATGAGTGAAGCGTGCGCACAGATGACAGGGTGAAATTGTATTCCATGGCTATATAGTTAGGTAAATAACTGACAAACTCATGAAATTTGAGGAAAAAAATAGTCAATCAATGAACACAATATGAACATCCCTCTACTTATTTATATCTTTAATTTTCTCAGCAATATTTAATAAATTTTAGTATACAAGTCTTACATATAGATATATATTGACTTTTTGTGTGAAGTACACCATGTGTTTAAACAATTTTAATGCAATATGAACTTTAGTTATGAATCCTATATTTACAAAAACATTTTTTTTCATACAATGGGAGAAATGTATCCATTTATGAGTTGTATCAGTCTCTTTTAAAAAAGTTTTTGTGGTGGGGTCTCCCTGGTGGCGTAGGGATTAAGTCTCAGTAGTACCATCAGTATGACCTGAGTTTAATTCCTTGCCAGGGATCTAACCCACATGGCACCGCAGACAGATCTCTGCTGTCTTGCCAGCTGTTTCTCTCAGCAGTATATTTCAGTAGATTTGCCTGTTCTGCTCCCCCCTCTGAGTATTCTCTCACCTCTCTCTGGCCTACACCCCAATTCTTCTAAGTAAATAAAATATTTATAAACTGGGCCTCCCTGATGATACAGGGGTTAAAAGTCTCAGCAGTATTAAGTTATCATCAGCTACTTCAGCCTGAGTTTAATCCCCAGCCAAGAAGCTGACCCACCTGGCATAGCAGGCATCTCCTGTCTCGCCCACTGCTCCCTTCAACTGTGTATTTCAGTAGATACACTTGTTCTGATCCTCACCCTGTCTGGTGAATCCTCTCACTCCCTACAATCTGGCCCATATCCTTGTTCTTGTATACATAAATAAATAAAGTGAATCTTTAAAAAAAATAAAATCTATTAAAAAAATAAATTTTTGGATGGTAAGATTTCACCTTCAACATGAGATCTACCATTGTATTTGCAATACTGCTTTTTAGTTCAATTTCAAATTGTTTGTTATTAGTATATAGACATGTAATTGTATATTGGTCTTGAATCCTGCAAACTTTCAAAACTCATGGCTATATGTGTTTTATTATTGAAATCTCTTAAACTGGAGATTGGTTTTATAGCCCAAACATATCTGAATATTATGTATATTAATGTGGTCAGTTGTTAAAATCTTTATGAATGTTATTTAGGTTAAGTTAATTGATAGTGTTCAAGTCTTCTATATTCTTAGTGATGAAAAGAGGAATATGGGCTTATTTATCACTGCTTGAATTTCTTTCATATTTTCTGCTACCAAAAACTGTATATATTATTATTGCACACTTATATTTTTAAAACACCAGCTCAAATTATAATGATTATTTTTCCCCTAAATTGTTTAAAATAAAACTATTAATTGCAGCCTTTTGGCTCACATATGTATTTGAAGCTAAATTCTATCATACTCATAGTAAGGCCTTATAAACAGCTTTCAAGGGAAGTTAGATTGAACTCTTAGGACAGAGCTGTAAAGTTGCTGAGTAACTGTATCATGTATTTAGTATTCAAGTACCAAAATTCATGAGAAAAAACACATCAAGTGAGCCTTTTCTATGCCTTTGTGTCATGGCATTCTATTTCTTTTTTTTTTTTTAAGATTTATTTATTTATACATCAGTACTGGGGTACAGGCCAGAGGTACAGGGCCAGTGAGAGGATTCACCAGAGAAGTGGGGAGCAGAACAGGCAGAGTGATGAAGTACACTGCTGAGGGGAGCAGCGAGTGAGACAGGAGAGGTCTCTTGTGCCATGTGGATCACCCCCTGGGCAATATCAAAGTTGCACTGAAGTGGCCAGCCTTGCAGTGCTGTGCTTTAACCCACTGTACCACCGGGTGGCCCCTCTTTGTTTCTTTTAACTCAGTTATTCCCTAAGAATAATCAATTAATTCTCTGTTATAATATGGTACCAAGTATAGTTTAAATATAATTTTTGTCTTTATCAATCAATCCATCTTATAATTGTCCAGTTCTGTCTTCACTAAAATATAAACTTAATCTCAAGAGAATACACATTCAACAAAGTGTATTTAAAAATGCAGTAGCATTTAGGGTTAGTTATCTGGAAATGGCTCTCATTCTAATTATATATATTGATTGTTATCATTCTCTTGGCACTCGGAAATAATGATGTAACTGATACAGTGATGTGTACTTTATCCGTACCAGCTATGTTAGTTGTCAAAAGAACATGAGTTAGGTACTATTACTTTGCACAAGTATAAGAAAATTAAAGTGTATAAAACTTCAGGTCTAGTAGATCAGGATCAAAACCCTTGATAATATGCCATGTTGCTTCTGGCCTAACTTGCTTCTATATAAAGGTGCTTTACAATAATATATAACAAATAATCAGGAAGAAGAAACTTTTATATTATTTTCATAGTTTCTACCAGCTTTTCAGGTCATGCAGTTAGAGGAATGTGCTTTATTCTGAATACAGCTAAGGCTTTGGAATATTTTTATAGTGACACTGTGTGAAATTTTTCTCTTTTAAGATTTAAAAGCATGATTTTGGGGCCACATATTACACAATTAAAGTGACTCATTATTTATTGAAGGGAACAACAATAGAGGATATTTTATAATTGATTAGGAGATGATTTTAAGCTATCTTGGTTCCCAAACATGTGTGCACCGATCTGGCAGCTTGCAAAGGGATTTAATATCAAATGATATACTCAAGAAGTATAGCGGTGAGAAAGAGAAAACTATAATCATTAAATCCTGAGCATAAGTAAGTAAAATGAATAGATTATAACAGAAAGTATTTATTAGTGTTGGAAGATAAATATCAGGATATCGATGACAATAGTGACTTTATGTAGAATCAGTAATGCTGCTTATTCCATACACACACACATACACATTACTTTAGGAAAGTAATTCAGACATTTTTTTAAGAAAGCAAGTATCACATAATGGTTATAAAATAGTAGAGAGGGAAAATTATCTTACATATGTATTTGGAGTCAACCATTTTGATAAAGGTGAGGGAAAGAACAAAAGATGGAAAAATCTTAATTCATAAGGTAAAGAGTACAAAGGCATTTAAATTTCAGTATAGTCATTGTCAAAATACATCAGTCACTCAGAATGGTATATATAAATCTTCCAACAAGTTTTTAGAGAATGAAGAGTAGTTGCTTCTGGATCAATGAACAATAGTTTAGTGGACTTATCAGGCTGACAGTGAGAGTACCAAACCTGATACACATGAATGCCCAAGAAGAGCGTTTTTGCTTGTCAGCCTTGTGTTTGTCAATGAAATAAGAGTAGAAGAGTATCAAAGTAAATTAACAAACCACTGGTAAGCTTGTTTCCCTAACAAATACAAAAACAAAGGCTACCTATAATCTATTTTGAAATAAATGTTTTAGCACTAGTGGCCTTGAAGGCACTGACCCAGAGTTGTTCGGTATGGCAGACAAAATAACAGACTATACAATTTGAGTAGGAGCTTGCCTTGCATCTGAAAGTAAAGTAAAACACTGAATGGTCAAAATGATCCAAGATTTATTTTTGTGAATCTTCTCTACCAGGTCTAATTGACCTGATCTTCGTTATTATGGCTACTGGACATTTACATCACCAAAGTTTAGAGCACTACATGGCATTCAGCAATCTTTACAATGAAGACCTTCAAAGGACTGCATTGTCCACAGTGCTGATTTTTATACACATATGCTAACTGCTTTAGGATCAATGACGCAAAGGTAAATTTAGAATACTTACTCTACACAGAGAATAGTCCTCTGTGACTTAGTCATAAACCAATTTTTGACTGATAAAAAATATGCTGTTTGAAATAGTGCTAGTTTGTATGTTATGATTTCAGGATGAAAGAGATTTTCATCTTCATATTTTTCTTGGGCACTCAATAACATATGCTTCAAACCAATGACTGATGTAGGATAGCATTACTTTATTCTACAACTTTTAAATGGATCTACTTATTCAGAAGATCAAACTTCATCTTCAAAACAATGGTAATGCCTATATGAAAATCTGTTGTAACATGGTTCTTCTACAAGATAATGAGAATGTCCTTTTTATCCATACTATCATTGTGAAAGTTTATTTATTGTCTAGCTAGAACAATTGATACTATAGAGTAGTGCTAATACTGTACTACTGTTTGTACATCTAGATCAATATTCATTCAACCCACCAACTTGTCAACAGTCATAGCAGTAGTAGAGTTTACATATGTATAAATATATATATATATATGTATGTATGTATGTATGTATGTATTTGCCATCTCTTCCAGAAAAAAATAAAATAAGAGAAATCCTTAGACTTGGGAAATTTATATAGTAGTTATAATGTTAAAGCCATAATAACTTTCTGTATAGTGATTGAACAATCTGAGAATCAAAGTACAGTACATTTTTTTTATTTATTTGAATAGAAATACATACTCTTCAGCAGGTCGCATAGTATTTACTTTCTACCCACTGTATGAGTCACTTGAACATATTTTACCTGTTTTGTTATTGACAGAAGTATAAGATATGCTATGATCAATAGAATGAATATACTGTTATGCTGATAAGCCTACCTCAAAGAATTTGAAGTATATAAGTCAGCATAAACAAACTTCATTTATGCAAAAAAAACTATATCCAAATATAGTGAATATTATATATCTGTATACATATATAAATATTTACTACATATAATTATGTGCTATTTATATAAATTCTCCTATACCCCTAGATAGGGGATCAATAAGTAGAATACAGGCTATATTTAATCCCTAACAATAGCAGAATTTAAATAACCAATTAAGAAACATAATGTAGTAAAATATTAAGTAACCTTTAAATTTTAAGAATTTTATGTCATTTGAAGTCAAAAGCAAGCAGAATTTGACAGTTTATACATGAAACCTATTCAAACATGTATGCCTAAATATATTTTTCAATAATTATATACAGATTCAGGCTAGTTAGAGGTAAATCTTGGATTGTAAATTTTTTCTCTATGTGATCTTAGACAAATGATCTTCCCTGTGCTTTAGTTTATTAAATTGTAAAATGAAAGCTGGTATTAAATTGTATTCTATTTTTTTCAGGGTTTAATAACATGACACCTATATAGCATTTTGTGAAATGACTATCATAAATTTAATATGTTATAAACTTTTACCTGCTGCTTTTTCCATAATGAGGGAATATGTATGGTAGAAGAATTGATTTCCCATACCTAATAGAGGTGTCAGTAGAGGTAATAAGACACGTCAAAGAGCTTGGATTTTGTTCAGGGGAGATGTCAGATTGCAATTTTTGTGTCCATAGTGAGACCCATCACTATTACACAGGAACCCTCTTTTATAGTAGGAATTGCTTGAAGGAAACAGGGTTGAATAATTGAATAAGGTAGTAAATCTGAGCTAATGTCTATTACATAGTGAATTAATGTCTACAAAATGATAATATGATCTTAATATACTCCATTTACTTGCATATTCCAGTAACAGAATTTATGTAGCAATCACTATTAGAATTAACTTTAATGTAAATTTTTTAAGTAATAAACTCATAATTGTGTACACTGACTTCTGTTCAGTGTCCACTAAAAAAATACATGTGATGTTTTTCACTTTAAAATACATAGCTTTGAAGGCTTGTTGAACATGACAAAGAGAAAAAGTCTAAGTTTGGGATGCTTCCAAAAGATGTCAATAAATTTCCACATCTGCTCTATTTTCTCAATTGCACCAAGTAACATTCTCTCAATTAGTTAATTAACTTTAAGAACAAACCAAATTAGTTTACAATGTAATTTAAAGGCAAGCAAATAAATTGTAATTAAAACTTCCACAATTGGCATACATTTTTCAAGATATTTAAGGACACACATTTTATTTGAGACTGACAAAGAGAGGCAAATTTATTCAAATTGTGGATTTTGAGATAATATTTTAATTAGTTATTTCACAATGACTTAGGAATCCAGATAAGAAAACACTATCTACTCATTGTAGCTGATTAATGAGATTTCTTCATGTATGTCCCAATGGCCAAGAGTATTTTTTCCTATTAATACACTAATTCATTAATAAAAATGAAATATAAATTGGTAAAGAATAAAAGAATGAACATTGCTAATAGCACTAGTTAATAAACTCCTATGAGACCACTGTTAATGTATTACTCTAACATCATTATCACACCATTATTTAGTATTCATAAACAGAACAGTGATATTAAACTTTTTTCACTTTAATCTATGTATACATATAGAGTAGGTTATTTAAGTGTCATTTGTATTTATAAATCAAAAATCAAATTAATGGCTTTATTCTTACTACTCATCTGTCATTATTAGGTTAATATCTCATTACTCAAGTGAAACCTGCAAAACTAAGGTTTTATTTTTTCTTAAGGGAGCAGATATGTTTTCTAAAGGTAAGATTGGGGGAACTCCAGTATAATCATATGAGAGGAGTTTCCCTGTTTCATTCCTCAGAATATAAGCTAAGGTGATGCAGGGAGAATTGGGGGATACTATGACTAGTTGCAAAATTAGAGGGCTCCCTGGATATCAGAGAACAATGCTAAGGAAAAGAAAGGGGCCAATGAGGAAAATGATTCAATGCAACTGAAGGCAGAAGAGAGAGATGCCTGGAGATAGCAGGGTGGGAGGGGTCCAAGGTGAGAGCTTGCACTCCCATGTCTGCCTGGCAGCCCTGAAGCAGTCAGAGCTGAGTGGTATAGAAGTGTGACCTAGACTGGGGAGATACATTCACAGATGTTGGAATGGCTGAATAGGGCAGCAACATAGAGAACAGCACTACCCTACCTCTGATACACACACACACACACACACACACGTGTGTGTAAAATATATATGTTTAAAAGTGTCAAATGCTCTAAGTTGGACAGAAAGGCTCTTGGGATGGGTCCTCCCTGGTGGTGAAATAGGTTAAAATGCAACACTGTGAAGCTATCTGCAGCCACTGCAGCAAGAGTTCAAACCCCTGGCCGGGAGCTGACCCACATGGTGCAGCAGACCGCTCTTAACCTGTCTGCTGCTCCCCTTAGCAATGTATCTCAGTAGATCTGCTGGTTCTGCTCCTTAGCTCCTTATTCTGCCTCTGGTTAATCTTACCACCACACCTCTGGCCAGTACCCCAATTCTTGTATCCATAAATAAATAAACCATTCAAAAAAAAAAAAAAAAACATATGAAAGGATAATCCATGGAGTTGGCTAAGTGTCAACTAGAGTCTCTCTGTCTCAGGTGAATCCTCTCATACCTCCTGCA
>NW_004567131.1:15505007-15563069 GCF_000260355.1 Condylura cristata | reverse complement strand
AAAAAAAAAAAAAAAAAAGGTTGTTGGGGAGAAATCAAATGAAGCAGAAAAAGTGTTGACTCTATTGTAGAAAAATGAAAATTATTTTTAAAATGACTTCTGTATATTTTAAAAGATAATCCCTATAAAGAAATATTCTATTTCAATCTGTAGTTTTACTAAGTTATATTAGATACATGCACTATCAGTCAGCAAGATGTTTTATGAAATGTCATAATGCTCTTTTTGAGTTTATTTTTAAACCAGTTTTAGGTGCACGGAAAAACTGAGAGGAAAATACAGAGTTCTCATACACACTCTGCCACCACAGATGCATAATTTCCTCATTATCAAAAACCCTCACTAGTGTGGCACATGTATTACAAATGACAAATATACATTGATATATCATTGTTATTCAACTTCCATGTTTACATTGGAATTTATTCTTGCTGTTATACATGTTATGGGTTTAGACAAATTCATAATGGTGTAGACCTACTATTATAGTACCATACAAAGTATTTTCACTTTTCTAAAAATCCTGTGTTCCATTTATCCAACTCTCCTTACCGGGTGCCCCCACCAGTCTTTTCCTTATGCCTGATTAATTGAACTGAATGAAATTGCCGAATGTACCAACCCAGCCACTGTCTGACTCCCTCATTCCTGCCCTGCACTATGATAGGCAGGAATGTTTTGCTGTACTGTCCCTCTTCCCTAACCTTGACTCCATATACTCAGTTACTTCCCAGCAGGCCTAGCTCTATGGTGCCTTGCTTGTGAAGACATATGTTCTGCCAACACATTCATCTTAGTCTGATGAGACTCACTTCAGAATTCTGACCTCCAGAATGTAAGGTAATTAGTTGATTCTTTTAATCCATGAAGTTTGTGATAATATGTGACAGCAGCAATAAGGAACTAATACAGCAATTTTTTTTTATTACACTCTTATGTTTAGTTCTTTATAATTTTGAAAAACACCTTTAACCAATGTGTTTGAACTCCTTTTCTGGGGACACTATATAAATGTCTCTATTAAGTATAAATAGAATTTATGAGAGAACAGTTTAATAATATTGCACCAATATAAATAGACATAGACCTATATCTGTATATCATAGTTTTAGGAGATAATATTAAATCATTTTCCAAATTATACTTTCACCAGCAATGCCTGAAAGTTTCAAACCCCTCTAAATATTAATTATTATTGTCAGGGACAATTTAATTGTTCTGTGGATTTGTAGTGATATTCACTGTGATTTTTAATTTGTATTTTCATGGAGCCCAGTGAAGCTAAATACCAAGAATCCTAATTTTTTGGGTGTACTTTTTCATATTTCTTGCTCATTTAAAAAGTTATTTTGCCTGTATTTTGATTTTGTGAAGTTTTGCATGTTCTAGTACATACATGTATATGTATATATAAAATCTACACTCACTTTATGATGTGCATCTTCTCTATTAATGTTATTATTTCATGAACTGAACATCTTACCTTTAATTAACACTTTTTTTGCTTCATAGTGTTTTATTCTGTAGTATTTCCTATTTAGGCCAATATAGTTTTATGTCTATCTGGAATTGAATATTTTATATCCAGTAAGGTAGAATAAAAAAAAATTCCCCACATATAGGCCCAATTTATGCAGTATCACTTACTGATAAGATCAGCCTTACCCTCAATGTACTGTAGTGCCATAATTTTAAAGTAGTTAGTTAAAGACTGCTTGTACTTCCCGTTGGATGCTTCAAGTAGAGTGAGTGTCACAAGAACATGCAGGTAAACACAGGACTCCTTTGACTTTAAGATTTCCTACATCTTTTCTCATCTCTTTCTCTTGAGGTTCCTGTAATCTAGTCACAAGTTTTGTCCCTTTCTCTTTCATTAGGGGTCAGAGTTACAACCAATATGACAGCTTTTCCAAATTCGTCTCAGTTTTTCCTAGTTTCCCCAGACAGGTATAATTAATTTCTTGTCTAAATTCTTGAATCAGCTTCTCAGAGGATCTGGGAGAGCATTAATATTGCCAGGAGCAGTCTGAGAAAAAGATGTGTACTGGGGATGGCCTTAAAGTTGAAATGGGACATGGCTATAAGTAGAATAAGGTGTCAAACTTGATTGCTAAAGATTTCACCAATGATATCCTGAGATGTCATCCCAGTGCACCAGCAATTCAGATACAGATTCAAGGATGCACTCACTTGAAATATATGAACAAAGCCTATAGTTACAATGAACTTGGCTGGTTACTGCCAACTTATATTGATTCCCTGCAGAAGGACAATGAGAGACTGGAGCTGTTAACCAGCAGCTGTTAATGGCTAAATGTGAGAGCCAGAGAGCCCCAGTGGTAGATAGAACAGCCCCTTATCACCTGTACTGGAAGGGAAGACACATGTGAGTAGCAAGTTGAAGACTTAATTGTGAGAACACATCTCCAGAGATATGAGTACTCCCAGCTAAGGCAGGTCTGTTATGTGAAGGTCAGGGTATGATAGGGGACAACAGGCTTCCTGAAAATTTTAGATGCGACTATCTGATCATCTCCGAGATGTTAACTCTTCCACCAGCCTCCCCCCACAGGGGTTTTCTGGATATGTGGAGGTGACCCATCCTCTGCATTTATCATGGCTAGAATTTGCACTGAGTCCAAAGATAATGCAGAAGTCTTTTTCCTACAAGGCAATAGGTGACCTTGATACTTTATTTCAAAGTCTAATATTTATTTCACCCCGGTACCCCACTTCCCATGTAGAATTTCTGTGAAGCAGGTATAAATAAATGTAAGAATTAGAAGGGGAATATCCCTGGAGGAATTCAGGATGCTTTGTCAAAATGGCTGGAATTTAAGCAAGAATTCATTGATTTTGTGGTGTTTTCTTAGGACACATGATTTAGAAACTATAAGAACACTAGAAAATGGGGGGAATTTTCTGCTGAGGTAGAAGCCTAGGGAAAATATAACTATCTGCAAAGTAAAAATTACCCTAGACAATGAATTACCCTAGACAATGTTAGAGAAAAGTATAGTTCAAGGAATTTGGATATGATAGCTAATTTTATGTTAACTAAATCAAAATACCTGGTTAAACATCATTAATGGTATTAATGCTAGGGTGCGATAAATGTATCATCTCTACATAATTTTCTATGGTTAAATATATAAAGCAGATGACCTGCTGCAATGTGGTGTGCCTCATCCCATCAGTAAAATAGACTGAGCAAGAAAGAATTTTTTCTTGATTATCTGACTCTTCAAGCTAGAAGTAGATCTCTTATCTTTAGGCTACAACTTGGGATAGAATTTACAACATGTATTCTGGGTTGGACTACTTATTTCCATAACAGAATTTATCTATCTATCTATCTATCTATCTATCTATCTATCTATCTATCTATCTATCTATCTATCTATCTATCTATCTATCTATCTACACATATATATATATACATACATAATCCCCCCCCACACACACACTACTGGTTCTGTTTCCCTTGAGAATCCTAACTAATAGAGGATATGTTGGAATACATATATTGTAAAAGGCCAGAGACTACAAAGGTGATTATCTCTATTAAGATCCTATTAAATGCACTGCTCTGTCCACTCCAGAAATTTAATGATCAAGGATAATGACTCTAACTACTTCAAACTCAATCAAATATTACCCCTCATTGCAGCTATATTCCACATGTGGGTTCACTTAGAACATGTTTATCAGGTCTTAGGTACATGATATACGTCATTCATTTGACAAGTGTACTACTTTCCACTCAAATTACAAAGCAATTTCATATATAATTTTCATTCACCTGACATGCTGTAAATATATATATTTTTCTTCAGGTCTATGTTGACTCTACTGTCTTCTGTCAAACTATGGTTCAAAGCTATCTAAACTCTCCATGGGTTATCACATTTTTCATTCATTGATGTAATCATGCCAATTGGACAGCAAAAACCACATGTGCTTAGTATTTTGGAGGTATATAAACCCAGGGATGGGATTCAAAGTATAACAATGTAGTTCTGAAATTCTCAGGCACTGCTATTATTCATCTATAAGTTCCTATTCCAGACTCCATATAATTTCCTTACCATCCATAGATATTTCAGACAACATTTGATGTATATAGTTTCATGCCTGTTTGAGATCTTCTTTTGCTCAGAATTCCACTAAAAACAGACAATCTTACAAAAGTACTTTGTATATGGATTATAGCAGTACACTCCACAAAAGCACATAGGTATCATGCTTCTTTCTTTGTGATAACAGATACATGAAATTTTTTGATATTCCTTATGACATTGGGTACCTGCGTCTGTGAAATTCTTGCATAAATGTGGTTTTGTTTTTGAACTACTATTGTGATAACTACAGAGACAGCTGAAAGTGTTTATTTCTTGACATTTCCTGCCATAATAATCCCCATTTAGTTACATGATGGACGAAGCTGGGAACTTGGCCAGCTGCTGAGTAGGCCTATTCCATTTGTATTTCAGATATAGGTAAGGAATCATAGTACTTGTTCTGGTATACATCAGGAATTCAATGAACCAGGCCAAAATCGACACTTTATTAGTTATTTTAATTCCAAGAGCCCTCACTATTGCAAATATAATAGCTTTCTGTTCATGAAGATTTAACACTAGTTTAAAGTTGGTGCTCAACAATCCTCTCAATGCATTGTTTCCTTTCTTTAATACTATTTTATGTGTGTAAGCAATCCTAACCTTTAGGAAGAAGTTTAGAAGGACGATTCACAGCAAAAATTTTAGGCACTGTTGTAGGGTCCTTCTTTAAGGGGACTCTGTCATTATTTGGGACTCTTTTCATTGAAAAGATTCTGGGATTATGAACTAACTAAAGTCTGGGGATTGGGGTGAGCACTACAACTCTAAATAGTAATGATATAGGTCAGATATAGGTTAGTTCACCAAACTAAGATATTTTTGCTTATGCAAATCTGCAAAATTTAGTGATAATTATCCATTACAAAAGATCCCTAAGGATATAATTATTCCTTCAGTATTCACTCATGTTAGAGTGATAATACCCATTTTTGTCCACATTATTAAAAAGTAACATTTGGATTAGATTTCTCTAGGGTCCCATCATTGCCACTGATTTCAGGGTAATGGTTCCGATGGGCAGAATCTTCTGTTCTAATTTCTAGCCTGTGGAGAATAGCCATTCTAGAGATTTTCAAGAACTAATGCTCTTCTTATCATAAATTTTTTTAAAACCCTCATTCAAGAATTATCCTATAACCATTCAGGGGAGTACAGTTAGGAGAAGCAGTTGCTAAGGAGAATTCTATCCTCTTATTCCTATCTAATCTTTTATATCCTTTCAGCTACAGCTTATAATTAAAGGTTTATCATTTCAGTTTCATTTAACGAAGACCATGGTTATGTCCAGATTTTATACAATCTATTATGCCAAATGCTATAATTTATGACAGAGGTTTAAGCTAACAAGTCAAGACTATCTAGTTTGTTCATAGCAACAAACTGTATACTATTATTATAATCCTTTTATGTTGAAAATACATTTTCATCCCTAAGATTTCTGCAAATATTAGCAAGATCTTGCACTTCCTTAAGTATAGCTGTGCTCTCTTTCCAGAACACTCTTGTCTCCATGTTCCTTGAGGCTGATGGTATTTCAATGTGGGTAAGTCTATGAGAAATAGACTTAATGGGGATTGGTGAGAAAGGTGTTGCATGACAAGGACTAACATTTAATGTTATTATTATTTATTCCCACCCACAGAAAGTGAAAACACTACTGACAATGGAAAGTAGGCCTGGGGGGGGGGGGTTTGAGGGGAGGGCTGATCCACAGAACATGTTGGTATGTTTTAATTACGCACTTTCAATTTTTGTTATAGCTATTTGAGGAAACACTGCAGGGTTACAATTTCAGTACATTTAGAAATTTTGCAATTTGCAAGATCTAATTTGAGGTGTTTTTCCAGGAATCTTGCCTGACAATTACAAGTATAAGGATATTTTCTGTTTGTTTGCTTTGTTTAGATTTTCAGAATGACCATGGAAATATATTGGTTCCTTAGTCAGGCCTTCAGTTGAGAATTTAAAACCATGAGTTCATTTTCATACTTCAAGTATTCTAGTATAATAAGAAGAAATCAAACCACTTCATACTATAATTTTATTCACATGATAATGTTTTCTTGCCCCAGCTACTAGATTACCCAAAGCTTTTCATAGCCACTTGACTCCTTTGGATGACAACTTAAATAACTATTATGACACTATATTCCATTTGTTACCAGTGTTTATTACTAAAATGGAATCAGCTGAAGCAAAACAGATCAGAGAATCAGTTCTGATTTTTTATCCTTAGAGTTATGTTCCCCTGGAAGCACTTCAATTACCAAAATATTTATCATTCTTGGTTTGGTTAAAAAATAACAAATGAACAAAAAATCACTACCTTATGATATTCCTTGAGTTTATGGACTCTGAGACAAGAATTCCTTTGTGAGGGATTGTAGAGTATTTTTAAGAGAAATTGTTACCAGAGTAGAATCTGCAAGTAGCAGTTCAACTGAAGATGGTTTTGGCTAAGGCATAGCTTTTGTTTAATGCCTTGGGAATTATTGGACATGAGTGGTTCCACTTCCCCCTTAAGGCAAGAGACTTAAGGTTTTGCTTCTTTATATCAGTTGGGAAAAGATCACCCCAGGTATTTTTGGGTTAGGTCATGTCAGTTCATCAAAGAAGAACCATACACCAGTCTTCTCCATACTGCATAGCATCTAGGGATGAGTACATTGAACCAGTAAAGTTGATTAACACCTTTTTAGATCAACAATAGTATCTACTAAAAAGTATCACTGGACTGAGAAAACTAAGAGAGGAAAGGGTTATATGAATATGGGAATGACAAAACAAAATTCAGCATGTGTCAATTAAGTCAAAGTTGTTTCAGGTTCCACATGTCAGATATTTATTTTTGTCATCTTGCTCTATCAGGCTTTTTGTTGTTGTTGTTGTTTGTTTTTTTTTTTTTTAGGTAACACATTAGTATCTCCACTGATGTTGTCATTGGAGAAACTTCTTTTGGATATATCAACTTTGTTGTATATGTTTATATATTGAGGTTACACTACTAAGTACATAAAATTCAGAATTATATGTCTTCTTTTTTTTTTTAAGATTTATTTATTTATTCATACAGAGCTGGGGTACAGGCCAGAGATGTGGAAGGTGAGAGGATTCATCAGAGACAGAGAGGGGAGCAGAACAGGCAGATCCACGAAGTACACTGCTGAGGGGAGCAGCAGGCAGGCCAGGAGAGGTCTGCCTCGCCATGTGGTCACCTCCAGGGCAGGCAGGGATCGAACTCGTGCAGAAGTGGCTTTTAGCTTCTTAGTGCTGTGCTTTACCCCACTGTGCCACCAGGGAGGTACTTATAAGTCTTAGTAGATTGACCTGATTTTTGTAAAGTATTTCCTTTTTCTCTAATAATTTTGCATTCAAGTATGACATGTTTGTTTTTATAGTGACATCAGTGATCTTTCATATTGTTTACATGGTACATATTCCATCCTTTGTTTCAATCTTTCTGTGTTCTTATATCAAAGTGTATCTTTTATAAACAAAACTCATTCTTATCACTGATTTAACTGGAATATTTATTTCATTACATAAAATGCTACTACTGATATACTTATTGTTATTTTATCTATTTGCTTTTAATTCATTTCATTTTCTTTACTTCTTTGTCTATTAATTAATTATTATTATTATATTTCCATCTATTAACTTACTAATTTATTTTTCTTCCTTGGTATCTTAAGATAGAAACTATAATACATATTTTTAATGTTATACTCTAATCTAATTTGCTATATTCATCATTTTTCAGAAATGTGAAATCAAAAACTTAGGACTCTAACTATGCTGTATTTCCACATTTTTTAAATATAGATTTTTTACTCCTAAAATTTAACTCAGCAGTTTTTACCAGATAATCTGGATATTTTAAATTTATTAATGTTTATTCTTTACTTGTCCAAATCTAAAGGTTTTACAAAATAAATATAGATTCATGTACCTACAGACCATTCTATATCACATATAAATCTTACTCAAACTACCCCTTTTGTTATACCTTCTTCCGGGACTCTCATCTTTTGACAATCTCATTAAAATCTTCATTTTTAGCTTTAAAATACATACGAGGGCTGCCCTAGTGGTACAAGTAGTAAAGTATCAAGCACTTTGAAGCTATTGGCAGCCACTGCAGCATGGGTTCGATCCCTGGCCAGGGAGCTGACCCACATAGCACAGTGGACCTCTCTTGTTTCCCTGCTGCTTCCGCCAGCAGTGTATTTTTGTTAATCAGCTTGTTCTGCTCTCCACTCTGTTTCTGGTGAACCCTCTTCCCTCCCGCCCCCTGAACCTCTGGCCTGTACCCCAGCTCTTATATGCATAAGTAAATAAATAAATAAATAACACAAAATTAAACCACAAAAGACATTATTGTTATTGCTTATGCTGTCAGTATTTATTTGTATTTAGCCACATATTAATATTTTTACAGTACTTTGTATTTTTTCTGTCACTATCACTTTTCTAATATAATTATCTTCTGACTAAAGTTCTCTTATTTTTCAATGTACACTGAGGAGATTTATTTTTTGTTTTAATTTTGTACAAACAGATTTTAATTTTTTGTTTGGCTGTTTCTTTTAGTGAATACTTTACTGGATATAGAATAAAAAGACCACAATTATTTGCTTTTAGCACTTTAAGCATATTCTATTATCTACTGTTTTTATCCGTTTGGTTGAATAGTCAGATGTCATTCTAAAACAGCTCCATTTTTTTATCTTAGTACCTTTTTTTTCATTGTTTACTAAATGAGATACTTATTTTCTATAGTATCCTTCTTCTGAGTGCTCTATGTTTCAATTTAAATTATTTTAGTAATACTAATACTAATACTCTCTGGAGTCTCATACTTCCAAGTACTATATTAAGTTTTTAATTTCAACAAATTGCATGTTTCTTCAGATTTTTTGTTTTTAGTTAGTAGTCTTGGCATTTTGCTTTCTGGATTCAGAAATAACCAAACATGAAATTTTTGTGCTTGGATCATCTGTGGGCTTGTTTCTCTTAATCTTATTTTTGACTCTGATTCTTGGTATGTTGCATATTTTTGATTATGCAACAATATATTTGTTGTACTGAGGGTTGGGATGATTTTTTTTTTAAGATTTGTTTTTATTTATTTATACATATAAAACTGGGATGTAGGCCAGAGGTGTGGGGGTTAGAAGATTTATCAGAGACAGAGTGGGGAGACAAACAGGCAGATCTATTGAAACACACTGCTGAGGAGAGCAGCAGGTGAGACCAGAGAGGTCTGTTGTACTATGTGGGTCAGCTCCCTGGCTGGGAATCAGACTTATACCACGGTGGTGTCTGCCAATGGCTTGATAGTGTTGACTTTAACTTCTGAGCTACCAGAGGGGCCCAGTTGGGATGATTATATTTTCCTCTAATACAGTTTTTATCTATCTTGTGATAGCATACAGATTCAGGATATATCATCACCTACATACCATTAGGAGCTAAGCTGGTTCAGGTCCAAAGTATAATTCTGGAAGACTCTGGTTCTTCTCCATCTCTAGCTTTCCAAGAATTCTAAATGAGAATCTGGAGGAATTATTAGGCCCCCATCCAGGTCTAAATAGATTCTGAGTGAAACTTTTGGGCTTCTTTTATACCATGACACTAAAAATCTACACTCTTAATTCTAGTGTCTTATTAGAATCTAAGTTTCTTACTCTGTTCACTTTGATAATATGGAAAAATCCCAAGCAAAACTACCATATATAGAACTTCCTTGTTCTTTCTTTTTTAGTAGGATTTAGTGTCTCAAATACAGATGTTCTGGCAACCATAAATCCCGAAGTTGACATTCCTCCCCCTTGAGTTATATAGACTGCTTGTTCCTATGTTTTCCTATCATTCAAGTGGTTTTAAACTTTGGCTTCAAACTATGTGTATCTCTACCAAGAATAGGAAAATACAGGCTTATGCTAATTAGTTCTTTTTCTAATATCCTGGTCAACCTCAACTTCTGGTTCTTGTATTATCTCATTTGACTTTTACTCCTGTCATTGGATATGTGAAGTCAGAGATCCTTACTCAAATCTTCAGTAAGAGTGCAATGAAACTTTAAATTTTGGCTATTGGGTTTCCTTTAATCCTGCTGTTTCAAAAGATCTCTGTGCTTTCCAAAAAATTTGTAAGGCTTGCATTTTATATTTTACATGTTACTTATGTCATACTGGGAATATGAGCCTTTCATATGCTACTACCAAAATCAAGACTGCTTGCATTATGTTGAGACTACCAATGTCAAATTCATTCTTGATCAATCAAGGGTTAAAAAAAAAAAATCAAGTGAGACACGTCAAGTCTTCATAAATTTGATGAAGATAAGTTTAAAGACAATTTAAGCTTAGTAGTTGCCTGAAAAGATGCTTCATTAATTACTACTACTCGGAATTACCAACCCATTTCTATGGCCATTAAGGTCTTATGATTATAGTTTACCTCTTAATTGATAATGAAAATTAACACCAAATTGTTTATATACATTTACAGTTTACCATCAGTGTCTACTGATGAAATTCAAAGACCTTTATCAAGTATCTAGTGCATATTGACCTATTTGTATAATATAGCATATTACCTTTATAAAATTAGGAGAAAAATGGAAAATATTTTTATGTCTTTGTCTATAATATATTTCTGAAACTTGAATATTGTTTCACTAGATATGTTGAATTAAAGTCTATATTTTAGTTCATATTCTGAAATTTAAGTATTTAATATTAATATATCATCCAAAGTAAATCAAAACTATAACTCAAATAATCCTGCAATGCATACCCTGAAACAAAATAACAGATGTAAAACACTGACTTATGTATTTATGAACATGATTTTAATTTATTCTAAAGCACTGTTTTTATGATACTAGCAGTCAAATATAATATAGTATGAAGAGTATACTAGTCAATATGTGATCAAAATCATATTTTTACAAAACATGAATAAAGCAGAGAAAGCAGAATGACCACTTTTTACTTTAAGAATTAGCATTAACATGGAATTTAAAATTGTTTCTAATGCTGTGTATGTTTCTTGCACATTGCATTAGAATAGGTGACAGAAATAAAAGTAGAGATTTCTATAAACATAATGGGCTATATTAAGCTAGCCATTATGTTGGATAAGATTTCCATTTAATGTCAGAAATTGGCTTTTGAAGATGGCACTCTAAAAATCAAAGCTTTCAATTTTTTGCAGTTTCTAAATTGATTAAAGTAGAAAAATAAGAAAGTATTAAAGAGACATTTTGAGAATATAGTCATTCAAATCTCAAATTTTGAGGGGTGGGGGCAGGTAGTCCTTTGTTTTATTACATAAGAAAAGTGAGAGGAATGATTGAGACCAGCGATAAAGTGATAACTGTGTCAAGGAGGGAAAAATATTCACATCAGAGCTTTCTAGCCCTTCACTATTAGAATATAAATGCTACATCTTGAAATAAACTAGAAAATGGAGGTATATATCTTTCTCTTTAAAGTGCCAGATCAGAAGAGGTGAGCTTTTTTTCTGAGAATCAGGAGTGCAGCCTTCTGAGGCTTCTTTGATCAAAAATGGGAAAGCACTGATGTGGAAAGACTGATATTTGAATCTCACAAAACTGGCTTTCAGTACCAGCAGTGTTAATAGAAAGTGTATTAGAAACTCCAGTATTGTCTAACTCATTTATACAATGAATTTTTGCATGGGAAGGTGGCAAATCTAATGTTAAACCAACAAGGAACTCTATTCAGTTATATTTCTGGAACATAAATATGCTCAGATAAAGGGCATTTATTCTATCAAATTAAGAAATTTGAATCTCAAAAGTCATTTGAATCTCAAAAATTGAATCTCAAAAAGCCTAAGAGTTTTAACATCTTTCTCATTTTGGTTTGAGAGCTGAGCTTTTCTCTAAATATGAGAACTAGTTTACTTTTGTGATAATCAAAAAAAAAAAAAAAAACAAAAACCAAAGTTTACCAATGACAATGTTATTTTTTAGGAACCTTGGGTCATAAAATTTACAGGTCATAGCCAATCCATTCAACGACTTTATTTTAGCAGCTATGGGCACATGCTACTATTACCTCAATCTTTTAGGACTTAACATTCATTAGAACTATCTGTGATATGGTGAACAACAAAATAACAGCACTTTGAGAGAGTTGACAATTATGGCATCTTAGTCATACTCACCAAATATCATATTTTGTTGCTGTTAGTTAAAAAAAAAATAAAACTTACAGGGTTGTCTTTCAAGTTACCACATAATATCAACAGAACCTAATACTTGATAATGACAAATGATCTCTTAGTTTGTGGAACTGCTTTTCTTCTTCAATCATTATCTTCATGATCATTTATAGGAAGCTGAATTGCAAAGATCCAAATCATCACAAGACAATTATAAATAGAACTTTTCTACTTTGGTCATTTTTTTTTGCCCAGGACATATGTATGCCATGTAAGTTTATAGTGTTTCTTGCAACTTTTATAGGGAATTTGACTATTTCTCTTTTCTATCGAAAATGTGGCACTCAGGAATCTGTTTTAAAATTTCTTCCCCTCCTTAGATGGGAGTTTTGGAGTGCTCAAGAAAAGTCATTGAATGTTGTAGTGGTGATGATGTTTATGTTTTATGGCTCTAGAAAATGACAAAACAGAATATTCTCAATAGGAAAAATTCAAGAGCACATTTATTTTTTTATGCATTCTTTTGATTTAGCAACTTAATACAAAGAACAGGCAATCTAAAAAGCAAGTAATTCACTTTTAACTATGAACATTATTAGGAAACGACCCATTTTTTTATGATTATCTATTCAACAAAAAAACACTACTGTTAGGAGATGATCTCATTTCAATGAGGGGGGGACAACTTCACACATTAATAAGCTCATTAGTGGGACAAGAGTTGGTTGAATCCATGAATCAGAAGGGACAGGTAGTTGCTCTAAACCACATTTTACAATGACTTTAAATGACTCACTGGTCATAAAGTGAAGAGAACAATACTTATACATAGATAGAATAAAAATGGTAAAAACTGACAGTATTGTCTGCAAATTATAGCTATTATTGACTTTCTTCAATATTTATATCACTTATGTTATAGAAGAACCATGTTAAATTTTATAGAAGAATCATGTTTAAGCACCACTCTATACTCTCTCAATCCACATTTTAACAGTTTTCTCTATCTATTAAGCTCTCATCTCTGTCTACATACCCCGACAGTAAATTATGTCTAGCCTCCTCTCTTTTCTTTGCTTTTGATTCTGCTTCATTCCAACAGTCTTCTGCTGAATGACTTTTCTATAATAAAACCTTTTCTTTCACCTACCTGTTAAAATCTTTCAACCTTTCCCTATTTCTTTTGAAAAGCTACTCAAAGTTCTTACCATAGCCTCTCACAATTTTTCAATATGGCCATGTAATGATTTTTCTCCCTTTTCAGAGAACAAATGAAATCAATAGATTGTAACTTTCACTTTGAAAACAAGACAAGCCAAAAAGTCCGTGTATCAGTACTGAGAATAAGGAATTTCCAATGTCCAGTTATCAGTAAAAAAAATTTCATCCTCTACTAAAAGTTTCCTAATATAGTTTCTGAAAGTGTCTTTGCTGGAATTTCTCTCTTTTGAAAATTATGATTACATTTTTAAATGAGGTGTATTACATGCATATATATGTATATATGTCTTGCTGTTCTCTTGTTGAACATAACAACATCATCATCAACATGTGTAGAACAACATCAGACAAGCCTACTGTCTGAGTGTGACAAAATGAGACCAAGCTCAAAAACCGCTTCATATTTTTGTTTATTGAAAACTTAAAGTCATTGTGCACAACACAAAATATTATATATCCTCTACTTCCTAACTAATATAAGTGACTGCTCATTAAGTAACTGCTTCATTCTCAATCTAAACAGTCCTTTTTCTTGGTAAGATTTATTAACATTTCCAATCATAGAATTACCCCATTTTTGACACTGACTAAGGCAAAGAAAATCCCTACAACTTTGAATATTCACCAAAATCACCTAATCAAAGCCCAAATTCTTTATGTTCATTCTCTTGTCTTCTTACTCATCTTTCATGTCTCACGGTCTACCTATTCGAAACAAGAATAAAAGTAAATTTATTCACAATTACAGGTATGTGTTACCGTTGATCTTGGACTAGTAGTTACTACATAAATACTCACTGAATGGCTTGTAAGCTAAGAAACCAGGGAATCCTTTGTTCTTTAACTCATCTTTGTTTAACTGTCAAAGCAAATATATAACCTATAATTATTTTCTATCTCTATAGGGTAAAACAACATTAGGGGATGTGACTGCAATCGTCTTATCTAATTTTGATTCTGAGATCAAAACTAGAATGCTGACTGCTACTACTTTATCAATTATGACTACCAATAATTGCTTGTCACAGAACAGCTGCTTCCACTTTTTGATGGCTATAAAAACATTCTGTGAACTGCTACAAACATTCATATTCAGGTTTTTGTGTGGACATATATATTTAAATCAGTTGGGCATACGCTTAGGTGCATGATGATTGCTTGATCACAGTGTAAGACTATGCTTAGATGAGATATTGCCAAACTCTCTTCTAAAGAAGGTTGAATATTTTGAGTTTTACAAGTTCGATGCATATTTAGATATAAGTCCTTCATCAGATATGTGTTTTGCAAATATTTTTCTCCAAAAAAAGCTATGGTATATGCTTTAATTTTTTCAATTACTTTAACAAAGCATTTTTTAAAATTTGAAAGTACATCATTTTTTTCTTTCTTTTTTTTTAATGGATCATGTTTTTGGTGTTTGTCACTGTGATTCTTAAAGTGGTCTAAGGTCATGTATCTCAACTCAAAACTGTCTGTGTATCTTAGACTGATTTACATGTCTCAGTTCTAATTTAAGCTGTGACTGAAGCTAGAGTCAGGGAACATCTCATACCTCATGAAAATTGATTGTGTATTGCTACCAGATATTGGTTTCAGGTCTACAGATTGGATAGTGGAGTGACCTTGTGTGATATACAGGACTATTCGTATGTCACTGTTTAAAGTCACCAGTCACCATTTAAAGACCAGTCATTATTTGAAAATTTGAGTAATTGAAGTTTATATTCCCAAGGGATGTTTACTCACTGAAGCCCCACAAAATACTGTTTCTGCTGTTGCTGTTAATAGCTATGGCTTTATTGCCACTAAGATCTTTATCTTCAAGGTTATAGGGAAGGGCACTCAAGGCATCTCTGTGAAATAGCAAAGTGTTTAATTCAAAATGCTTTAAACCCGAGATCCTTAAGACCAATAAAACAAACTTTGCAGTAGGGGAAATCCTTAACAATTCTCTCTCTCCACAAACACATGAGAAAGTAGAGGGATGGCAAAAGGAGAAGAACCACATTTTGACTTAATTGCTAATACAAAAGTTGCTAAAGTAATTTACACAATGAAAAGGTGATATGATTATGATTGGATTTTACATATCATCAACATAATTTCAGAGTTAACTATTAACTTAATGTCTAAAATGTACCAGTAGCAAACTTAATGGACTTAATTAAAAAGGAGCTTAAATTACAGTTGTACATGGGTATATTACAAGATTTAAAGAAAGTATATCCTACAATCATAGGGTAATATGATTTTACTGGCATAAAATAGAGGAAAAATAATTATGTCTCACTGTAACTACTAGAATTGAACTTATGCCTAAATTTCTAACTGCTTAGCAGCCATTGTTCTATATCAACCCATAGTTGGCATTGGACAATCTGACCCAATAACTAATGTCTTCAAATCAGGTTTATGCACTGGTGCTTATAATCAGCCTCTCACAAGTTTAAATGAGCTATTTGTTCAATACAAATTATAACACAACTTTCAAGGAGTGACACACATTTGTCAAGACCAATTAGTAAAGGAATAATTATTTCCATTTCCTTTCTATTAAACATCCCAATTTTACCTGTTCTTAAACTTAGAAAGTAAGAATGGCCACAGTGTGGACTGCCAATACCTTAATATCATAATCTTAGCTATAAAGACTCCCAGGGCCCTTCAAGTTATCTTTTTACCTATGTGAGATTTTTGTAACTCTATCTTTCAAAGAATTGGTCTGTTTCATCTGAACTATCAAATTTGTGTTTGTGGAATTATTTATTTATTAAGAATAGTAATGGGGGCCATCCCTGGTGGTGCAGAGGGTTAAAGCACAGCACTAAGAAGCTAAAGCCACTTCAGCATGAGTTCGATCCCCGCCCACCCCGGAGGTGGCCCACATGGCTCAACAGACCTCTCCTGACCCGCCCGCTGCTCCCCTCAGCAGTGTACTTCGTTGTTCTGCCTGTTCTGCTCCATGCTCTGTCTCTGGTGAATCCTCTCACCCTCTGCACCTCTAGCCTGTACCCCAGTTCTGTATGCATAAATAAATAAATCTTTAAAAAAAAAAAAAGAATAGTAATGGTCTCTTTTGAATTTCTGAGATTAGTAATTTGCTTCCTTTCTTAGCATGATTGGAGATTTAATACTTTTATTAACTTTTCAGTGAAACTGATATTTTGTGGATTTTTAATTGATTTTCTTTTTGGGTTTTGGTTTTCAGTTTCATTAATTCCTAACTTAATTTAATATGTAAATGTTAAAAGAGAATTTCAATGTAAGTTACCTCTTGGGGATATAAACGTATCTGAATCAGAATTTCAGATATTAAAAGTAAAGACAACATATCTGTTCACATTACTGACACTGTTATGCTAATTAAGCATTGACAGTAATCTACACAATAGCACTACCATTGATCTCATTAAAGTTTGACAGTGGCAGAAATGGCACTTCAGAATACATTCTAATTCAATACTCTGTGGACTATAGACAAATAATAGAATTGAGGCAAATATCACCTGAAATCAAATTTTGGTGTGTTATTACTTGTTATTACTTGTGTTACTCATGTCTCTATGCTTAAACTGTATTCCTTGCCTAACACATAAGTAAATTAATGAGTAAATTGATACTGTCTTTAGAGAAAAATAAAATTGGGAAAATGGCTTATGTTCTTTGGATTTTTCAAATTTATTAATTACAATTTTTAGAACCTTATGTGACTTCCTTAGGTATTATATGGATACATGTGACTTCCTTAGGTATTATATGGATACATATGCAAAGATATTAGCTATAGGATTGTTTATAAGTATGAACCAAGATAGACTAAATATTGAATAAAAAGAAAATTAATACATATATTTCAATAACACCGAGTGATGAAACACTGCATATCTTTTTTTGAAATGTAGAACTGGGTGTAGGCCAGAGATGTGGGGGCTGAGAGGATTCACTACAGGCAGAGTAGGGAGCAGTGCAGGCAGATTTACTGAAATATATTGTGGAGGGGATAAACAGGAAGAAAGGAGTGATCTGCTGCGCCAGATGTGGGTCAGCTTCTGGCCTGGCCAGAGGTCTGAACTCAGACCCTATAATGACAGCACTGACTTAACACATAGCCAGCAGGGAGGCCTAGGATTGTATATCTTTTAAAAATTATGATTTCAAAAAAATAATCAATTAAATAATTTACCTTTAAAGTAAAGATTGAGAGATAAATCTATAGAGATAATAAATTAACTCTTACAAAATAGCATCGTACTTTGGATTTTAAACAAACCATTTATATTTTCTTGAATAGTGTGACTTTAGGTGATTTTTGCAATAAAAATGATTTGTGTTGGTTATTTATATTTTACTTTCTATTTCATAAATGTCATTTGATTTCTAAATGCAATCTTTACTTCATAATGAGAAGATAATAAATAACATAATGAGAATACTTGAATATTCTAATATTTTAGTATTTAAAAAGGATTCATTCTTCTAAGTTCTATTTTTTTTAGAAAATAATAACAACAAAAAAGATAAATTGTTAAGTTCTTAAGGTTTAAAGTAATCATGGTACCTACAAAAGACTTTTGACTTGGAAACTTGTTTTAAATTAATATTTATATTTCCATTTTCTATCTATAATACCTTACTCTATGTTCACAATATTAATGATTTTTCTGCATACCTGAGTTTTAGTTTCTGTAATGGGAACTGGCTATATTTTTGAGATGTTAATGAGAGTTCTACAATAAGAATTATAAGTAATTCATGTAATCTTTAAGAAAGACTACTCCAAACACAACTTCCAAAAGGGGAAAAATAATAACTATTATAATATGATATTTTGACAAATAAATACACAGATGCTCCATTTCATTTATAAAAAAATATCACTTGTATTTTAGAGGCAATATGAGACAATGAATGTTTGGAGAAACTACAAAATCCTAAGGACTTAATGGAAACTTTTCTGTTATGATGTAAGAAGAATAGATTACAATTGAAAAATAGCTTTCATCTATTTAGAACCCTCTGAGACACTCACTTTTGTATTTCTCTTTTGATAATGTGATTATGAGGTTTGACCTTCCACTTAGAGATAAGAAAATCTAATCACACTCTTATATCCCTTCATATTTCTACTAGTCAGAGTATGACCCAAAGAAGGAGACTATGTAAGTGATTTCACAATTATGGAACTTGACCTTTTTTTATTGCAATGCTTAAATAAATACTGAAGCTGCACCTGCCTAGTCAACACTCAAAGTATTACTTTTAGTACAAATAGTTCAGTGTGTTTTATGTCCATATTCATTATTCAGGAATAATGAGTTATCCTACATTAATAAATATTTCAGAAATCTTTAGAGTATAAAACAGTGGTAGTAAATTAGTTATTTAGACAGAATTTCCTGTGGCAAAGGAGACTTGTCAGGACAGTTATTCCCTATGTGATTGCTCAACACTATTTCTCTATGCCCCCAGTGCAGATTCTCATGACAGGCATAAGAAGACAAGAGATGGAAACTTGTACCAGCAATGAAATGTTTTTACCCCAAAGGACCATACCTCATTCCTACCCTATATTGTTGAACAAAACTATCTCCACAGCTATGTCTAATCAAGGTCAGGATATAGAAGCAAAAGTGATAGCAACAAACAATAACATGGCAGAGAAGGGTAAAGCAAATGTTATCAATTGCAGTATTCACCATGCTATGCAATGGTGATTTGACAAATCCAAAACTATGCATTTTAGTAAATAAAATATGCTTCATTTCAATGTTTCAAGGCATCTGATTCAATGTATCCCACTAAAGTGAGCTATCTAGCTTCTATGTGTGTGCTTCTGTGTATTAACATACATGAGACAGAAACAAATAGAAGTGATATAAAAGTATGAGTGAAACCCCCTACAGTTAATATTACATAGACTTTCTTCTCCATGAGAAAAGACACATAGAAATGCTTTGAAAAAGTGACCGTTCCATTCAGTTCCCTAGTATGGTGAAAGAACATTAATTTTGAAAAGACACAATCTTGAGTTTTAATTCTCGTTTTTTAGATGGACAGGTAACTTTCCAATAGAATATGTTGAAAACAGTCTCCATTTTATTGATGGAGACAGTGAAGAACCAAAAAAAAGAATAGAATTAGTTTGAGAGATAGACGTTAGAGCCCATGTCATCCAAAATGTTTATTCATCATTTTATTGAGGCTCATCCTTATTTAAATAGTTTAATTCAGAGAAATAGCTCAACCTGCATTAGTGAATAGTTTACATAAATAATATAAACTAATGGTAAAATATACAAATAATACGTACTTTCCAGAAACTCCAAGCTAAAATTAAATACAGGTAGCAACTTTAAATCATGAAAGTTTAAAAATTACTTTCATCAAGTGTATAAAGTATATTCCAAAATTATGAGCTATCTGAGCACAACAGAGTTTCTGTGATCTAATGAATCAATACAGTGCTTTGGTCAACAGAAAGTTATCCAAATACTCTATGATTCTGAACCGAACAATTTTTTTCACTGCAAATTATTTTTTACCAACGTTAAATATTTTGTTTAGAGAAGTGGTGACACCAGGTCAAAGTTTCTCTCCCACCTAAAGAGTTACAGATTGGAAATAAAATACCTATTTCACATTGTGTTAATGGCTTTAGATGTGAAAATTTTCTCAGCACACCCTGACCAATATTGACAAGTTACATGCATTTACCTGTCTTTTACTTCCCATAATGGTGAAGAGATGGTTTGATCTATTAAGTGTTTCTTAACTTCTGGTCATGATATACTTTGTAGACTCACTGATTTGTTTTCATGTCATATTTTCTGAGGCTAACATTGGTTTGGAAATATCAAGAATTGACAGACATATAATATTGTCTTTGAAACATGGTAAATTTATTTTTGGAGTAGATAAAAAACATTAAATTTACCTTTTAATAATTATCAAGGGATTTTTTTAAGTTATTTTATAAAAACTCTAAGTCATCTATCTACTTTTGGATACATTTATTTGAAATAGAAGAGGGATGAGGAAAGGAAACGAAGATTTTCTTCACCTCCAACTACTGCTCTTTTTGTATAAGCATTTTCTAACACAATCATTGCAAATATGCAAACATGCACACAGCTATTTTTACAGGTTGAATAGAAATTCAGGATAGTTTTTTCTTAAAAATCAATGTTGTTTTCACTGCACTCAGCATCAATAGAGAATAGCATGCTAGTATTGTCAATACAAGTCAACTATAATAATGCAAGTATTAGAATTAAAATGATTGAGGTCTTATGTAATCCCTAACATGTAACATGTACTCCAAAACAAGTAACTAAATCACTGTATGGATTAGGTATCAAAGCCAAATTCCATTGACATCATAGTTAAAATTCTAAACTACTACTTCATAAAACTCAGACTGACAACTGGCCTTCATTTCCTTAGCTGAATAGTCTCACGAGACTGAAAAAAATAACTGTCTAGTTGAACTGAAACAGCTGTTGTACAGGTTTCTATGAATAGAAAGAAGGTGTAACCTAAGTTTTGACAGTCTGAATCAGAAGCAGAAATTCCTGATCACTGCAAACACTTCTTATTTAAAGGGAAAAGGAACGTCAGACTCACTTGCAGGCTGTTTCAGGATCTTTTATGGCTCATTAGCTCTTCTCATCCCTTTCATTTCTGTTTGACTTCTCTGTGAGCATTTGTTCACAATTAATCAAGCTGTCCAGTAGCAAGGTCAGGAGTGCTCCTGGGATGATACAGACCTGCGAGTTTGGCAGTCAAAAACAAACCAAGACTCTTGTCCTGCTGACAAGTGGGCTACCACAATTTCTAACCACCATACAAAAAGGGGATCATTTTACATTTCAGTATTTTGCACAGGAGCGACACCTCCGTAGAGACACAGAGCTCATTACGTGTCCCTAGCCAGGTGACAGGTGGCCCAGTTCCACCCTCATTGCTCCACACTGTATCCTGCATTTCCTTTTTTTCCTTTTTTTTTTTTTTTTTAACATCTGGTTGCTTGCTCTGTTAATAACAACAACTATTTATGACACATTGAAACAGATGCTGCCTGTGCCCCACGCTCAGGCCAGTTACCAATTCCATATAATCTGGCTGATGTCAGACTGTAATTTCTGCACCTTGTGCCTGAGCAGTTTTTCCGATTACTACAGGTACTCCTGCCCCAAAGCACACAGAGGTGCCAGGGAGGAGGCATCCTAGAAGAAGGACTCAGTCACAGCTGCTGGGGATTTCTATGTTTACCTTCAACTCTCATCTCTGAGGTAATGTAATTCTGAGAGGAGTGCTTTATACTGTTTCTCCTTTAGGATTAAACTCCCATTGCCTGTTGTGGAATTTATCTTAACACACTTTTTGTTGGCTGCTTTCTGTTTTTGTACTACTTTTCATTCCTGCCTCCATATTCCCCATACTTTTAAAATAAAGGAATTGTTCTGGAATATTTGTTTCAGGATCTTCACTGAGGAAATCCCACAGTGAAAGAAAAAAAAGAACTAACAAAGTATTGCCAGAGTAAAAAGCACATGTAATGAATAAAACTTTCTGGGTCCTCCCTGGTGGTACAGCTGGCTATTTGTCAGTACTAAGACGCTAAAGCCACTTCAGCATAAGTTTGATCCCTGCCCGGTGGTGATCCACCTGGCCTGGCAGGCCCCTCCTGACCCACCTGCTGCTGTTCCCTTCAGCAGTGTACTTTTTCAGTTGGCCTTTTCTGCTCCCCACTCTGTCTCTAGTGAATCCTCTAACCACACCTGCACCTCTTGCCTGTACCCCAGTTCTGTATGCATAAATAAATCTTAAAAAAAAAAAAACAACTTTCCCTTACATAGTAGGGCTTCACAGTTAGGCTAGTTAGGCAGAGTGAATCAGCTCCAAAGGCCTGGGGGAGTCAGCATATGTTTGGTGAGTTCATGGGAAAAGGCTTTGCAGGCTGAGGGGACAGCATGAACAAAGGGCCAGCTGGCTATTTGTCAGAGGACACTGCACTGAATCCCCATTTCCTTCACTTCTAGCATTTAACTCCAGCGTGTTATTCACACTGGTGAGGGATTAATTTTCTTAAGGAACAACTATTGAAAGAAGGAGAAACTGTGACAAACGAGACCTGAAAAATAACAGTGAGACCTGAAAATATATTAATATTTTCTGTGACATTCACCAGAATTTAACTCAAGATCTTCTTTAGTACCTAAATTCACACATTTTGCTACAACAAATATTGTTCTCAGCTATTAAATGGTAACAATAATACTCATATTCCAGAGCTGTTATGAAAACTGAGACCATTAAAAGCTTTGTTGAGATTAAATTGCTGAGATCATTTTCTTTACCAGAATCTAGTTACCTGTGTTTAAAATAACTGTCTCATAAAAATGTAATATAGCACATAGATCTTTTGAGTTGGTCCTGAAAATTATAAATACAGAATTGTACATCTTACAATTTTATATTTCTCATGCTCTTAATATGGGCGGTCTTGGGATATTCATTCATTGTACCAAACTTTGTCCAAATGTGATAGTATAGAAGAAATATAATAAAATCTCAGCTAACATAGCAGATATTGGGATATGTGCTAAATTTTGGCAATCCTTCTGTGGACCCACAACACCAAATAAACTTTGTTAAGTGTCTTAACCTGACATTCAAAGGCATCTATCATAATCCTCCAGTCTACTGTGCATCACACAGCTATCATTTTTTGTTAAGATAAAGAAGAATTGAACCAATGAGAGTAGCCACTGTTTTTCAAGTACACACTTGCTTTCCTCTCAAGTTTTTGCTGTCATCATTGTCTTCCCTTAAAGTAGCTCCACTCAAGTGGAGCTTGATTCTTTTGATTTTTCCTTTTCACAAGCCTCAGTTCATTCCCTCCCATCTCTATGATACTCTTTTCTCCAATACTACAGGTCAAAAGACAACTCCATTCACATTCCTGCCACTTTTTATACTGGATTTAAGATAATATGGGCACAAGATCTGACCAGACACCTACACACAAGTAGTATCAGATGGTAAGTGAGCATATGAAAATATGTTTAATCCATATGTTATTAGTATACTGCAAAACAAAATACAATGATATACCATTACACACCTATTAGGGTGGCTAAAATATAAAGCAAATGGCAGTGAGGATATGTAATAGAAATACTCATTCACTACAAAAGGTTTCAGCCACTTGAGCAGATAGATTGGCAGTTTCTTACAAAACTAAACATTCTTATCATGTGATTTATCAAACATGTTTTTGGTATTTATGCAAATGAATTGAAAAGTTAGGTTTATACAAAAATCTGTAAAATAATGTTTATAGCAGCTTCATTCAAAATTAGCAGAACTTGGAATATTTCAAAATGATTTCAGTAGGTGAATGGCTAAACTACTACTTCTATGTGTATCAAGTCATGAAAAGAAAGGGTGGAGGTTTATTTATTTTTTTAAAGATTTATTAATTTGTGCATACAGAACTGGGGTACAGGCCAGAGGCTCAGGGGCGGCGAGAGGCTTCACCAGAGACAGAGTGGGGAGCAGAACAGGCAGATTGACGAAGTACACTGCTGAGGGGAGTAGCGGGAGGGTCAGGAGAGGTCTGCCACGTCATGTGGTCACCTCCGGGGCAGGTGGAGATAGAACTCAAGCAGAAATGGCTTTAGCTTCTTAGTGCTGTGTTTTAACCCTATGCGCCACCAGGGAGGGCCCTTGAGGTTTAAACTCATTACTAAGTAAAAGAAGTCAGTCTTTATATGACATTCTGGAGGAGATAAAACTACAGTAAAGAGATCAGTGGTTCCCCACGGCAGGAGAAGGAGTAATGAACAGGCAGAGCAGAGGAATGTTTAGGGCAGTGAAACTATTCTGTGGGGCATGATGATGGGTATCTGTCATTCACTGTACACATGTCTAAACCTACAGATTGTATAGTTCCATGAGTGAGCCTTAATGTATACTGTGGACTTTGGAAGGTAGTGCTGTACCAATGTAGTCTTAATATTGGAACAAGCGTACCACTCCAGTGGGTGATGTGGACAGTGGGGGAGTTTGTGCATAAAAGGGAAATAATGTATATTGGAATTCTCTGGACTTTCTAATCAATTTTATGGTGACCTTAAAACCTCTAAATATTGCTTACTGACTTAGAAAATCTTCAATTTTTTCTTTTTACTTTGCATATGTTTCTCATATAAGGAGGATCTACATTAGTTTCAGGTGTCCATTATAGTGTAGTGATCCAATACTTGTACATGCTGTGACATGAAAATTACTATAAGCCTAGCTAATATCTGTTACCATTTTTTCCCTTTTCAATAAATAATTTATTGAAGTGACTTTGACTTACATAATTGGTAGTATTTTGTAATACAGGATCTCTCCCATGTGCAGTCCCCATAGTTCACCTACCACCAGAGCATCCACATTATACCACCAAGACTACTGAGCTCTCTAACCACTTTGATCTCACCCTTCACTCTTCCCCTCCCTCTCTGGATGTCTAAGCTCTTGGGTCAGCTTTCAGTGGTTAATTTTGAGTTTGACTTTATCAAACCCATTGTTTGCTTTCTCTATGTTCCACATGTAAGTGACACCATACAATACTTGTTTGTCTCCTTTTGACTTCTCTTTCTTAGTATAATCCCTTCTAGCTCTATCTGTGTTGTCAGAAATAGCACAGGTTTATCTTCTTTGATTGCTGAATAGTATGTCATTTTGTATTCAGACATATTCCTGATCCACTCATCTGGTTTTGGACACTTAAATTGTTTACTATTTACTGATTGTAAATAGTGCATCAATAAATATGGCATTACAAATTTTCTTTTGAAACAATTTTTTTCTTATTCTTTATGAAGATAATTAGCAGTAAAATTACTGGGTCATATGGCAGATCCATTATTAGTCTTTTGAGTAACTACTGTACCATTTCCTTAGGGGCTCAACCAGCCTATGTTCCCCTCAAAAGGGTTCCTTCTTCTCAACACCCTTAACAGCAAATTTTGTTTTGGATCTCTTTGATATGGGTCATTCTCATAAGTGTGAGATGGTATCTCATTGTGGTTTATCTTTACATTTTGCTGAAAATAAGTAAATTTTAACCTTTTTCCTGTGTCTATCTGATACCTATATGTCTTCTTTAGAGAAATGCCTATTTAGTACTCCTGCTCACTTTTTGATTGGGTTATTTGTTTTCCTTTTCTTGAATTGCATGAGCTTATGTAGACCTTTGATATCAGTACCTTGTCAGATGTATGGTGTGCAAGAATTTTCTCCCATTTGGTAGGTGCCTTTTTATTTAATTATGGTCTCTTTTATTGTAAAGATGTTTTTTAGTTTGATTTATATTCAATTGTTTATATTCTCCTTGCTCTTGGAGGAAAATATACAAAGAAATTACTTAAATGTATATCATAGAGTCTTGTCTATGTTACCTTTTACATATTTTATGATTTCAAATCATATGTATCAATCTTTTATCCTTTTTGAGTTGATTTTCTGTTATATTATATAAGATAATTATCTAGTTGTGGCTCTAGAGTTTTCCCAACACCATTTATTGAAGATTTATTCCTTTCTCTAGTTCATACTCTTGGCTACTTTCTCACAGATTAAGTCCAAGTATGATTGGGCTTATTTATGGGCTATAACTTCTACTTAATTGTCTGTGTTTCTGTTTTTGTGTCAATACCATGCCTTTTTTACTTATTATGGCTTTTTAGTTTAGCTTGAAGCCTGGAAATGTAGAAACACTGTCCTTTTTCTTTTTTTGTCAGCATTGGTTCCTTATTCATTTTAGTAACATTTGTTCCATTTGTTTAAAGAATACCATTGAAATTTTTTTATGTTTTTTTAAAAAAGATTTACTTATTTATGCATACAAGAGCTGGCGTAAAGGCCAGAGGTATAGGGTGTGAGAGGATCACCAGAGACAGAGTGGGGAGCAGAACAGTTAAGATGTACTAAAATACATTGCTAAGGGGAGCAGTGGGCAAGACAGGAGAGGTCTGACACATTATGTGGCTCACCTCACTGACTGGGGAATGAATGAACAAAATTTTGCAGTGTTTTCCGATAGCTTCATAGTGCTGTGCTTTAACCCCTGTGCCACCAGGGAAGGCTCATCATTGGAACTTTTACTGGGATGCATTGAATTTGTCAATTGTTTTAGGTAGGATGGACATTTTGCCAATGTTAATTCTTTCAATCCATGACCACTTTTTATTGTCTTGTATATCTTTCAACAATGCCTTATAGTTTGCTTTGTAAAGGGCCATCACCTCCTTTGCTAGGTTCATTTGTGATTACTCATGCATTTTTATAATTTATTTTATTTATTTATGCATACAAGAGTTGGGGTGCAGGCCAGCGGTCGGTGGGGGTAAGAGGATTCACCAGAGATAGGATGGGAAACAGAACAGGTGGACTGACTGAAAAACACTGCAGAGGGGAACAGTGGGTAAGACAGGTTTATTGTACCTATTTATTTTTGATGTGTTTATAATTGGACAGTTTTCTTAATTTCTTCATTTTCTATCTCATTGATTGCATATAGGAAGATTACTGACTACTAAGTATTACTTTTATAATTTACCACGTTGTTAAACTGACTTACTGATTTAATTAGCTTTTCTTTAGAGATTTTAGGGTATTCTAATATATATTATCATGTAATCTACAAACAATGATGGCTTTATTTATTCTTTCCTGATTTAGATTCCTTTTATATCTTCCTTTTGCCTGATTCCATTAGCTAGGATTTCCAATATGATGCTGAATAGTAGTGGTGAGAGTGATCATTATTTTCTTGCACCACAACTTAGTGGAAAGCTTTCAGTTTTTTACTGTTGAGAATGTTAGTTGTGTGTTTGCCATATACGACTCTTATTATGTTAAGATATGCTCCATTTATCATCAGGCTTTTAAGAGTTTCATTATAAATGGATGTTGAATTTTATTACATGCTTTCTTGGCATGCATTAATATGATCATATGGTTTTTATCTTTCTTCTTGATGTGTGGATTATCTTGACTGATATTTGGATGTTGAACCTTCCTTGTGTTCCTGGTATAAATCTCACTTGGTCATGATGTATAATCCTTTTAATGTATCACTGGATTCAGCTTACCAAGTTATATTGAGGATTTTTGTATCTATGTTCACTTGGAAAACTAGCTGGTGCTTTTCTTTTTTTGTGCTATCTTTATTTGGTTTTGGTATTAGCATAATGTTAGCCTTGTGAAATGTGTTTGGAAGTATTCCTTCTTTCTTATTTTTCAAAGAGTTTGAGCAATAATTTTCAACTCCTCTATTGATCTTTTTACATCCTGCAATCCTTTTATTTTCTTATTTAGAATATCATTATTGATCTTCTATTTCTTGATTTTGCTTTTCAGGGCATTCATTTGTCTTCTGAATGTTCCTTGATTTGGTTTTCTGTGCTTTCTCTGTGGGTTTTACATTTTTATAATGGCAATTTTGAACCTCCCAGCAGAACAGTTCTTCGATGTCTTTGTGACATGGTTCTGGAGATTTGTTCTCTTTCTGAAGTGTGATATTCCCTTAAAGACTCACTCCTGTGGCCATTTGTTATGTTTTTCCATCTCCCATTTTCTGTTGTGGATGGGGCTTCTATGGGGGTAGCTCTGCTTCTTTGGGGGTGCAAGGACCTTACTGGTCGTCTGCCAGTCACTGGCAAGCTGGTGCCTGGCAGGTCCTTTGTTTATTAATTAATTTTTTTTCCCTAGCATCCAAATAATTGCTGTTAGTGATGAAATTAATTCCTTTCTTTTAAATTTTTGTATCTTTAAACCCCCATTATAACAAAATACCACTTGAGATAATAGCTACTCACTATGAAGTTAATAATCATATACACACAAACAATGAATGAATGACATTTTAAAATTCATGTAATTTTTCTTGTTGTATTAACAATGGTTTTCAATACTGTATATGGCTCAGGCATGGAATAATACCTCTTCAGATGTGTATTTACAGAACATACCCAACACCACGGTACTCGCAGTTCTCTACCATACTTGGTTTAATTTTCTCCCACCTACATGTAAATGATTGAGGGTAATAATTTTAGTAGGTTTCAGTCTCTCCAAGTGGCAAAAGAAAAAAACAGGTAGCAAAGCTAACGTAACTCAGAGCCACACAAATTTAAATCAATACTATTACTTAAATTTGGAAGATAGTTTACCATGTTTATGAAAATCCATAAATCCCTTATGCTTAGAATCATATGCATATGTCTCATGCATATTTTCAGTTTGATTACATACTTTAAAGTGACATGCCAGGGTTTTAACATTATATTAGTATAAATCATTAAGTAAAAGTGTTACAAATTTACACGTCACATTTTTAAGTTCTAAAAGCTAGTTATTTTTCTAATTATTCCACTGTTTCTATATAAGCTAGTTTTACGCTCAAAGGTGTGGAATAAAAATTATTAATAAATAGTTTCTATGAACAATTACTATTTTTAGAAATTAAACAGGACTGGAGTAACAGAAATACTCAATTTTTTTTCCTTATTTTTTAAGTTAAGATGACATTGGTTACATCACCACATGTGATTCAAAGGGTTAGGATCACCACTAAGCATATGTCACCACTTCATGCCTACCACTAAAGCTCCCTCAAGCTTTTCCATAGTTCATTGTGCAACCTCCCCAACAAAGTTAAATTTTAGAATGAATATTTTTGTTTTAAACTTTTACCCTGATGGTTATTATTAAGCCATGAAGATTCACAACTTCTTTATGACATGTATTTTCAGATGATTCTGAATATATTCATACATCTAATGTTACATGTATACATTAAAATAGTATGTTTTATACATGTGCTCAAATAGTGAAGAGGTAAGGTTAAACTGCCTTTTACAAAGTTTCACTATATGTTAAAAATAATTTATACCTATGGATTGAAATATTAAAAATCATGACATCAAGGAAATATGAATTTAAATGTAAGATTTAAAAAGTTACTGTGTAAGTAATCATATGACATTTGTATGGTGTAATGCTGAAGACAGCTAATCCATTCAATTTCTATCAAGAAAAAATGTAAACTACACTATTGACCAAAAGGGTACTTTCTTTTTCAAGATAACTTGACACATAAAAAATATCCTCTTTACTGATAACATGTTAGTGACTGAGGTGAAAGTGTATACTTAATTAGCAGGAGGAAAAGAGGTGTTAGTTCTAAGTCCAAAATGTGTTGAAAGCCTGAGAAAAAGCATCACATTGAGAGAAAAATCAAAGTATGAGTTATCTGTGTAAAGTAGTTAAAAAGAAGTAGGAACATATTAGAATTTGATGAAAATAGAAAACAAAACAATTTAAAATCCAAGATGTTACAAAGAATCTGACCCCAATTTCCTCTCAAATTACTGGATTTTATCATTTCTGTAGTTCTTGATGATATACTCACTAGGGTGTTAGGGAATTAGTTAATGAAGTTGCTGGAATACTGGCAATTATTTTTGAAAAGTTTTCTAGAATTGAAAAGGTGATATTTTGTAGGACTAGAAAAATGCAACTATTTCTATATTCAGAAATCACAAGAGCAATAATGCATTAGTTCATTGACCAGCTAGTCCAACTTCAATGTTATATTTAATAGAAACAAATAAAATACTTTCATTGCTTATACTGTTCTGCAACTTAACAAGTTTTGTTGTTGTTCAACAACACAAAAATGAATTTCTGACACTTAACCATCTGAGTCCATTTAGGAAAACAGGATTTAGAGAATGTTTGTTTTGAAAGAAATAGATAAGAATGTGATGGTGTCAGTTAGGGCTAGGGCTATGAGGGATGTTTTATTATTAAAACATGTTCTCCTGGAATTATTGAGGTTTTAGAGTAAACATTTGTGTAGTCATGACCATTGTTTGAATCTAGAATTGGAAAGGTATTCAGAACAAAGAAAAATGACAACGCAATATCATTTCAAGTGGGGGAGGATAAAACCTGTTTGAATGTGATTTCTCAAATAAACCAAGAATGAGATGACATGTGAGATAGGCACTGTAAACACCAATCAGGACTAATGCAACAGAAGCCCACAGAAATTGAAGTAAAAGGGGCATAAAAAATAAGATCCAACTGGGAAGCTATAAGCTAATATATCAAGGGAAATTTGTTTTGAAGCAGATACTCACAGGAGGAAGTTAGTATGAGAGATACACAAGGATATCTCCACTAAAGAACATTTAACCTAGCTACATCTTCAAACATGGCTTTAAGTTGATCCAAATGTGAAAATTCCACTTTGTATACAATCCATCTAATTCAAAACTTGAAAATAATTTTGCAATTCTCTGAGAAAAGAGTACATTTGTTATATGGGAGGTGAAGATATTCACAAATGAAATGAATTGATTGTTCAGGAGTTGATATCCTTCTGTATTATCTAAAAGATATCTTATGCTGTTAAACTCAGTATATACCTAAAGAATGCATGAGGTGACCCATCCAACACACAGTTAACTAGACACTACATATGTGACATGCATCATTTCAGTTGCTGAGTACAATAAATAATTACAACCTAGCCCTTTATTTCCGGAAGTTAAATAACCCACTAGGATATATCAGAGACATTCATCAATCTACAGCATCTTTATTAGTTAGTAGCTAATTCTTCAGTTCAGATGCTTAGAAATGATGGATAACTACTATAGAGCTTCATGAGATAATTTGTGCAACCTGTTAGTGTGAAATTAACCAAATTCAAAATCAAAATTTAAAGCAGAGGAGAGTATTACATGACAATAAAATGGGTAGGGTGAATATCTGCAGATCAATCAGGGTAAAAATATACATTACTACAGCCCCAAGTATTTGTAATGTATCTACAAATAATTTCTAAGTATGATCAAGAACACCTTTAATAGGTATCATTATATTCAATTTTCTTAGTATTGTCTCCCATAATTTTTCATTGCTGCAATTTGACATCTTGACACCTTTGGTCACTATCCCTTACTTATGAACGATTTTGGTTCCAGACTTCTTACTTTGTTCCCTAAAGTTTGTCTTTATCCCAAGACAGTCCAATGTCTGTACAACACTGAAGGTTTTCTATATTAATCTCCTCTATTTGCCTTGGTCATACTTTCCCATGGCCACATCTGAATTCAACTGAACTCAGTCACTACTTAGTATAGTAAGTTTCCCAGGAAAATAGTAATTTTTACTGTTGAACATCAAGCACTAAAAAAAAAAAGTGCAGGAAATATATCCTTCTTAGAAAGAAATATAATCTTACTGTCCACAGAGCATCACTAAAATATGGAAAACTTTTCCTTTTCACCTTGTATGTTACTGAGGAAAGAATAAAGGAGTAGCAGATGATAGTCCTATAAATGTTTTCTTTTATCAGAAAACTAAAAACAATAGTAACAACAGTAGCTTACACTTACCAGGTTAAATTTCAATCTGACGAAATCATAGGGCCTTCTAGCTGGGACTCTAAAAGAATGGGAGAAGTTAAGGTTTAGTGTTTATAGGTATTAGGCATAATGACTGCATATTTTCATTTAATCTGGAGCAATTTTGAAAGGACACTATGAATAGTTATTCTATGACCAACTGAGATGGTCTTCAAAAAATTGGAAAATATAAAATAGGTGTATTTTTTTCTTAGGGTAGTGTTTATTGGAAGACCCTGAGATACCATCACTTCATGGCACCGTGGGGTTTGAATTTTAATAGCTTTATTCTCTCACACAGTGTTGGTCCATCTAAAACATCTTTACATTATTACCATACTACAAATCTTATCATGTTACTGCTTTCCTTAAAATTCCTCAAGGACTTTAAGTAATACTTAAGTGGTTAACATGATTTGCATAGCCCCACCCTAAAACTTCACTTACATTATTATTATTATTGTTACTGTTATTATTACTCAGAGTCTTAAACCACACTTAAGCTATAATGAACAATCTTTACTCATAAAATCTTTTTCTCACATTTAAATTTAAGATTTTTTATATGCTATTCCATTTACTTGAGATTCTTAATTTCATCTTCTTTACTTAGTCATTTTATTATGTGTCAAATCTCACTTCATTCATTATTTCTGTCATGGACTATTTTCTATATCCTTGTTTGAACTGTTATATTTTTGTGTTGATGATATCTTTGCTCATAGAAGTCAGCACCCATGGTAGTGCATTCTTACCTTTTTATTTTCATTACAAAAACAAACAAACAAAAAAAAACCCTCTATTAGCTCAGGGAAATTGAGTTTCTCTAGCACCAGACATAGGGAGATCTTTGAAAGGAAGACTAACTATAGACAGTATGCATTTACTAGAGTACTTATTATGTCCCAAGCATTTAATCATCTAACTGGCCCTATAAAATGGGTACTAATATTAATTTATTATTAATTTGGAAGTGAGAAAATAAAAGCAAATCATAATTTTAAATAAACTGAAGTTGGCTCAACTAGTAAATAGAAGACAAGATGCAAACCCTAGTTTGTCTTTCAACATTTTAAAGTTTCTCATGTATGTATATATTGCATAATTTGTGCTTGAAGAGGTTTAGTTATAACCTTAAGGCATATCCACTTTTGCATAAAGTATAAATACAATCACTTTAATATAATGTAGCCCCTTTAAAAAAATAGTCAAAATAGATTATTTGCCTTGCAAAGTAATGAGATCCCTATTGTTGGAAGAGTTTAAACAGTAGTTCCTTAGCCCTTTGCCAGGGACAGTTAAAGGGCATTCCAGAGTTTGTTAGAAAGATAGCAAGATGACCTGGTAAGACCCTAAGAATCTGAGAAAATAACTGTTTGGCTCTTAAAGGACAATTGCACAGTAGCTCAGCTTAGAGATGAACCAGTCTCAGAGATGACCTGCAATTTTAGCACTTAGCAAGCAATCAACAGTCACGGTAAATCCTACCCAGTAGACTGCCATCATGGCCCTTCTTTCCAGCTAGTTTTGTCGACATCCAAACTTAATTGGACCCTAAATGTTTTCCCTGTAGAGCTCTTATCTTGTGGACCAACTGCTTAATCTATTTTGGCAGATCCAGGATTCATAGCTCTTCAGGGAGCTGTAAAATATCTTTTTTAAAAAAGCCAGCTTACTCCAGTGGGACAGCCTAGCGACAGACTTCATTTTCTATTCTGAAATTTTCTTCCCGCATGGTTATTATATTATTATGAGCAATTTCTAATGTTTTTAGAGTTTTAGCACCATTTTATGATGTCTGAACACTTAAGATATTTTTGCAATTATCTAATTAATCCATCAATGAAAAGTATTAATGACCCTATAAATTACAAAATACAACACAACACTTTTTTTTTTTTTCCAAATGGGATGAAATATTAAGTCTCCTGCTATATGGACTAACTGGAGGATTCCAGAGTGACAAAAAGACTTTCCTTAAATCTCACTTCTTGACATAGATTCATTGACTGGAAAGAAATTCCTGGCAGGCTCCATACTCAATACTCTTCAGGGTGCCAGGACTGATTTTACTAGAAATAACTTGTTGTTCATCTGATAATATTTCTGCTTAAATTTAGTGCTCTTTATAAAATATCTTTTTGTATTCTTTGAATAACTTTTATATCTGAAACACATTCTTCTTTCCAGGTATTTAAATCTGTAAGAAGGTTGTATTTCAGAGTTGAGTATCTTTCTTTTTCAGAATGAAAACACAAAGTAAACAACATTGAAACCTATGGACCAGTAGCCTAGTTATAAACAGAAATTTGACATGAAAAAATAAAAAACTCAACATGATGGATAACTTTTTAAAAAAGATTTACTTGTTTTATGCATGCAAAACTGGGGTATAGGCCAGAGGAACAGGGGCAGTGAGAGGATTCTACAGGACAGAATGGGGAGCAGAACAGGTAGATCAATGAAGTACACTGCTGAGGGGAGCAGAGGGCAAGGCAGGAGAGGTCTGCTGCGCCATGTGGATCACCTCCGGAGCTGGGGATCAAACATACACTGAAGTGGCTGTGACTAGCTTGGAGTGTTATGTCCTAACCCATTGTGCTACCAGGGAGGGCCCATGATAGATATTTTAAACTGTAAATTGTATATATTTTTTGCACTTTTTGTATTAAAGTAAGTCATGATATGATTAAATTTATGGTAAAGATCATAAATTATTTTCAAACACTAAGTATGTCATAATATCACAAAATAATGATGCAATCCACATTAAATCATTTTTATTAACCCTAGATTGGGTCAATAATTAGTTATTACACTAGAACTTTGGAAATTATTGTTGAATGAGAAAATGACAGGGCTAATATTGAATATCAAATTCTGTTTTCATCAGTCTCACAGATTTTGAATATGGGTATGTTTAAGCAAAACATAAAAAATATCCCATAAATATGCAGTGTTTGTGAAATTTAGTGATCAATAGTTTATGAAATAATTCATTTGCTCTTTTAGCATTGCTTATTAAAATAAAGGAGAAATATAAACAGTAAAGGTATAGAATAAAAGTTGAAGCTTAAGCAAAGCTTACTAAAATTATGTTTTAAATAACACATAACAGAAATTAATCTGGACTCACTTTTTCCTTTAAGCACCCCCTTCTCTTAAATGTGGCATTTGAATTCCAGTAGAGAAGTTTATACATTAACTCTCTCTCTTACCCAAGCCTGGTGTCTGCTAATGAACAAACTGTGTTGGGGAGAACCACAGAAATTGTACTTAGGGACAAGATATAAACTCAACTTATAAGGGGGTAAAATAAGATTATCATAAAAGGTTGAAATTTGTGTCAGAATAAAATGTTTTGCATCTAGACCAACAGGAAAGAAAAACAAAACAATATCTAGGATTTTTGGTATTACACAGTTCATGTCTATGTCTTTCTACAAAGGCTAGAGACAGTTATCTTTTCTGGACTCTTAATTTAGTCAGTTTTACACCTGAACATTAGAAACAATTCCTTTCCTTGGAAATGTTAAAATAAAAATAGTAAACCTATTTGCTTATTCCAAATCCTGCAAATACCTAGTATGAAATCTCACTGTATAAAAATAATTTCAATTTCTTATAAAATTAAATTAAAAGGTTTTATTCAAAAAAGATGGGAAATAAATAAGGCTTTTTCACACATTTAAGTCTGTCTTTTAATATTATTACTAATCATTAATTTCTAAATCATAAGACAGTTCATTAAAATAATTTTACATAAATGTTTAATTTTCATACATGAATGCTTTTTCTTTTCTTTTTTTTTTCATTTTTACATTTTAAAAGGATAAATGTATAGGAAAAGAAGAAAGGTAAAAAGAGAGATACCTGTATAGTCTCAGACAGGTAAGAGGGAGGAAGCTGCCCATTATTTTATTTTCTATAAACATTTGTTGTTCTCAGAGGAGTAAAATCACAAGAGGGAGAACTATTTATCTAGTTATGGGAACAGTTCAAAAAGTTGAAAATTCTACCATTCAATATTATTTACTCTTTATGTATATTTATTGGGCTCAACAGGGATCCTGCTAATTATAAGTTCAGTAAACATTTTTAAAGGCCCTTGGAGGTAGAACTACTTACAACTTTTATTTTATAGCTGACAAATGAATGTACATACTTAGTAAAGAAAGTGATTTTTATTATTGAAGATCTATATACTTACTATGATGTATTATTACTTAATCCCTGTGAATAAAATTATGAAATATTTGAGTGTATATGTAAGTATACATATACAAAACAACCTATCAATGTTTTATTGCAGTGTATATACAAATATATATTATTGATGAATAATTACTAGATAGACAGTAGAGAAGACAGAGTGCATAGCAGAATAATAGGAATGTAAAGAATGAAATAATATAGATCACTTTTAAATTGACTTATTATCTGAATTATAAAATACACTTGAAAATACTGTACCCTATCTCCTGTGATCCTCATTAAGATTCTTCAGATAGTCCTTAGTTTATGGACTCGATTAAATTTGCCTGACTTGTCTACTGTCTATTGATGTCGCCCCAGTTACCTTCCACCTGTATCTTCCCAGCTAATAGGACTGTTGTGAACACAAAATGTCCACCTTCTTCCTTTCCTCCAGCTATACTTGAAAAGCACATAGAAAGTGGTTCTATTTTTTTAATGAAATTTAAATGGAAGGGGCAGAATTCTGCATCAGTTTGGCAAAAAATAGCATGGGGTAGAGGAGTGAAATGTTATAAAAAATGGAGTCCTAATTCTAACCTTTATACAAGTCATCTGCAGAAGAATTCCAGCAACATAAGTGTTTTTCTGTTATTATCAGAAATTCATGATACAAAGAAAGAACTGAGACTGCTCCAACCTGCTTTCCAGCACATTTAAAGAAACACAAATCTGTAGCTCTTTTAGATAAATCTGCTGTAGGGACACACAGCAGCTAATTGGGTGCTCAGAGTAACTAAAAACATAAGGCTTTAGAGTCTAAAACAATGTGTCTGAAGCCCACAGGATTTTAAGAAAACACTAAAGGAAACTTAAATAGGAGGTAGGGTAGGAAAACATGTAAATATCTGATAAGCTTGGAAGAAGTTTTCATATAATGTAGATGAATTTTCTGTAACTATGATGAAAAATCTTTATGTAAGCCTGAACTCCTTTACAAGTGGTAAGAAACAGAGAGAAAATATAACCAACCAACAAACAAAAACATACACTGCTTCACTTTTGCTTGCCTAACTTGAGTCATAGTGCACAAAGATTTACTTCCCTTGAGTCATTTCACAGGATTCTAAAAGAGAAAAAAGGCAGTAATGATGACTATAAATAGTAGTTGTTTACATTCCAACCTGTTTTGTTGGCTATGATTAGTTAATTAAGATTTAATGAGAATGAATGAGTTTATCTTCTACTGAAGAGGAAGATGTTTATAGGGTAGAATTGACAGAACTGGTTGCTAAATGTGTGGATGAGACAAAGGAATTGTCAAAGTAAAATGCACCTTAAGGTTGGACATATGTGTGCAGGGTGATTGTATATATGGGAAAAAGAAATGTGCTGATATCAAATATACAGGAAGGACTTACAACCTGAGCTGTCACCCTTCTTAGTATGCACACATTCTATGTAGCAATGAAATGTCATTGATTAAAAACAAACCCAAGCCAATAAGAATAACAATGAGAATCTACCAGATAGTAACTTAATTAGAAATTCTACTGGCACCTATATAGACATGACTTTATTATATATACTGGTATGAGCTGAATTTGGAGATTAATATCTGTTATATTTAATCTGTAATTATGGCAGTATATATTCACAATTGAAATACTGATAAATGGTTGTTCAGAATTGTCCAAACACTTCTTAAAAATATTATGATTTCCTACCGATTCCTGCAAGATTGACTTCAGGTGCATATTTCTTTGCATGTTTATCACATGCAATTTCACAAACCCCAAATAATTATTAGTGGAAAAAAGAAAGTACAGGGGAAAAAAAACAGTATAAATTAACTCTTACATTTATCTTTGAAACCAAATCCACATCTAGAAATATAACAGCTATGTGCATATTTTCATGAAAAGTATTTTTTCCTTTCCATTTATTTTGAGTCCTCATGTGAAAATATTATGCCCAAAGTCATTTGCTTAAACATTTGAAGTCATTGGAAGATTGACAACAAAAAGAATCCTTTCCCTGACTTATTACTATAGGTAATTCTCTCTCAACAATCAAATTTTTATGAAAGCTAGAGTGCTTAAAAGTATAAAATTAATGTAGTATGCTGTTACCAGTTAAGATTTGAGTAACAAATTAATTCATGCACAAACTGTCAATTTCAGTCTTTTGTTCAGGAGGAGTAACATTTCTTAAAAGATTTATTTTACATAGAACTGGGCCAGGGAAGAGGTGGGGAGGGCAGAGACACAGTAGGGAGCAGAACAGGTGGATCTACTGAAATACACTGCTGAGGGGAGCAGCTTGGAGACAGGAGAGGTCTGCTGATTTGAGTTAGATACCTACCCCCCCCCACCCCATGAACACAGGACACTGTGATGATAGTGCTGACTTATCCCCAAGGGCATTAGTGGTTCCAAGAATAATATTTTAGAAGAAATGTCACTGTAATTATACAAGATAAAAATCATACTGTTTAGCCATATCATACAGAACATATCTAGAAATGTCCTTAAAGAATTCCTTAACCAGATACTAGCTATCACATGACCATTTGGAATATGAAAACAAATGCATACATGTATATATAAGTATATATATATATATATACATAGGAATATAACATTAGCAAGGCTATTAAGCAAATATTTCTTGTTACCCAATTTCAGTAGGAATACCTGTAAAACAAAATATTTCAAAGTAACTCCAAAGGAAAGGACTATTTTTAGATGACTTTTACAATGTATAAATGATTATCTCTTAAATATCTTTTTTGAAAGTTAAACTCTTGTGACAGTTATGAAAATAAAAATGTTTGGCATTTTTATGTTAATTAATCTGCATTTAAGTAAATAAGTTTAAGATATTTACATAAAGAAGCACTAAAGTAAAGCTATCACCGCCAATACTTAGCTAGGTTGAAATGGAGGTAGAAGGGTAAACATATGTTACCTCTTTAGATAAATTAATTAGATTGCTCAATTCCCACAGTCCACCTTTCTGGAGTGAGGATCCAGGATTGGACACCTACAAGAGGTATATTGTACACTACAGTCTAAGTGAATGACACTCCCGGAATCTGTGCAGTTCTCATCCTGTATAAATACACAGGACAGTTCTGATAGAAATCTCTTCTACTGAAAGAGATCTCAGAACTTATCTCAAACATGCTGGTTCATATGTTCACATTTTCTTTTTATAACAAAACAAAAAAAAGTTATATACTATTTATCTATTTTAACTTAGGAGTCTGCTGAAACTATGAAAATACATTGTCTTGGAATATAGGGTCTGGGGTAAGAACACAGGCTGGTAAAATATAATCTAATTGATTAAATGTCTTAAGGGAGATTAAATCAACAAAAATATGAAAAACACCCCCCCCCCCATATCTGTTCAGCATATGAACTTTCAATACCACCTGAAGCTGTAAAGCAAAGAGAATAATGATTTTCATCTGGTAAGAGTATAGTGATCCTCAAATTTTTTAATTTCAATCAAATTTTCAGGTAACACTGATGTTGTCACATCAAGTATTATACCAGTGTAATATATAGATTATCTAATCAATAATAATCCACATGGACTAAACTATATCAATATATCCAGAGAAAAATATTAAGGTTTTATAAATGGTTTATAAAACTTGTAACAAACTGAATGTAAGTGATATGATAAAAACCATGTGATTATCATTGAATACTGAGATCACAGGGAGAGGGTTTACATTTTCTAAAGATTGATGCATTTTAATTATAGAATAAAATGAGCAGTGGCTATTTTCTTTAAAAGGCATAGGGATAAAAATGAGCATGTTTGCATTCTGAAGAGCACACAGACAGAGCAACTCTAGAAAGATCCCAGGAATAAGAGAGGGCTAGGGGTCCCCTGGAAACAAGGATTCTTGTACAGTGGAGTGAGGAGGTAGTCAGACATGCCTGCAGCTAATTGAAAATGAGAGAAACATTAAGATGTAAGTATTTTAATTTAAAGTGAAGGCATGAGGTTGCAACAAATCATTTATATGTTTATCTCTTTAATTCCTGACAATTTTAAGCAAGTAGTTTTGATTATCAAAAGGTGGTTGGATGTTAATGTGCACTTTTTCGTTGTCATTATTACACATTTTATATCCTCTAGATAATCTTTGTCATGGTTCTGTGCTACATCTTAACATAAAGAACTCCAGAAAGGCCTATTCCTCTCAAAACCAAAATTCCACTTTCTAGTCAACTTCTACCCATGTATGGCCTATCTTTAGAGTTTTATTCTTGTGCAGTGGCCAATTTAGTTCATTCATCATTCCCTAAATGCACTTTGAGGTGTTCTAACTCATTTATTTTGTCCATAGCATCATTCTGCTATCATATAGTCTTTTTTCCCCCTCTTTCTACAAATACCATCCATCTTCAATATATATTGAAAACTGTATCCATTTATAACAACTCAAGCAGAAGGACTTGACTGATTTCTGCCTTCAAATTGTACATGAAACCTGTCATGTAAACTCTTTATAAAGTTGTTCACCCCTTTGAGTAACCTAAAGATTGATTATATCCTAGAATTTATTATTTTTTATTTTTAAGAATGGGTTTGGCATCATTCAGAATTACTTGCCCCATATACTAACTTTGTTAACAGAATGGCTATTAACACTTCATAGATTTTGTTTGGGGCATAAATCATTACAACCTGGAAGTGCCTAGAAAAGAGAAACTGATATTTCCCTTTCTACTTTTGGAGACCTTATGTAATTTGTTTGTGAAAGGAATTCCTTTTAATATTTCCTTTATTTTCAAAAGTTTTATTTTAATAAAACCAATATTTTCATAAGTTTACAGAGCTATCAGTAGTATATATATTATATATAAATTGTAAAGAGTACATTTATTATACGTCAAAGGAAGCTGGTAAGATTATAAAGCTAAACTATTGTGGGTTCTGGGGTTATAAGAGCATGGATGGAACTGTAAGATAGTCTGATAGCCTTCTTTTCAGATAAAAATATGATATGAATATATATATATAAAACTTCATTGCAACTCAATTAATCGATCAACTGGCTTCTGTATGGCTCTTCCCCTCAGGATCCAATCCCCTGGAAATTGAATTCACATCAGGGTTTTCAGAGAATCGTAATGGTGTCCCTTGTTCAAATTCCCCAAACCAAGAAATATAGAAAATCAAAGTATTGAAGCAGTCTTCTTCATGGATCAACTAGGAAACTCCATGGGAAAAAAAATTACAATATCCTGTTAGAGGCTGAATCCATACAAAGCCCCTTGAATTATGGGTAGTTTCTACCACTTAGTTGGACATTCACTCATTGTTATGGTAGAAAAAAAGTTTTGTTATCTTCCTGTAGGGCTAACAAGTATTTATTATGGATAATCATAATTAAAAAAAAAAGAAAAAACTGTTCTTATATTTCTTTATGAAATAATTATATGGGGGGTTAAAAACAAAACAACTTCACTTGCAGAATCCTTTCTCACTCACTAGTTGTATGATTTAAGCTCTCTGCATCTTGTGTCCCTAAAATTAATGAGTTGCCTGCAGCTGTGATTCCAAAATTTGATTGATGACTAGAGATACTTAAGAAACTTGTTGAAAATGTAGCTTCTTGGGTCTAATTCCTGTGTATTTTCATTTAGTAGGTCATGGAAACTATAAGAAATTTTCCAAGAGTCTCCTGATAATTAGATTTGAGAGAAACATTGACCGATACAATTTTTGGAGTTCTTTCAACAAACTAAAATTTTTTTTTTGTTGCTTTTTATCTTTCATGTTGATAATCAAAAATACATTGTATGCACATATATGTTTATAGCAACTTTATTTATAATTTCTTAAACTTAGAAACAACTGAGATATGTAAAGGGGTAAAATGCAGTGCATCCTTACAATGGATTATTAGTATTGAAATAAATAAGTTATCAAGCCACAAAAAGACAAAAAAACTTAAATGCATATTAACAGTGAAAGGAGTCAATCTGAAGAGACTATATATTGTATTATTTCAACTATATGAGATGCTAAATAAAACTATGGGACAAAAGTAAAAAGATTAGTAGCTGCCAGTGGTTAGGGATCAGGGTATAAATAGGTAGAGGACTTAGAATTTTTAGGGCAGCGGAACTGTGTATATGATTCCATATCATGGAGACATGCCATTTGTGCAAAGTTACTAAGACTATACCAAGAAGAAATCTTAATGTAAACATAGGCTTTTAGATAAACTTATGCAATAGGTTCATGTGTTGTAACAAATGTACTGTTCTGCTGGAGGAATGTTGATAGTGGCGACAACTAAGTATCCCTTAGGTGGGGCTGGGGATATAGCTGACATCACTATACACTTTTGTGCCAATTCTGTTGTAAATCTAAATCTTTTTTATTTTTAAGATTTATTTATTTGTGCATACAGAACTGGGGTACAGGCCAGAGACTCAGGGGTGGCCAGAGACTCTGGGGTGGCGAAAGACTTCACCAGAGATGGAGTGGGGAGCAGAACAGGCAGATCGAAGAAGTACACTGTTGAGGGGAGCAGCGGGGGGGTCAGGAGAGATCTGCCACACTATGTGGTCACCTTTGGGGCAGGCGGGAATCAAACTCATGCGGAAGTGGTTTCAGCTTATTAGTGGAGTGCTTTAACCCACTGCGCCACCAGGGAAGGCCTCTTTTTTTTTTAAAGTCTAATACAAACATATGTAAGAGACCAGAAGAGCTCTCAGGACCTTCTGTGAGAACCTACCTTTCCCCTAGATTATCTGCCCAGACCAGCAGATCTCAAGGCCACAACCAGGAACACCACCAGCCCCCACTCACATAGCAGGTTAGGGATTTTTCATAAAATCTGCCCAACCCCAGCACTAAAGCTGATCTGTGAGAACTTGGAGCCATATCAGGAAGTAAACTGGAGTTGCCAGGGGCCTCATAAGCTCCCATGAGACCCAGACTGATGCTTGTTCAGATAGCCAGGACTGCTACCATACCACAGTTCCAGATTTGTACCAGGTTGAGGGAGTCATGCTGGAGGACCCACCTGCTAGCCCCAGTCATCCCAACTAGCACCACCCCTCCTGCCCAGATTTGCTTTGAGGAAGGTACCAGCTACTGTATCCACCACCTGATAAATGCCCAAAATAGCAGGAGATAAAGACCTATATTCAACAGAAATGCATCTATACCAGAGCAAGCCAACAAGCTAACAATGGGGAGAAAATAAAATACAATGGCTAAGCAAGTCCTCAGGGGAATAATGCGCCATAGAAAGAAAACCAATCTCCAGAAACCAGCAACACAGACCTGAAAGAGCTTTTCTTCTGATTAGATATAGAATTTAAAATCGTCATAAACACAAGAATCAAAGAATTACAGGAAAAAATTAGAACAATACAAAAAAGTCAGAAGAACTTATCAGATATATGTGAGGAACTCAGGAAAGGAAAATGAAGCTATAGCACTGCTAAGAAAATAACAGTATCACAGGATATAAAAGGACTTATGGAGGAGGTTAAAAAAAATCCTGGAAAAGGTCATGAGAGTAGTACATATCAAATGGAAAAATGAATCAGTAATCTCAAAGATGCAGGAAACAAAATGAATCAAGATAGAAAGGGAGATACAAACAATAAAGAATGAAGAAACACGTAGAGAATTATCTAACATCATGAGGAAAGGAAAAATGAAGAGTAACAGAAATCCCAGGGAAAGAGAGAAAGAAAGGATCTGAAAATAATTTAAGGAAATTATTAAAGAACATTTACCAAACTTGAAGAAAGAAGTGAATATAGAAATATAGGAAGTTAAAAGGACTCCAAATTACCTAAATTCAAGGAAATCGACAGCAAGTGACTCCTAGGAATCTACCCAAAGAACACACAAGCATGAATTCAAATGGAAATTCAAATGGAATTCAAATGGAAACCTAACCTCCTATGTTTACTGAAGCTCTATGTATAATAGCTAAGATATGGAAACAACCTAAATGTCCCCAAACAGATGAATAGATCAAGAAGATATATACATACATACATACATATATGCACACACACAATGGGATACACATTGATCAAAAAGAAAAAATAAACTCATGTCATTTGTGGCAACACAAATGAGCTGAAAGTGTTAATACTACACAAAATAAGTGAAAAGGCAAAAAAAAAAAAAGAGATAAATATCACATGGTTTCATTTATAGGTGAGTTATTTAAGAAAAGCCAAAGAGGGTCAAAGACAAACCTTGAAAGCTGACCTTAGAGATGAGGCTTCCATAGGGGAAGGAGAGAGAGGGAGAACAGGAGAGAGCTGGTGGAAACAGCAAGGGTGGTGGGTGAAAAGCACAAAGAAACATGCTGAGGGACTATGGGTGCTTTGGTGGTGGGAGAACTCCAGTAACCACATTAAGGGTGATGATTATATATTGTCCAAAAATTAAAAATAGCTGAAAAGCAAAATAAAGAAATGCATAAAAATAAAAATGTATATAAATCAGTGAAGAGTCATTAGATTTTCAGGTTTTTTTTTTTTAGGAAAGTTCTTTCCTTGGCTCATGTAATATGGATGTCAGAAAGAGGAAGAACAGTCTACTTTGCATGACTCAGTTTGTCACTTTAAACTCGGTTGCTCATTGAGAACTCTGACACTCAATATAAAGCACATATAACATTCTTAATATGTAGGGAAAAAAACGCATCTTCCAAACTATGCTATTTAAATTTTTCTTTCCTTACAATGATACTTTTCAATCACCTTGGAAATACATGAAAATGCAAATCTAAATCCCATATACAGTAACAATTTCATTGAAACAAATACTATTCCCTCAAGCTATGTTGGTTTGGGGGGAAAAAAATGACTCCTCTAATGGGAAGATTGCTATGGCTCTACTCCCATGGGAAAGAGACCAAAAAAAAAGAAAAGAAAAGAAAGCCATCAGATAAGATGTTCTTATTTATAACATGTAACAAGATATGATGCTAGACACAAGCATCTTTCTGATGATTTAGCCTGCTGATCAGAGTACAAAAAATAGTTTATTTTCATAATTACAACAGATGGAAAACAATAAAATTATACTTTAGGCTAATGTACTCTCATCCTTATTATCCTTTTTTTTTTTTGTATGTGTGTCTCCCCTGAAGCTATTTTATAACAATATAAAAATTGCAGAAATATGGCACAGCAAAAGCCTGACCAGATTTCCTAATTATCTGTCATGACTCAAGACTGCAGTGAGAAATTAGCTCTCCTGGGAAAGAAAAAAAAAAAAATGATGGAACTTAAAATAATAGAAAGAATCTTATGATGTCTCTCCTCAACAAGTTGAGAAAGAAATCTATCCATTTTTAGTAGTATTACCCTAACTAACTTTCCATTTCATGCGTGTGTATTATCTCAGCTACTGATGGTGTATTAATCATATTTTTCAAGACATGGCATGTCATGGGAAGATTTGTTCTTATTTCACTAATCAAGATTTATTCATCCCCCAAATCTATTTCTTTCATATCTTCTTACCTATCACAAACATTAATTAATGTATAAAATGAATATGTATGCACTAGAGAGATATCTCTACATCTGTCATCTACCTACTGTTTATTCTATCTAATCAAAACACTCATGCACTTTCCCTCTATATTTTTCAAACTCCTTGTACTTAGATGTATTCATGTTAATAAATTTTGACTAAAGGAATGTAAGTAGAAATAATATGCACATGTCCCCAAATAACTTCCATATTATTCCATATTATTATTCCATTTGTCCCTCTCTTTTGCTGTCTATTGAATGGATAGCAATAGACTCAATGACTATAGATGCTATACATTAAAGATGCAAACTTTCATTAAGCTGGATATTTTAATAACTTTAATAAATGTATGTAACTTATTAACCATTTCCCATATACTAATGATTGCACCATTGTATAAGTAAAAAGTCAAAAAAAAATCTCATTTATTAAGCCATGAAATGTTAAAACATATCTATACTCCTCACTATTTCACTTTAATGAACCATTTTATGAGGTTTACATAGTCTTCATGTGTTGCTCATTATTATTATTTTTTTTTCTTCTTACCCTAGCTGCCTGTGAAAGTGTTGGATATTGGACTTCTTGAGTAGCTTAGATTTTCTAATAATACTCTACTATCAATTCCACAATTAGAGTACTGAGTCTTTATTAGTTTAAGACAAATTACCTTTGCCAAAATAAACTGTATTAATGGGCTAATACCAAGTGTCTTTCATAGTCAATAGTTAAAAAATAATTGACAAATACCTATTTTTTTAGAATAATTGCAATAATTGACAAATACCTATTTTTTTAGAATAATTGCAATAATTGACAAATACCTATTTTTTTTAGAATAATTGCAAAACAAGCAAACAAGAAGCCCAGTGTCATGAAAAAATCCCTAACAGAAGTAAGATTTTATCAGACTCAATCACAAAATTTTCTGTCAGAGAATATTCTCCCTACCCTAAATCCACATATTGTGCACGTGGACTCTTGGAAACATAGATGGTTTAAGAATGCACAGAAATATTGTATAAGGTAGTATGTGGGTTCTCCATGAGTTGGAGTTGATAATTTATTGAAGCTTTATTTGTTTATGGATACAAGAACTGGGGTATGTGTCAGAAGTGTGGGGGTGACAGGATTCACCAGAGATAGAGTGGGGAGCAGAACAGACAGATTGACTGAAATATGCTGCTGAAGGGAACAGAAGGCCAGGAGAGGTCTGTTGTGCCATGTGGGTTTAATTCCTTGGCTAGGGACCAAACTCATGTTGCAGTGGCTGGCAATAGCTTCATAGTGCTGAGATTTAACTCCCTGTGTCAACAGGGAGGTCCTTATATTTATTTTTAGTATAATTATGTTTAGAGCAGAAAGTACAGAGTTACCATAATCATTTTTCCTTTTATTAACATCTGATATATTTGTTACTGCAGATAAACCAATACTGATGCATTACTTGACAAAGACTATCATTTAAATTTTTTCACCCTGTACTGCAGTTTTATGGGTCTTGTCAAATTTATAAATCCACCATCATAATACCGAGCAGTACAGTTTCATGTCACAACAGTGAATGTGTACTCTGCCCTAGAACTCAGCAAATACTGATCTATTTACTGTCTATACTTTTGTCTTCTTCAAAATTCCATGCAGTCTGAATGATGTAGTATATACAATTTTCAGAATGACTTCTTTCCTTTAGCAAGATGCATGTTTTGTTGTGCCTTTATAGACCATTTCTTCTTAAAACTGACAATCTGCCAATGTAGCATATACCACAATTTGCCTATCTGTTCATCAATGGAGGGCTATCTACACTGTTCCAAAGTTTTGGCAATTATGAATGAAACTGCTATAATTATTAGTGTGCAAGTTTTCCATGGATATATATCTTAAGCTCATTTGGGTATATATACACACAAACACAGAAGAGCATGATTAATTGCTGGATGGTATGGTAAACTATTTTAAGCTTTGTAAGAAACTTACAAATATATTTCCTCTATCATTTGGCTCCCACCAGCAGTGAATGAGAACTCCTGTCACTCCATATTCCTATCAGCATTTGATATTATCAGTATGTTTTTTACACTATAGTAGGTATGTTAAAGTACATCATTGTTGCTTAAATTTACAATCCCTAGTCATATACAATGTTAAGAACTTTCTATATGCTTATTTGACATCTATCTTGTAAATTCAGATTTCTTATCCATTTTTAAATAAGTTAGTTTCTTATTGTTGAGGTTTGCGAGTTCTTTGTACATTTTGCAAAGAAGTTATTTCTTGGGCATAGTCAAATATTTTCTCCTATGGTTTATCCTTTCATTTTCACAAAACAAATGTTTTCAATTTACATAAAATCCAACTCATACTTTTTTTTTCTTTTTTATGTGGTGTGGTTTGGGTGTTGTATCTAGAAGAGTCATTGCCAAATCCATGATCACCTCGATTTTCTCCTGTGCTATATTTTAGTATTTATGTTTAATGTAAAAGTAAATATAACACTCATGCCATAGAGGGTATGAGAGCCATGAGTTCATGACTTACAAACCTGATTTCATACATGATTAATTAGTTCACCATATCTGGCATATACAGTATTTTCCTACTCTGAAAAGTCATAATGTGTTTGTTGAGAAGGGATACATGCTTTTCTCTTGTTGTACTAGGCTTATTTTCTGAGTCCTTCAAGGAATCCCTTAGGTGGTGGGGTGGGGGGTAATGCATCTTTATTAGGAAGAGAACTGTGTCTGATGGGGAACCATGGCACTGATCAATATTCATACAAAGTTATGGCCATATATATGGTTTACGGATAGCTTTCTTTTGTAATAGGGGAATCAATGATTAACACCAGCAGTGAATAAACTACTGACATTTCCCCCAAAGAATAACATCAAGATTATCAGATAGTACATCTCCTTTCCAATATGACTCAAGCTCAAATTAAAAAGTGTGTTCGGCCTATAGTGACAAGCTAGGTATTCAAAAAGAAAGAGACAGATGATAGCAATTGGAATACTTCCATTTCTCAGAAGTAGATATTTATCTTTGAAAGTTGTGACTCTATAATAAAGCACAGTAAACTAATAAAAATCTCAATGTAGCATTTTGAAAAGCTACTTACTTCAAAGATATGGCCATTTTTAAGACTCTGAGAACTATACCTTAGAATTGTCTTATCTCATGCATTTTAAAAGATAAAGTAAAAATTACTCAACTTGTTTTTTAATCATGCCTCAAACTAATGACTATTGGAAAAAAGAATGTAATAGCATTAAAATCTAAAATCAATAAATAATTAACTGGACTTAGATTAGAAACAGAATAAAAAGAATTCTTGGTTGAATATACAACCTCAAGAGTGAACCATAATGGCAACTACTTTGACTTTGAATGATTATGATTTATCAATACATGTTTATCAATTGTCACAAATGTACTACTTTTATGAAAATGACAATGAGGAAGTTATGTATTTGTGGGTGCAAGGGGCATATGAAAAATCTCTATTATCTTTTCAGCTTTGCTGCGAAACTGTTCTGAAAAACAGTCTCAACCAAAAAAATTATAAAGGATCCATCTACAATCATATGATATGATTAACATTAAAGGAAATTAAAAAGTTATTAAAAACATAAACATCTACACATATAATAAAATGCTATTAATAGATAGTGAGCATTCATTCCTCACCAATTTAAATGATATGTGCATTTTTTCTTTTGGTTCATTCTACATTGTATCTTATTCACTTAATTTTTCCTTTTCCACTGCAACTGCATTTCTCCAGATCTGTGTGATAATCTTGGTACTACTCTTTTTTCCATATTCTCAGTAACAAGTGTCCCAAAGCCTTATCCCTTCCTTAAACAACTACAAATAATCCAATGCTATGTGCAGATACCTGCTTTCATTACAACACTGAAATATGCTAGTGAAGTCAGTACTATTAGAGCTAGTTCCTTTAAGTTGATTTCTCCTTCTACTTTTTCTGCAAACTCTTAGTATCCTTAACTAATTTGAATGAACATCTCAGGGGAATGACTGGGAAAGGACTAGGACACTCAACTAGGTGTTCAATAAATATTATTAATTATTATTATTAAAATTCATAATGATATGAGGCTTGGCTTAATCAATTTTAATTCAGCTTAATCTAGTTCAATTAAGTTTAATTTAGGAGGTGATGCCCTAGTATTCTTCTTTTACTTAGATTTCCAATTTAATTTTGCAATAGGAACCTCACTTAATTTTTCTTTGGGACTCAAATTTCTTCTACAAGTCAGAAGCTTTGTGCTATTCTAAGGTGCATTTCACCTGAAAAAAGCTTTTAAAATATTATGATTTTCTTGCCCATTCAGTAATATTATGCATAGTTTTTCATATTACAGCTTTTTATTCCCCTAGCAAATTGAAAGAACTTAACTATCAAATATATCTCTGTGTAGTCACAAATGTTAGAAAGGTAGGAAGAGGTGTATTAGATGTGCAAGGTGCCATTTAATTGTTTCTGTGCTTTCCAGAAATTTTTTCCTATAGCAATGTGGAAGAAGGTTTGAACTTAGTAAAAATGGAGACAAAAAGATGTGCCAGGAATCTACTGAAATTATTCAAGTTCATGATGAAGAGATTGTACTAAATGCCAACCATACAGACACAGAGGTTTCCATGTACATATTGAGAGAGGAAGAGAAAAGAGCCTTTTCTAATGGATAAGAGATGATTCTGTAGGTGAGGGAGGGGCCTAGAGGATCAGGTGGCACACTGCTGAAGCAATGATAAGGGAAGAACAGGTTTATTGTGGGTGTGACAGAGTTAGCAGTACGTATGACCCATCTAAGAAATAACAATTTGGAAGAGCTGGGGGTTTACTTTATTTCAGAAAGGCATCCAGAGTATGGGGGATGAGTACATACAAAGCAGGAGGTTGGGGGCTGAGAAAACAGATGCTAATGTTTATGGAGATAAAGAATACAAATTAAAGATGTGTACAGGGAAGAATTGAAATTAAAAAAATGGGACAATGAGGGAAGTATTAGGTTACATGAGTCAACTGATATTTTATCATGGAAAGTTTTAAGAGGGAGAAAAGCACATGATCTTGACCCTCTGCCATGCTATCCTTTTCTTTCTAACAAGATATTTTGAAGGAGACTGTTATGCTGTTCAGGAGTATATTTAACTGCTAGGCATAAATATATCTCAATAGTAGATTGACTTTATTTTTTTTTTCTGATAAATTGGCCAGCATGCTATTATTTCAACTCTTCTTCATCACTGTTTATTTGCTTTAACAGTTAGAATATAATGGCTGAGATAGATGAATAAGTGAACAGTTAAATGGGTCTTTCACTGAATCATGTTACCTACATTACTTAGGATGGGCCCTCCCTGGTGATGCAACAGTTAAAGCACAGCACTGCAAGCTAGCCTCAGCTGCATCAGTGTGAGTTTGATCCCCAGTCCTGGAGGTGACCTATGTGGTACAGCAGACCTCTCCTATCTCGCCAACTGCTCCCCTCAGCAGTATACTCCATCAATCTGCCCGTTCTGCTCCCCACTCTATCTCTGGTGAAGCCTCTCACTGCCCTTGCACCTCTGGCCTCTACCCCAGTTCTGTATGCATAAATAAATAAATCTTTTTTTTTTTAAAAAAGAAAATCACCCATGGCTCTAAAAAATTAGTTTTTTCTACTTCCACAATTTATCATACCCACTAAGTTTGCTACTCTAGAAGAAAGTAGTTTCCTGTTGCTTGTTCCTAAATAAGACCAACTCTGAAAGGTTTTATGATGGTATCCTAACAGAGCAGAATGAGGAATTACACACATCTAGAGCTGAGTGTTACATCAGTCACTTAAAAATTTTGTGATTTTTTGGATAAGTTCTTTAAACATCATGAATTTCATCTATTTAAATAAAAATGCAAAAGTGCAAAAATGCTATAAATATTAAATGAGATGCTATGCATATTACTACTTAACATATAATCAGTATGATATAAATACTCAAATGTTTGCTCTCCTTTTTTTCCCTGCCAAATCAGTTATATATCTCCTTTCAAAGATATCTTTGTGCCCTGATATTTCTGAGCCCTAAAATTAGGGCCTCATTACAACTAACCCTTGCTAGGATAATTAAGATCAGTGCTTGGTTTTCTTCAAGAATTCTTTGATAAAGGCAACTCTTCAAAGAGGAACATAGGAGAATTAACACCTACATGAAAAATTGCACTGATAATCATTGTCTCTCTCTCTCTCTTTAAACTTCTCTTGTCTGCATTTTTTTTAAGCAATCCTTGTAACAAGATTCAATGAAAGACCCATTTAATTGTTCATTTCTTCATCCTTCTCAGCCATTATCTTCTTACTGTTTAAGCAAATAAACAGTGATGTTTCAACTGCTGAAGTGTTGAAATAAGCATCTGCTCATACACATCCTGTTGAAATGCAGACTAAAGCCTCCAGCATTTTTAGCTGACAAGTTCTCTGTACATATGCAGCACTTAACACTTACTAAGAAGAATTCTATGTGCTAAAAGCACATAAAAATGTGATTTCCAGCACTATATTATATGAAAGTTTTCCTTTGGGTTTTATAATTTCCATGATTTCTATAACTAAGTCTAAATATGATGTTATAGCCTAAATTATAAGACTTTTAGCTTCATTTGAATGGTAAAAATTAAATCATATTTATTTATTTTTCAATCAAATAGGCAAATAATAAAAATATGATATCCAGAAGCAACAAATTTTATCCTGCAGTTGGAGTAAATAAAAAGAAAATAATAATAACAGGGTGTTTCAAAAGAATTACACTAGAATCATCTAGAATAGAGTTGATATGAATAAACATACAGTAATGAATAGAGTAGTAAATTAGTATCTAGAGGTCTAGTAGTTTACTCCTGACTCATGTTAGAAATTGAATTAATTGTTTCTATCATCAATATCTCTAAAATGTAGGTTCTTAATTCTCCTGGTATCTGAGAGTAGAATGGCCCTATTTAGCGTAATTCATTAAGGCTGTATTTTAGATGTGAAAATGCTACTTCCATGTATTTATATGGACAACTTTTTGAGAGTTCCCAGGCCCTCCCAAAACAGATTATGAAATCATATCATATAGGAGTGCTCTATTTTGTATGGCAGGAAAAAATTATATTGAATGTAAATATCCAATTACTATTTCTAAAAAAACATACTAGATATACATGGAACAAAGCTCGTAAGCAAATTCTAGTTATCTTTCTCTAATAAAAATCTTAACATGCTATGACTTTAGAGTTATCAAATACACATGCTGTATTTTCACTGATTCTCCCACAGTGCATTTAAATAGAAACTTCATAGTAATTATAAGTCAACTCTTTCATTCTCATATCTTAATATCCTTTATAATAAAAATTTTGAATGTACCATTTTGGTTATTAAGGAAATGCTCAGTAACTGAATTCAAGTCACGATACAGGCAAGCTTCTTCCTTTCTTCCATAACATTATCAGAGGTAATGCAGCAAATGCTCTAGTCAATAGTTTCCATAATAATACAATCCCAGACACATCCACTCAACTAATTAACCATTCAACTTATTAAGTATGTGTACAAAATCATGCTCATACATTCATTTACATTTATGTTATGAGTACATATAATATGTGAGTTTTTGAGGAAGACGATTTAGGCATGGACTTGCAAATTAATCTTCAACAGTGTCAGGCACAGCGTTTTGTATATTGTAAAAACATCTATTGCACTGAATTGGTTGAGATGAATTGAAATCATAGACCCACATCCTATCCCAATAGGCAGTAGAAGGTTGGGTTGATTAGCCCAATGGACCATTAAATTTCAGAGAGAAATTGCAAGCAGCTGCATCAAAATTGATTGACAGAGAAATACTGCAAGTATAGTCACCAAAGAAAAAAAAGAGAGAGAAAGCTTAATAACAATTGCAAAGTAAAATCAAAGATAATGCCTTGACCTGAGCTTACAGAGCCTGGGAAACTCAGAAATGATGTTTTTCACTTTATCCATAACACATGCTGTTCTTCTCTGGTCCTAGAAATAGCATGTGACTTATGAAGCATACTATTAGCTGTTTGAGGAAAGCACATTTTCTTCTGAAAAGAAATCAGTTTTAAGAATCAAAGAAACAAGTACACACACAAAGCCAAACACACTGGGGTCTACAGTGGGCACTCATTCAAAATGTCATGTCATTCAAACATGTCTTCAGTTTTTAATGGTGCTTCACTTGAGTCTGATCACATTCAAACCCTGCTGGTTGCATGCCATTATATGCTTTAAAAATGTATTACCAGGGCCCTCCCTGGTGGCGCAGCGGGTTAAAGCACTGCACTGAGAAGCTAAAGCCACTTCCACATGAGTTCGATTCCCGCCTGCCCCGGAGGTGACCACATGGTGTGGCAGACCTCTCCTGACCCACCCACTGCTCCCCTCAGCAGTGTGCTTTGTCGATCTGCCTGTTCTGTTCCCCACTCTGTCTCTGGTGAAGCCTCTCACCGCCCCTGAGCCTCTAGCTTGTACCCCGGTTCTGTATGTACAAATAAATAAATCTTTAAAAAAAAAAAAAACGCCAAAAAAAAAAATGTATAACCAAGACACAACTGAAATATAAGGCTCACATAAGACAGCAGCTGAAGCAATAAAGGTCTTTGGGATTCTATTTTGTATGGTGCAACCAACGTACAAGTCATCTTTAACTTGTTGCTTATTGTGTCCTTGTGCCCTCTTTGGTAAAATAAGAATGATCATTAGAGACAATCGATGACCTACACTGTCCTATTTATTTTCTTTACAATTACATTTAGGAGTCTGTTTCAGGAAATCAGATAAACAGCTCTTACCATTTCCCTTCCATTACAACATATATTTAGGAATATGTTCCCAAGTATATATTTCTACCCAAATGTGAACTGTGTGATCTTTATATTTTCCAGGAATGCCATTGTTCTGAAAAGTTTCAAATGAAAAGATGTTATAAAACTTTCTTCTCAAATATTTCAAATGGTGAATTTTCTTGTTCTGATCATTTTAGCTTTGTAGAAGGTCATATTAAATTGCATGTGCACATCAAACAGTACCACATATCTTTAGGCAAGTACATAGGAGTAACTGGTCCTTTGATTATTTTCCCCTGAAGTCTGAACATTTGCTCATGAAACCTTTGCTGTGTTTTTATTTTATTTTATTTTTATTGTTGACATTCAAATGGAATTGAACCAAGCATTTTCTGGTCAGAAAAAGAAAAATAAGATAAAGCTGATAGAAGCCAAAGGAGCTTGTGATAGTGTCTGACAATTTCCCAATGTGGTTGATTCCGCATCCCAGCTGTCAGAATGATGCCATCAGAAACAAAGTGCATTTTATGATAAATGCCTTGGGGTAAACACACCTCACAAAAGATATTACACTTTTCTTTGGCTTCTCAATACACACACACACACACACACACACATATTGAATCTTGAAATGTCTTAATATTAGTTGGTTCTCAAAAGAAAAAGGGAAACATAGACACATGCATCACATGCATATGCTCATTGTGTTTGGCTGATGTATCTGTGTGATTATATTATGCTTTATTTTCCTAATCCCAGAACAAGTAAACATTAATATGTTTTGCCCTGAATAACCGGATGTGACATGAAATATGGAAGAACATATTGAGGTACAGACAGCTCTTCCCAAAGTAAATTAAAATGGCTTAAGTTTAAAAAATGCTCCTCTAGGAGGCTGCATTTTATCTTCAGAATTCAATCTGTGCCACTGATAGTCAGACACCAAGAACTGTGACCCAGTCGGTGAGCTGAAAGCTGGAGTTCAGAGGTGTTGGGCTGAACATGCAGGTAGGCTAATGAGACCCTAAGTATCTGTAGGTACTGAATGGGCACAAAGCTGGATCTTGTGAGGTGCTAAAGGACAACAATGGGTGGCAGGATTTTAGTGATCAAAGGGACCTCTGTGGCCACAACAGATCCTAGGAAGGGTTGGACACTGAGAAGACTATTGCTGGCATCACAACAAAGTGAATACATATTATTTTCTGACTTCAGTCCAAAGTGGGAAGCACATCAAATGGCAACAAATACCCTCTGAGCAACCAATAGCCACTAAGCAAGACTCCTCAATATCAACAAAATACAGCGTTAAAATAACAGAGTGATCTGACATGTGTAATGGAAGTAGCACTTAATCATCTACTCCTTAATAACGTCTACCTTTCCCAGGTTAAGTTCAGATTCAGGTCAGAAGCCAAGAAGTCTAGTCTGTTATTTACAAAACTAAATGAATAAATTTTCAGTGTCTATATATAAAAATATAGTGACATCTGCTGAAAACCAAAGTAAAAGATAACAAGAACTGTTCAGAATGCACTTTGAAATTACCCTTTTAGTGCTATATTAAGAAAAAATTATTTTACTACTAAATGATCTCTAGCATGTACTCTAAGCTACGTATCCCCATTCCCATCTATTCTTAGAATGACTATAAACCTTCTAAAACTGACAAGACTATGACAGCTGTTTCAGAGAAAGGTACGGTTGTCAGATCAGTGGTTCTCACCTTGGAGAAGGCATCAGGAAATTGTAACAAGAAAACCTGCTCCAATTCACAATGCCAGGCCCACCTGCATGATATCTGAGTCTGAGAGTCCTTCCCACCCCATCTGTGGTGGGGACCAGGAATGTGTATGTTTAAGTATTCCCTGATAATATTTCTGACACTACCGTAGATGATTATCACTCTTAGCATGTCCCCTATTCTACTCTATTATAGAAGAATAAAGTTTTAGAATTTAGGAACTTATAGAAAATATTTTGAACCAATATTTCTTTTTAGAGGAAACTGAGTCCCAGGAAGTTTAATTAGGATGAAAAATACTATGACCCTGTTTGCCTGATTCTAACTCCTTTCATGGTATCATCCTACATAACAGTTGTTTCCTTTTAATGTTTTCATTAAGTTTTATTCCTGCTAACTTAATTTTATTGGCTGCATAAAACATTATGAGAAGCTTTTTTAAGAGGAACATAAGTTCTCCAAATTTGATGGTCAACTTGGGGTTATAATGACTATATTTAGATTATTCATTTTTCAAGAGAATGCTTTGTTTGTACATGGCTTGTGCTATTCTTGAGCATGTAGTAGAAACCATACCATTTGAATTTGTTGCGATTGCTGGAATAAGGTTTATATTATTTTATTATTTTGTTGTTAATCGCATGTTTGTGAAATTTTTGCTATGAAAGAAAGCTAATACCTATTTGAATAAAACTCTGAGACAAGACCTATATTTCTGTTAGAGTTGACTTTCAGATATACTTTAGTGACAAATCTCAGACAATCTGTGGGTCAGACTGTGTGTGTTGCTGAATGCATTCATGTTGAAAGAGAAGTGGAGGAAGGGGCTATGAGGAATCAGAGAGAGGCAGCCATGTTGTCTCTTTTGTAGCTTCATTGTCCTCTTGCATTTGACTATTTTTGACAGTTATCATTTCAAAACTAGTTTGTTTTTTGTTTTTTTTTCAGGGAAGACCTTGTTCGCTGGTTATATTTGTAAAATCTGAGTTAGCTTCATGGGTTAGTAGAGAATGGATCATTTATAAAATACAAACTACAGACAGAATTCTAATGACCATCACCTACTGGAGAACCAACTTACAGATAGTAAAACTTTCCAGGTATCTTAGTCTAGCTTTGAGCTAGATTTTCATGAAGAGATGACAGAGATTCTGAAATGGAATATTTGAAATAAAACATATATTGTTTAGTTTTATAGTCTTGGTTTTTGCTATTCTTATTGCCAAATCCTCCAAAGATGGCTCGTTCCCATTTTAACAGAGGTACAAATAGTATACAACCAATTGGCCACTACTGGTAAACTATGGCACAGGAGAAGTGAGAAAGGTAGGCAACAGGAGTTCCTTAGAAAACATGTTTCTTTTAGAAGGAAGCCACCCATGACCTCATCTCAATCTAGTAGTTCACCAAAGACTCTATCTTAAAATATCAACACATGTGGGTAAGTGCCTCAAAAAGTGAATTTTTTTAGAGATACAAACTTACAGTATGTAGCAGAGATATTAAAGAAAAGGGCCACAGCAAAACTGGGAAGCTACATGCAAAAAAATGAAACTAGATCACTGCCTCACTCCAGTCACAAAAATCAACTCGGAGTGGATTAAAGACCAAGACATAAGAACGGAAAGCATAAAATACCTAGAAGCAAAGATGGGTCAAACACTACACGACATACACTTCAGC
>NW_004567131.1:15501907-15503899 GCF_000260355.1 Condylura cristata | reverse complement strand
ACAGCATGAATAAATGGTCACTGATTTCAAGGGAGAACATACTTCTAGGCAGCAGTTAACAAGTAGCTCATGTAGCTTTTTAAAAAAAAAAAAAAGATTTATTTATGCATACAGAACTGGGGTATAGGCCAGAGTGACACGGGTGGTTGATGTAAAAATAAACTTTGTAATAAAAAAAAAAAAAGAAAAGGGCCACAGCATGAATAAATGGTCACTGATTTCAACACGGGTGGTGAGAGGAATCACCAGAGACAGAGTAGGAAGCAGAACAGGCAGACTGACGAAGTTCACAGCTGAGGGGAGTAATGGGTGAGACAGGAGAGGTCTGCTGTGCTAGGCTCCAGGGCCTGGGATTGAAACTCACATTGAAGTGGCTGTGGCTAGCTTGCAGTGCTGTGCATTAACCCACTGTGCCACCAGGGAAGGTCTCCACTTAGGTTCTAACGATTTTCTCAAATGATAATCCCAGAGGAAAAAACTGGAATTCAGGAGATGACTACAACATGTGAGGGATTTAAAATACCTTCTAGACAGAATGAAGATGGGACCATATTAAATGAAGCATAGCAAATCGACTGTAAATACATAGAGTAGGCATAGACAAAATACCTACACTGCTAAAACACTCTTGGGAGAGGAGGGAAAATAAGGAAGTAACAATAAGGAGAAAATCTCTGTAGAAATTCACTGTTGTAAAGACTGGCCAAATTGTTTTCAATAAGAGGCCACAGACTGAAATCCTAGCCTCCAGCACTATTCCTAGTGTGAGCCATGATAATGTAGAAAACCTATGAGATGGCCTTCAGGACCCCATGAGAACACTGGCATAAAGTTTTAACATGAATGTCCAAAATACAGAAAATTCTTTTTTTATAGGAAGTGTCCATATTAAATAAAAACTAGCCCAGTTGTTACCCATTATCTTGGAAGGGAGAGACTAACACAGACTGAGGAAGTGATTAAAAACTCCCCAAGAACTCACAGCAATAGCATATAGAGAAAAATATAGAGACATGAGGCATACAACATAGAGACAGAATGTATACATAAAATAATATCCACAATAAAAATATTATTTTGAAAAGAGGTTAAGGGGCCTCTCTTATGGCTCAAGTGGTTAAATCAAGCACTATGAAGCTAGCCGCAGCCACTGCAACATGAGTTTGATCCCCAGCCAGGAAGGTAACACACTTGGCACAGCAGACCTCTCCCTGCCTCACCTGTTACTCCCCTCAGCAGTATATTTCAGTGGATTGGACTGTTCTGCTACCCACTCTTTCTGGTGAATCCTCTCATCTGTCTTGTACCTCAGTTCATGCATGCATAAATAAATAAATCTTTTTTAAAAAGAGGAGGTTAAAAAAAAAAAAAGAGGTGGTTAAAGTAACTAGAAAATTCACATTCATAGGTGGTGGAGACTAACTATAGGTGGGTTATAATGGGCCCTAACACATCAACTACTGTTCTACCCCCACCTGGTGCCCCAACTGCTACTATCTCCCCTGCTCATCTTTTTTTTCTTTTGTGACCTTCTCCTATTCAACTGAGCTCATATTCCCAAGCTTCATAGTCCCAAATGAGCTTCATAGTCTCTTCTCCACCGATATTTGTATTGATGTTCAAATAGGCATAGCATCACTGATGAAATAAGATAAAAACTGTGTAATGTTTTATTATCCCAGATTTACTATGTACCTAATACATGATTACTGTATTACTGTTTTCTGTATAATTGTCAAAAAGATAATATCTTGCTCTATTTAAACTAAGAGTTAAGAACTCTAGCCTTGCTTATTTTCTAAAAAAAATAATAAAAACAAAAACAAAAAACAATGCTACCTTTCATTTACTGCTTTGAAATGTGATCTTGACTTTAAACAATTAAAAATAGCTGTTTGTCTAATGAAAATGACTTGGACATTAATGAAGTTCTATTCTCTTCAGCATGCAGAATAATGAGTTGATCTCCCTTGATCACTCTGTTCAAACTGC
>NW_004567131.1:15456722-15501807 GCF_000260355.1 Condylura cristata | reverse complement strand
CCGCTCCGGCCCCGCCATTCTCTTGGCCCGGCCCCGCCATTCTTTCAGGAGTCTAATTTTTAGCTATCTGTCAGACTTAAATAACATTCAGGCTTAGAAAAATTATATTGTGATGCTTGTATTTAAAACCACCCAATAACAAGCCTGGTAATTCTCAAATTAACAAAGAAGATACAATTTCAGCCATACTGAACTGTGACACAGATGCCTGTTTGACCTGTCACAGTTAGCAGAGTCCTTGCCCAGCTGTAGGAAGAAGATCTGTAGATCCCAACTGCTTCCTGACCCTTATGACTCCAAGATGGTCTGGGGTCTCTTAACCTTCCCATCATTTGCATTACTTGCTCCTCAGTGACTGCATCAGGGATTTAGGGAGGCTGTATCTGTGGATCATGTTACACATGAAACAGATTGTGTAACAAAACAAAACTACTCGGAACAACAGAAAACATCCACATAAATTTTTAAAGCATGATGCACTGAGCTCCTGCACTTGGCAGTCTTCCTAGATCTAGATAATCTAGCTTAGCTTAGCCCTCAGCCCAGCACAACACAGTACAATTCAGCTCAGCTGTCTAACTGAGAAGCAACATTTTGCTCCACTAGAGCATGTCCAGTTTTCCATAATTTACAGAGGTATTCCCAGAAGCACACAGTCACTTGTTTGTTAGAAGTTATTCTTATTAAAATAAAGCAATTTATTTTATCCTTAGATTTAGTGAAACAGATTTTTATAGAATTTTACTGTAGTATTATTTGTTTTTGCTATTTTCTATTTCTCCTTTTTCCCTCCTGTACAGAAAAGGGGAGTGTTAATATGATGGAATTTTCTTAAAACTGTTCAGCTGTATCTGCCAAACAGGAAGTAAAAAAGGCAGTGTTCTCCCAGCATGTGTTTATTCTAGACAAAGTCTGCTATGTAGTAAATGTATACAGAGGATCGTGAAATAAAAGAGGTGCATAGGACCTGATAAATTATACTGATTCAGTTTTCTCCTATTATCACCTTCTAGACTTACTAAAAAAGAGATACATATGCCTAATGTTTGCTTTTGTCCTCAGATTTCATTTTAGGATTTTTATTGATAAGTCATAGACCTGTCTTTCCACATGCACTCCCTCCAGGTCTCTGTAATACTCAACGGTAAGTAGTGTTCTTAAATTTCTTAACAATGCAAACCTGCTATAAATTAGTATATTAATAAAACATAATTTAAAAAAATCTTAAAAATAAGTTCCCACTCCTCTCCCTCCTCCCCAAAAATAGAAAGTATATAAAGAGACAGGTAGCCAAGAATAGAACACAAGAAACTAAACAAACCAAAACTTGTTTCAGTTTTCAACTAAAGTCTAATATCTTTTGACTCTTGGTTTCCTAGAAAGTACAGGTGAAATCAGTTGCTTTGAGTGAATCCTTTTGACATTTTCTAAACCATATTCTTAGAACAAAAAAAGTACTTTGAAACATTAACAGATATTTTGTAGAGAAAAAATGTTCCATGATCCAATAAGTTTTGGAACTTCTTCTCGTTATCTCCATTCTTGAGTTGGCATACTTAAAACTCTGAGAAATTCCTATAGAAATATGTGTTTGCTTGTTTAACCTATTGTTGCCTACACTTATTTTACCATAGAACCAAAGGACACAAATTAACTTAGGAACGCTGTCTTATTTCTCTGCAAACCCGCCAACAAAGGTGAAGCGCCTCTCCCCTTCCTTACTGCAACTCCATGTGAGCAGCTGCTTCTGTGTGGTTCAGGAAGATGGCCTTTGATAATGCAGTCTACTATGGCCTCAGGTTGTTGGTTCCTAGTTAAATGAGATTTCTTTCCATCAACTCCTGACTCTCCATTTTAGCTTAGAGCAATTGAAAGGATCTATATAACATTTGTTAAACAATTGTTTATTATTTCAATATATATTAAAATTCTTAATGAATAATAAAACAAGCACACATGACCAGCTTAAACTGGCAAGTGCTCTTTATCTACTTATTTATGTCTCAGTGTTGGAGTTATTATTTCAATATAGTAAACTTTTCTGTGCTGCAATACTGATAAAGTTTAAAGATGATCCTTCCTTTACCTCCACCCCAATAGCATCTCTGGTGGTATTTTTATTTTTCCTGGTTCTCAGAATATCACCTTTGTCTATTTCTGTCATTTGATGATTATGGGTGTGAAGAGACTTAGATATGGAAGGTAAAAGATAATTGCCTAGGGCCACTGGAATAAGTGGTGACTAAGTGTATAGAGAAGGTTTTACATTTTGAAATCTAGTTTCCCCTGGCACAATCATTACTGCTGCCACTATCACTCCATGAGAGATGGAAGACCACTTATTTCTGAGATAGTTAATAAGCAAAACAAATACCAATATCAAATAAATATAATAAATTATACCCTACCCCTTACATCATACTCTATTTCTGGCTAAATACATTTCACAGTACCGATTTGCATTTATTATATTTGATTTATATTCCTATGCCCAATCATCCAATTGTAACCTACTTAAAATTTTTGCCTACAGCAAAAACAGTTAGAATTCATGCCCAAAGCATAACAGTAGCCATGAGTGACTTGAGTTCTGATAATGTCAACATACTTAAGTTCAAATGCCATGTAGGAGAAATATAACCAGCAGATAGGAAACTGGAAAATGGTTGTAGTATTTCCTTACTTGTTTGTTTGATCATTTGTGTTAATTATTTTTTTCTGTGAAAATAGAAAAGTGCCAATTAATCTCTTCCTTTTCATTTATTTTTATTTTAGTTATTTTTTTGTACATATATGATTTCTCTTCCCAGCTGTGGTCATTGTGTTCTCCCACCACCAAGAACCCACAGTCCATCACCACATTTCCGTATGTACTTCCCCCTACAGTTTTCACTCCTCCTTAGCTCCTACTCCTCCCTTCATGGATGCCTTATCTATTTGTATTAATTGCTGGGGGTTAGAGGGAAGGATGGTAGGAGTGTGATGATACTAGAAGTTACACTTCTCACAGATCAGCACTTAGGATTTAATACTGGGGTGTATATTTTGTTCTTGTTTTCCTGTGAAGGAAAAGTAGGTGCTGCCAAATGATCAATATTTATTTGGGTCATTGGATTTTTATTTGCATAAACAAGGTAGCGAACACCCCTATTAAGTGCTGACCTAATTAAAATGTTAGATCTTTATGGAAGGGAGGAAGTAGCAGAAGAGGCTGACCAACATAGGTGGTGGGCATTACTTTTTCCTAAAACGAAACATACATTTGAAAAAGCAACCCAAATGCCCAAAAACAGATGACTGGATCAAGATGTATTATATTTACATAATGGAATAGCATTCACCAAACATAAAGGATAAACTCCTGCCCTTTGCAGCAACGTGGATGGCACTGGAAGGGGATATTCTCAGCAAAATAAGCCAGAAAGAATATGAAAAATATCGAATGGTCTCACTTTTTGGAAGAATGTAGAAGAACCAACTAAGAAATCTTGGGTGGGGGGTGGGGAGTAACTATAATAAAGTAAAACTGAAATCATCAGGCAGCTATAGACCAGAGACATTCTGGTGAGTAGGAGGAGGGAGATGGATCAAGACAAGAGTGGGAAGAGCACAAGGGACTAGGGTAATTGGTAGTGGGAATTTCATGGGGAAATCACATTGTACAAAAATGAAGGAAGATGTAATTAATATATTTTTTTAAAAAAGAATTAGCATGTTGTAGCTATTATAGTTGCCTCATGTCTACCTAATCTCTCCTTTTATCTCTAGCAATGTTAAAAGTATGTTCCCTTTCTCAACACATTCATAATTTTATGTTTCCTATACTTTTGTTCAAATCTAGAGATGAGACTAGATTGGCTTATAAATTGTAATTTGCTTAGAAAGACTAAAGACAGTTCATACTACACAGGAAAATATTTTTGCAGTTTTGTTCAATGGTTTTCCTGTGAAATTGCATCCTCAGAAATTCTTTCTTGGCTTTTCTGAATTTCCTGGGTTACTATTAACTGATCTCTAGACCTAAATCTTGAGAAGCCAATATGGACACAATAACACCTCTATTCAGCTATGAATGCAGGAAGCTCACAACTTACTACTACATTTAAAAATCCAGTTCTGTCTTCAAATACAAGAAAGCCAAAATAACCAATGAATCTAAGTACTGGCATACACTGGCAGGGTGCCTGCATTCATTTAATAATTGTAAACAAAGATGAAAAGCCCATCTTTAGAGCTCACTGGATCTTTCCATGCTGTTTCTTTAAGAAATTAAATGTGGCACTCACATGCACACATTAGCTCACACTCTTTAATTGAGTCAGTCTGAATCTCCATAATGATGTAAAACGTGCCCTCCCAGACTATTTTCAATAAAACAAACCCCATTTATTTTGATGGGCTATGTTTTAATACCTTTTCCTCCTAAATAAATAAACTATTCATTTGCAACTACATGTCATTAATTAGTTACTTCTTATGTAATTTTTTTGCTAGCTTATTTATGGGTATCCCTCATGTCTACATACCCATATCATCAATGTTTTACTCTCCAGATTCCTATAATGGACATACAATTTAATTACATGCATAGATTTATATCATTTAAGCAAAGAAGAACAAGAAAGGGTCCAAAATATGAGATTCTAAACAACACAATTTCTTGAGGAATAAGAAATCCACTAGTAGTTTCCAAACTAGTAAAATTGGAGAAATCTTAAGAAGGCCTGAATAAAGTCTTGTATTTGTTTCCAAGGTCTTTTAACTGGAATCTTTAAAAGTGCCAAGGGGAATTATAAAACAATTGATTAGAAAGAAAGAACTGGAGCTCAATCCCCCACATGACTGGGTCAGTAAGTATGTAGGATCAACAAATTGAAGTAAATGTTCATGACTTTTGTACTTAGTCAATTGTGAATCCCCAGTGCCTAAAACTAGGAAATGAGGAGGAAAACAAACACTCGTGAGATGCCGCAGTCCACCTGAAATGCAGGGCTGTGCTCAAAGTGGCCGCAAACCTTCTAGTCAGATAAGGCTTTCCTTTCAAAAAAGAGCATTACTGTATAATGGAATCTATTCAATTCTCCACAGCAGGGTAAAGAACACAATATTAGTGCCATATCATTTTTCCCTATTGTCTATGAAATATTTGAAGTGGAAATGGCTTCTTTCAACACCAGAGACCATGAGGGAAACGACCTGTGCAGTGGATAAGTTGACAGGCACGGTGGGGAATTTCATTACACCTTAGAGTTTGACTGGCACAAACAGCTCACTCTAGGCTATCCCTAACCTCTGGCAAGTGCTTGGAATTGAATCTGTAAATGTTAATCAATATTTCAGGCCTATTAAATAAAGAAAGGCATTGTGAAATTCAAAGTACACATGGTCAGTCTGGCTCTGGAAGGTCTGTTCAACTGTCAAAAGCATGAGATATAGCAAGAGACTATATTTTAATAAAATTCTTTGTTTTTTGTGTAAGGTTGAATGTATTTTTTCTACCACAGTATATGTAATACCTGTGCCTTGGAATATTCACACAGGTTACCAGCAATACACTACTTAGAAAAACTTGAGAACAAATAACCCCTTAAGTATACTGACAGAAAAAAATGTAATTTTGAGATCATCTTTCAATTACTTTACTATTTCAGTAAAAGAGCCACAACAGACCAGTCATATATCCCTCCGCTCAAAAAAAAAAAAAAAAAAAACAATAAATCCAGGAATATGTAAGAACTAAAATACAAAAGGATAAGGCATTATTAGAAAACATAACAATAAAAGTGGGGGGATATTTTTCAAAGGAAGAAACAAAATGGGATCCATGAAGGAAAATAAATCTGAATAAAACTCAAAATATATTCATGAAAAAAGAAACAAAAACAAAACTTAAAATTATATATTACTGTGCAAAAAAAAAATACTCCAAAGGAGGATACACTCACAGATATATAAACAGATTTAACATATCAAATGGAATACAATTATTTCTTTAAAAGTGGGAAAAAAAATCAATGTATAACATGAAATGAGTTATGTAAATTTATGAAAGTTTTTCTCATAAGTAATCAAACATATTTTAACAATGAATGTAACTTATGTTTATTAGACATTAATATAATTTATAATGTCCATTATTGTTAAGGGTTTGAAAACATGAAGATTCATAACTATTTATGTAAATGTAGTTGGCATTTCATTGGAGGAGCATCAGGATTTAAATGTTTATACTTTTCCTGTCATTAATTTAACTCCTAGAAGTTTTAGAAACAAAGTCACAAATATGAACAAGATTCATTAAATACCTATTTAATGAAAACTAAGTGTTGGGAATTACCTAGATGATATGGATATAAAACTGACACAGGAGAACTAAAACAGATGCAAATCTCTATTCCTGCCCGGGTGGAACAAAAAAATACAAGATAAATAAATAGTACATACATATTACATCAAGGTGTAATGTAATAAGTTCCAAGAGAAAAAATAATTATACAGTGTTAAGGTTAGAGGTGGCTAGGGACAAGTATTGCAACTTTAGATAGTTGCACAGTAAGGTCTACATGCATCATATAATTATGGAGTAATTAAGCATTCCAAAGCTCTACACAGGAGGTAAATATATATTGTAATATATCTATGATGTTAATGGGCTTCAAGAACAACAAATTAATTATGTAAGGAGAAATTAAGGAGGGAATGAGGTCAGAGAGGTAATATGAGTTCACCCATTGTGTGAGCTGTTAGCCATTTATAGAAAAAAGGGGCATAGACTCTTTACAGATCTGTTGTAAAGCACACACACACACACACACACACTGAAAATTCATCAATATTATCTTACAGATTTAGGTAACTTTCAACATTATAGTATATTATGTGGCCAATAAAAATGAGATAAAATCACAAGTGAAATCTTTAAAACACATTTTTGAGTAAAAAAAAAAAATTATATAGATCTCACCAAAAAGCAAAATAAAATACAAAAAGCCAATGTGTGTATCTTGAGTTGATAAGGAAGAGCTTTTAAGTTATACAAAGTCGGGGGGAGGAACAGTCTTTTATGCTCCAGTCTATGCACATTCATTATTCTTTAATTTGTGCCAGAATCTATCCTTACTATGTAATTTTTAATATCATACCTTTTAAAGAGAGGAATAAAGGGAATGGTGTGTGCAAAGTCTTCCTAATTATGACTGTTAAAAATGTGCCATTGTTATTATGCCCTTGAAATGGAAGTGTATTTATTTGTCCCATAACAGGAAATACTCCAAAAAAGAATTCCTCTAATTGTTATTATTTAGAACCCCCCAAAAAAGGAAGTCCAAAAAGTAATTTTAATCTCTGAGTACCAACACTCAAAATAAAATGGGTTTTGCACATCTGAATTGCTACTGGATAACTGAATCAGAAAGACAAAATATTCCATGAAGCATATTCCTTTAAACAGATGGGTAGCCACAATTTAGGTCGACTTTCTAGGGGTGTGTGTGTGTGTGTGTGTTTAAGTGAAATAAGTTTAGTAGTTCTTTTGGACTAAAAGAAAAATAATCATGAAGAAAACTATGCAGGTTGCAAATTAACAGTCAAGTTTTTTTGAGTGGGATCTTTCAAGGGCACAGACACATTCACTTGAACAGAAAAACCAAAGTGACAAAATCAATTCAGCATTTGACATTACATTTTAGATATTTTAAATAAAATATTGAAAACACATAATATTGAAATACTGAAATTCAGGAGAAAAAATTTAAGTAGGTTTCCATCATCAAATTTATAAGAATAAATGCAAGCTAGATTCATAATTAAAAAGCAAAAAACAAAGCATTGCAATTATTGGGATAAGATATTAAAATATGTTATGTGTATATGTGTATATATGTATATATGTATTTCTTAGTTTAGCATACAAGTCGGAGAGAAGGATATGATGGATAATCCTGGTAAAATGGCATTTTAAAAATGGCATTTTAAAACTCATACAATGTAAATAATAAATGGCAAATTATAAAGTAAAAAAAAACACACTTTTTAATATGAATAAATATAAACCAATAGATTTTATATAAGCTGTATTCTCACAAAAGAATACTAAAAAATATGAATACACCAACAGAAAAGAAAATGCAGTAGGAAAATTAGCAAGTATTTCACATAAGGAAAAGAAAAAATAAGTGCAAATGGGTAATGAGTATATTTAAAAAGTACAATTAAACCAGCAATGAAATACAATTTCAAACAAGCTACCCTTTTACATCAAGGTGAAATGTCATTGTGGGAGTGTATGTTTGTGTATGCGTGTGTGTGTGTGTGTGAGAGAGAGACAACTTATATACATGATCCTTAATTCTGCCACTAAATAAATTACTCCCAATAACTTTCCTGCATTCTCCCATGTTAATCAGTCAATGGATTTCCCTTGCTCCTAATTTCCTCCTCTGAACCACCGCAATCTAGTTCCTCTATCATTTGATAAACTTCTTGACAAGTCTTTAATAGAACTTTTTTTCTTCCTTGGAATTTTGAGGTACTTCATACTGCTGGTTTTCCTCCCATACTCTGGCAATGATCCCTCTCTCCTTTATTGGGTCATCCTTGTTTGCTGGCTACTGGATGTAGGAATCACTACAGGCCCAGTCCTGAGGCATTTTACTTTTCTTCCTTTACACATTCTAGATCAACTCAGTTTCATGACACCTAAATGACAGGTGACTGCTAATATACACAGATTCATTCTCTGACCTTTCAGATCTCTGGAACTTATAGGTCAAAACTGCATATTAATTATATTTTTATTTGGACAGTCCAAAGACATTTCAACTTAACTGATCAAAAGTAAAGTATCTTTGGTCTTGTAATACCATGTTTCTATGCATGACATCTCCAAAAACTCAGCTGAAAGAGCTAGAAATCTAGGAACCATCCTTGATGATACTCTTTGAACACCCCTCACAAAATCTCTATATCTATAACACCCCATCACAAAATCCTTTGCCGAAAGGATTAATTACAAAACCTCTTTAATATGTATATTTCTTCTATCTTCATCACCACAGCCTAGATGGCTATCCGTCCTTACTTGGAGTGTAACTATAGTCTAACTGATTTCAGCCATGTCAGTATCGAATGATTATTTCTAAATATATATCACATTATGCCAACTTCTGTCTAAAACACTTTCTTCTCTCCATTACTTTCAGAATGAAAAATCAATTTCCTAACATGCCTTTTAAAGAATTAAGTGACTTGGTCCCTACTAAGCCAAGTGCTACACCACTTTTGTGTAGATCAGCAATTCTTCAAGTAGAATTTCCAGACCAGCAGTAACAATATCACCTGGGAACTTGTTAGAAAAGAAAATTGTCTAACCTCACCCCAAAACCCTTAAATTCAGAAACTCTGGCAGACCTTAGTATGTGTTTTAATAAGCCCTGCAGGAAATTCTGATGCATGATAGTTTGACAACTACTGTTTCAGTGGCCTTTTCTTTTCCTGAAAGTGTCTAGTAGGCAGGACTGTACCCTTAAACCTCAAGGTATTTTTTTTTTTAAATACTGAAGAAAAATTGGTTTGTTTTATATATTGCTCATATCATAGATTTTGGGTATATAGTATTATATTTTGACATCTTTATTATGTACTGATTTATGATCACAGATGAATGCCAAAAGTCTGGTTTCCAACCCATTATACAATTGATACTTCATTCATTTCATGCAGCCCCATACTATACCCCTATAGCCATCAATCTGCTTATTATAACAAAGCACTTGTTTTGGCTCTTGTTTTTTATCTTCTACATATATGTGAAATTATGCAGTATGCGTCTTTAATCCTCTGATTTATTTCACTTAACATAATAAATCTATATTGCGACAAGGAAAGAGTTTATTTTTTATTTTGAAGGTGAATTATATTACCTGTGTGTAATACAATTACCTGTGTGAAAACACACATACATACACACAATATTTTTTTTTATCCAGTCAAAGGCATTTAGGTTATTTACATCTCTTAAATGTTGTAAATGCTGCTGCAAAGAATGTAAATGTATATATTTACATATTTTTTTTCAATAAATTCTTTACATACCATGGGCAAATAATCAGGAGTGGAATAGCTGGATAAAATTGACAACTGCATTCTTGGTTTTTTTTGAGGAAACTTCATTGTGTTTTCTACAGTGACTGTACCATTTTATTCCCACTAACCATGTAGAAGAGTACCCTTTTGTTTAAGCTTTGGCACATGTAGTTTCCTCTGACATTATTTTCTCATAGTCACTGATCTTTCAATTTTTTTTTGTAAGTATATTTTTCACGTTATTCTTCATTTTGTTCATTTTTTCATCTCAGTATATACACACAATGGAATATTACTCAGCCATCTAAAAGATAAACTTATGCCATTTGTGGATGGAACTGACATTCTTTATCTTTGCCCTTTAAAGTAGTTGTCTTCTACTCTTCTTTCAGAAGAATAAATATGTACTTCATCACCAGTCAAATGTCACTTTTGTAGTTTCTCATAGCATTTGTCTGTTTGTCACAAACTCATCATACTTTTAATGTTATTTGTAGGTAATTGTGATTATTTTGCTTCCCTAAATAGACTGTATGCTAGGAATGTCACATTAGTATTTATCAGTGTACTGGACACATATAATTCATGACTTTCATAAATAGTAATTTTAAATGAATGAATTCTAGTACATTGTTTGTCATATCTATGATCCTAAGTGTCCTTATTATTATTCTCCAGGTTATATAACTGTTTTCCTTTTTATATTTTTCTGTATTCATATTTTTTTAACTGAGAATAAATATGCCTTGTAATAAATATTCTTGCAGGGAAATACATTATAGCACCATATTAATTGTTCATAATCAAGTTACAAAGAGAATGTCCAATTTTTATAGAAAATTGGTTTAAATTTTGTGTTAATTGGGCCATGGGAAATGCAGATATTTGATTAAACATTATTTCTGGTGTGTCTGTGAGGATATTTTCAGAAGAGCTTTGCATTAAAATTGGGGAATTGAGGAATATACATACATACATACACACACATACACATATAGCGCCTTCTTCAATGTGGGTAGTCATTCTTCAATCCCGTAAGGAATTGAATAAAACAAAAATATCAAAAGAAAGTTAATTTCATTTTTAGTATGGTTACAAGAGGTGGGCTATTCCTCTTTTGCTTCTAACGTGTCAGGTTCTCATGTGTTCAGGTTCTTGACTGGAAGCTATACCATTCTACTCTTTCACTTTTAGACCTTTATACCATACCACTGGCTTTCCTGGACCTCCAATTTGTAAACACCAGAATGATAATTTCTCATCTTCCATAATTAGTCACCTTTTATTATTATATATGATATATATAGTGACCTATTGGTTCTGGTTCTATTTCTTCAGAGAACACTCATATTATGCTACTAAATTTTATTTTCATGAAATGATTATCGACTATTTCTCATTTCCTTCTCAATTAATATTAAAAATTAAAATAAAATAATTTAATAATACTTTGTTAAATTTCTTTTATGCACACACACATATAATTAGCAATACGGTATGGATTATATATTAGTCACTCATATAAATTATGTCTATGTACGTGTGTGTGTGTGTGTGTGTGTGTGTGTGTGTGTGTGTGTGTGTAGAAACAAAGAGATAGAGAGGGAGTCAAGAGCAAAGATAATTATAATAGCACCCAGATTAAAAAAAAAAAACATAAATTGTTTCTGTTTCCCATAAAACTCCTTCATGCTCTTCTCATTTAGTATTTAATGAATTAACCACAATCTCTGATTTTAACAGCACATACTGTTTTTTTTTATGTTTATATGCTTCATATCAATGGAACCAAACATTCCATATCTTCTAGTGTTAAGTTTTAATGTTCATTAGAACAATTCATATTATGCATATTTTCATTAATATTATTGCATATCTTTTAAGTTTTGTCTACCATTGTGGTAGCATATTTTAATTAGTGTTTCTCTGATAAATAAAGAGAAATAAAATGTCTTTTCAACATTTAGTAGGATTTTAAATGTCTAATTAAACCTTCCCGGATCCAGTTTTGCAAGTGTTAACAATGACTTTAATATAAATAACAGCAAATTTTCGAGTCATTTTAAAAAATCATTTGTTTCTTGGGCCTTCTGTAGGCACAAGGGGTTAGTTCACAGGCCAGCCTGAGAGCTGACCCACAAAGTGCAGCAGACCTCTCCTGTTGTGTCCGCTGCTCCCCTCAACAGTGTATGCATAAATAAATAAGCCTTTAAAAAAATCACTTGTTTCTTAGATGTTATGTATAGGAAGTACATATATTAACATCACTTTAAAAGTATATTAAAATAGTCTCTCTTTTTTTTAATGGTTCAGCATTTCATTATTTCCAATATGTCCAACAATCAGGACAGTATATTCTTTTTTAACGTTGAAATCTTGAAAAACTTTGGTAATATCACCATTGGAAAAGGCAGCATTTACACATTTGAAAAATTCCCATTGAAAAGGAAAGTGATTGCTGTCTTTTCTGTTAAAATTCTAAGACATTTGAGGCAAAGATTCTTTCTCATTTATCCTTTTTCTAGGCACTTCATCTTTTATACCTCTAGGCAAATTTTAAGGTTTCCTTTTTAATGGATTATTGGAATTAAACTAATGTTGTAGGTTGAAGTCATTTTTCAAAATAATATTTGACAGCAGTAAACCAAAGAGTCTCTCATATTGAGAAAAACCAAGGAAGAATTGTGTTTATATGATACTAGAATCATCAGATTGGGGTTTAAATTCATTCACACTGATTTTTTGGTTGTTACTGCTTGGCAACACATACAAACTCTCCCCCTTTCTCTCTCTCTCTCTCCCACCACATAGACAAATATGCACACAGTTAAATGAGAGAGAATTTTTGCCTCAACTGTCTTAGAATTGCATGGGCCACAGTTTTTCCCATCTGTGGCTCTTGTTGACACTCTAGATAATAATATGTTTCCCCAGGTCACTCTAGAACTTTGCTCTTTGCCTGGACCTCAATTTCAGGACAGCCCTGTGAGGGGTGGCTCCCCTGCAGGCTGGTGAAAATAGACCTCTCATGCAATGAGCAGATCTGTTGGGCTGCCATTCTCTCCACAAACTTTTGATGACTCTTAATTCTATTGCTCGTGGTATGAAATGAGAAATCTGAACTACAAACAGTCCACTGCCTCTATATGTGGATCTTGAGCTTATCCCTGTTCTAACTGCTACTTCTGAGGTATGGAATTGGAGGGCAGATGGCATGTCACCAGGCATCCTTAAGCCTATGTACCCCATGCTCAGGGAAGCCACTCACCTCCTCCTGAGTCTCTGTGGCTTGTACCAGGAAGTCCTCTGATGGTGGATGTTCCTATCTTCTCTGCGATTTCAAGCCTGTTGTTCCAATCCCCAAAAGCTCTCTGATTGTTATCCTCTGTTTTACCAAAAGTTGTTTCATCTTGTACAGTCCTTAGATTTTGTTTAAGCTATTCCAGGTGAGGAGTGGATATTCCAGTGTGAAAGAAATGGCTCTTTTGCTTTATGGGCAGACTCTTCGTTCATCTTCCTCACTGGGACAGGACAGAGAATGCAAGGTATGATCAACACAGAAGGGATCACATTTAGGATCTTCTTGATAATGACCTACCGAGTTCAAGAAAAGGCATTAGATAGGTGGGTCTAAGTTTAATTTTAAGCTATGAAATAACTCTGAAAAGTTAACATGAGCATAAACCAAATGATTGTTACCATTTCCCTTGAGGTTCTGGGTTAGACTTGAGTTACTAGTCATCAGCACAGAGAACAATAACAAATTTTCAAAGTCGCTGATAGAAATAATTATGAAAGGCATGGTAGATTAACAGATTCATGAAGACAAGCCAGTATTTAATAGTCGGGGCTGAAGAAATTCAGAGGCAAGAAACTCTGTTTCAAAACAGTTTCCAAAAACTCATCACAAAAGTTAGTGTCACTTACTTTCTTTCCTTAGTGGAAGATAGAAAGTTAGTTATAAACCAGATTGTCAGAAACAAACCAGATAAGTGACAGTCATGGCTCAAATGATGTCTTTGTATATTTACTTTTACGTATATATTTTCTGAACCAGACTTAATCCATAATACTACTGCTGTTCATTCCTTTAGATTTGTATATGTACAAATTTACCACTACAATGTTCTGTTTCTAAAATTTTAGCCAACCCATTGTATGTCCTTATGCTATGCATTGTTTATCTTTTTATTATTTATTCATTTTTATTTTATAACTATTGTGACACTGTACAAATAGCATACAACAAAGTACTAGATCAACAATAACACAAACATGAATTTGTTGAATGAATGTACTACTGAGAGGATATAAAGTAATGGAATCATTATTATAATTATTTTTATTAATTGATGATTTTCACAGATTAATTAAAAGGATTAGTCAAGAAAGACAGTATGAAATCACTGTATCTTAATGTCTTGATTTGATAAGTTACTCAATATAATGTAATACTTATCTCCATAGCTATTATGATGTAAAAATTAATAAACTAGAGGCTAGTTATATATTGTGAAATTGTGTATAAAATAATTACAAAGTGATTGGTTAATTTCATCAGCTCATTGAATCATTCCATCAACCTCAAAGTAGATGAATTTATATTTTGTACTTTACTGCACATGCTTGGGTTTGTTCAAGGTTATAGGCTTACAGCAGTATATTTATAATAATGTTTCTACTTAAAATTATATGTGTGCATTTTTGAAACTTACTTTACTGATATTTACTCTTTGTAAGATAAAACTTGTAGGAAAAATATGTCTGCCTCAAATCTTTGTGGTAAGACTCATCTCTAACTTTGTCTTCCTGGTAAATTGTAACTCCTTCCTCTATGCATGCCAAATAAATGCACATTTCAAGATAGGCTTTGTTAATTCTCAGGTTTTCTTTTCTTCAGTTTGGTGGTTTGGGTTCTACTCTTGTTTTTCTTATTTTTTTTTAATCACACATTTTTCCTTTTTAAAATGTATTTGCTGACACATCACTACTTTCTTGATTTTCATAAATACACTTTGTTGCTTTATTGAATGTATGTACTGGTAATTTTTTTTATAAACCAAAACTGAAAACTCCAAAAAGGATAAAATATTTTATCTGAGAGTGTTAACATTTTATATATAGTGACAATGAATTTATTATTACTTGATATTCTTTTATGGTAGACAAGAATAAGGACAAAAATAATAAGTCAGTTGGAGACCATTTCTTAGTCTTCTAAAGTTTAGCAAAGCTTTGAATGACTGACAAAAGATTTATCTCACATTTCATTATCCTTTTTCACATTATTTGAACCTATAATATTCAAAGTGAGATTGTTCATCCTAGAGTGCAAACAAGGTGGTTCAATGGAGAGTACAAGGCAAATGCGAGACTATATTTTCATATTTTTTCTTTCATCTCATCTTGTATTTTTTTTTTCTTTTCCCTATATTAAATACCAGAAAGAAGTACCTCTTTGTTCAATAGATTAAAAACTCAAATATGAAAACCATTCACTTGGGTAAACTTCAGAGTTAAGGGGAATTTGTAGAATATTACAAATTATATATTTGCTGAAATTGCTTAAATACTGTAACAGTTTTTTGTTTCTATGTAGGATTTTTTTTTTTAACTTCAAAAAGCTGTCAGTGGAACACTGATAATGACATTTACTGTCAAACTTATCATGCCTCAATTATGTTAACACCATTGGAAGTTTTCTTTTTAACATGAAAAATACAGCTTATTATAAAAGGTCTCTGCATACACTGAAAGTATTCAAAGGCCTCTGTAGGTTGCTCTTAAGGGAACTGTAGGAAGGGAAAAAAAAATTATATTCACAACTGTGAGCAACTTAGTTTCATTTTGCTCTAAAAAAGCAAAACTTGAAGGATGTACAGTATTGTATCAGAATTTTAGAGAATCTTAAACAGTTCTTTTAATGATCCCTGAAAAAATTCTTTCAAAATCTCCAATCAAAAGATTCTCCTGGTCCTTAGACTTGCTTGCCATGTTTTACTCATCCATGTAAGTCATACTCATCCGTATAAGACTCTGTTCTAATCATTATTTCTGATTCTTGTATTCCTAGCTTTCTTCTGCTGTACTTTTTTTTTCTCCAAGATATATATCAGATGTTGGTGAAGATAGCCTTTTCATCATTGCTGTATTTTTAAAACGTATTCCTCCTCTAACCTTAATGGTTAAGAGCTGACTCTTGATACTATTATCCATACATCTTTTATGACTTATGTGCTATGTGTTTATTAATATCTGTGAGCCAGACTATGCTCATCAATCAATGCTGTTCATCTATTAACAGAGTGAATTTGTATGTGTATCTTTACCTTTCCTCAAAACAACATGTTGAACAAGAAGATTGCATGGACTAGTTTCCATACTTTTGTGTGCCGTTCACCTCCAGCTATGTTCTTTTCTCTGTTTCTTCTTGTTGGGCAACAGTTGTCATGGATTTCTATTTTCTATGAATCCTGTTTCTGATTATCTTTGTTATTCTGTATTCTTTCCTTTTATCTGAGTTATGAATAATATAGATACATTCTCCATGAGGCAATATTTCTTAAGCAAAGACTGCAATCCTCCTTGTAGCCTCTAAATTTAAAAAGCCTATACAGACACAGGACAAACAGCATTCCATGTATACCAATGTTTATGATTTAGATTATATAAGTATACATTTTCTGTTATGATCTAACATACATATTCTGTTATGAGTTGGGCATCAGTAAATTTATGCTACTCTTCCAATACAACTAAAAATGTCAAATTTCATAAAACTTTGTGTCATATTTTGTGTCATATCTATCCCCACCATTTGGTAAAAATGGTTTTTCAGTCTTCAAAATACATAAATTTCTCAATATTCCAATATTCAAGAGTTTATAAACCATTTCCTATTACAATATATATTTTTTTAACTGCTGTAATTTAGGACTTCTGTTTTATATGTGTAATTCTGATGTTTCTCACACAAATGACTTTTCTTTTTCTTTAAGATTTATTTATTTGTTCATACAGAACTGGGATACAGGCCAGAGGCTTAGGGGCGGCGAGAGGCCCCACCAGAGACAGAGTAGGGGGCAGAACAGGCAGATCGGCAAAGTACACTGCTGAGGGGAGCAGCGGGCGGGTCAGGAGAGGTCTGCCACGCCATTTGGTCACCTCCCGGGCAGGCGGGAATTGAACTCATGAGGAAGTGGCTTTAGCTTCTTAGTGCTGTGCTTTAACCTGCTGTACCACCAGGGAGGGCCCCACAAATGACATTTTTAAAGCTTTATTTTATTTATTTATGCATACAATAACTGTGGTGTATGCCAGAGGTGCAGGGGTGGTAGTGAGAGGATTCACCAAAGACAGAGTGGGGAGTAGAGCAGGAAATTGACTGAAAACATTGCTAAGCGGAGCAGAAGAGGAGAGGAGGGGTCTGTTGCACCATGAGGATTAGCTCCTTGGCTAAACACTGAACTTAAACTCATGCTGCAGTGGCTGCCAACAACTTCATAGTGCTGAGATTTAACTCCTCATGCTACCAGGGAAGTCCACAAATGATATTCTTAACATAGTCAACATTCTTCTATCTGTTATAGATGTAATGGATCATGATATGCTCCTAGACTAGCAAACTAGGTACAAAGCACAGCACTGCAAAAGCTGTTAACCATTTATCAGAGTGAATGTAAATGAAAGTTTGCCATTTTTATAATATTTACTAAAATAGTATTTACATTTATAAGTTAAGGAAAACATATGTAATTAAAAATTATATCTATTAGGTATCTTGAAGAAACATTTTACAACATACATTTGCAACCAAATATATTGAAACAACAGTATGACATGGGCTTTTTTTTCATGGGCTTTGTTCTAAACAAAGATGTGATTTTTTTTTATTTCATTATGTCTTTTATTTTCTAATAGCAATTAAAGCAGGAACTGTATCAATACACCCACTTTTCATTGAAGTTAATGCAAATATGTACAGAAAAAATAATGATAAAAACACTTGGCTTTTCCATTCCAAAGTCTTTACCTTTACCTTTTCCTTCCATTAAAAAAATATTAATTTGACAATTAGAAATGAGTTTTGATGATGAGTGCTAATACTGCATTGATTTTTTTTCTCTCCAAAATATGTTTTTGCTTTATGTTATATAGTTAAGAAGTTTAAAATACAGAAACATGTAATGGAAAGAGGTTACCACTATGTCATTTGGGACATGCTATTATTTCAGTTTTCAGGACAAATTATAAGTTTGCAAGGAAGAGAAAAATCCTTTAACTTCTAGTTTTCCCTTTTAGTGAGAGCAATCATGGAGAAAATTATGGTCATTATCTAGGACACTCATTTAGATAACGCAACTGCAGGAAGAAGTTCCTTGTTACATATTTTGCCTGAGAAAGAAAGTTCCAGCAGTAAATACCATGAAATACTTTTTCTCTTTTCAAAGAAAAACATAGACAATCAAAAAAAATTTTCACAGGAAATTGAGGGAGTGGGGTCAGACAGTCCCAAAGGCCTTCAGAATGTTTCTAAGGTTTAAAGTGTGTCAAATATTTTTTCCCTAGTTCCACAAAATGGAAAAATGGGAAGAGGATTTTTTATGAACAGATTATTTAAAAATTATGAGTATGGGTACAAACAACCCAAGAAAAAATTGACTTCCTTCTTGTAATGTTTCATAGTTCTTGTTTTTTGGTGTTTTGCAGCCAACATATACTTGGTGGTGTTTATAACTTAGAAGCTGTCCAAATATGCTACAATTTGTCTTTGGAAGCCCAATCTTAGGGACTAACAATGGTGTACATTGTTACCTATTGCTATATAACAAATAATCCAAGATTTAGTGGTTTAACACAACCTTATTTTTTTTCTTACCAATTGGTGGGTTAGGAATTTGAGTATGGTTTGCTTGACATTGCTTATATGTGACTTGATAGGTAATGTGATCTCTCATCCAGACACATTCAGATAGAAGCTGGGCAAAGCTGACAACTCTAATAAAGCAGGTTGTGCTTTCTACACTGTGGAAATGCCTTTAAACCAACTCAAATATTCACTAGGTATATTTTCTTTATTTTTTTCCTTCTATGTTACTGCAAAAGTATATGTCTTTTATTGCACCAATGCTAATATCTCACTGTATTTCAAGTTGCCACAATAATCTCCTCACTTTTCTTCAATCTTCTAACCAAGTTCCCACCAGGCCATTAGTACATTGTCTTTTATGGGGACAATTGATTTATGGTGCCAATTTTCATTTCAGTTACCTAATTCTAGGTAACAACTCCACAACTTTGTGGTTTTAAACTCCACAGCAATGCCTTACTTGTGAAGAATATCTGAGTTAGGAACGCTGTTTGCACTCAGTAGGGCGTTTGTTTGTTTTTTGTTTTCAGCACTATTTAACATCGCTGCACTGGAATGCTCGCTGTGCAAGGCTGGAAAATTCAAGAAAGCTTTACTGACTTTTCCGGTGTCTCAGTTCTTCTCTACGTAGGCTCTCCCTCTATTTTCTGTCTCATTATTTCATAGACTAGCTCAAGTGTCTGAACACCATAGCAGCCCACTTGACCAAACAGTGCAAAGGCAGAAGCTGCTGAATCCACTGAAAGGCTAGCACTGTGTCAACGCAGTTGAGAAGCCCATGACATGCTCAGGAGAGGAAAACAGACAATTTCTTTGGGAGAGGAGAGGTACACATGAGTATGCAGAGAAAAGGAGAAGTTGGCAGCATTCACCAAAGTCCATCTACCACATGATTTATTATATACTGTAAATTCCATGTAAAAGGTTTTAATTTCATCACTTTTCAAATGAGTGGCTAAAACCTGTCAATATATTCTATCAAAGAAAGTTAATATTTCTGGAAGCCTATAAAACTGCCCAATATAACACATTTTTCTAGTATCTAAATATTTTGATATGTCTGGGTACTTTAAGTACAGAATTATGTCTGCATTTATCACAAGTTGAAGGTCACTTCAAATACATCTAAAAGTAAAAAGCCAAATTCCATGCATACATATATTTTTAAGGGAGAGTATTATTTTGTCACTTAGATATTAAAATCAGTCAGGATAGAAAAGTAAGAATTTATCTTTGCTCTGTGTGTTTCTTATTTCAAAAAACTCACTGACGGGTATATTTCCTTTAAAAAATATTAGAAACCGGCCCTCCTTGGTGGCACAGCGGGTTAAAGCACAGCACAAAGAAGCTTAAGCCACTTCCGCATGAGCTCGATCCCCGCCTGCCCAGGAGGTGACCACATGGTGCAGCAGACCTCTCCTGACCCGCCCGCTGCTTCCCTCAACAGTATACTTTGGCGATCTGCCTGTTCTGCTCCCCACTCTGTCTCTGATGAATCCTCTCACCACCCCTGCACCTCTGGCCTGTACACCAGTTCTGTATGCACAAATAAATAAATCTTTAAAAAAAAAAAAAGAATAAACAGAAAAAACAATAGCAGAACTCAAGTTTGCAGAGTCACCACAAATGGGAGATGAGGTAAAACAAAAATGTAACTTGGTAGCAAAAAAAAAAAAGTTTATATGTAATTTCAATTAAGAGTGAAATTTAGTTCCTTCCAGGTGATTTGGGTTTAAGTCTCAGCACTATCACCACTATGTCCTGAGTTTGTTCCCTGGCAGGAAGCTAACTCAGATATAGTACAACAAACCTCTCCCTTCTCCCCCACCGCCTCCCTCAGCAGTATCAGTAGATCTATATGTTCTGTACCAGCTTTGTCTCTGGTGAATTCTGTCACTGATACACCTCTGGCTTATACCCCAGTTCTTCTACTAAATTAAAAAAAAAAAAAAAACTTAAAAAAAAATAAATGTAATTGCCAAAATCATTTTTTTTTTTTTTTTGCTCTTCTATCCTTTAAATCTAATATGAGAAGCACTTTGGCATACTGAAGGAAGAATGTCAGTATTCTAAGAATTTGACTTGGTGACCAGTCATTAAAGTATTCCTGACATAGAGTTAAAAGTTATCATTAAAACTAGAACAGTAAATTGAACTTTTTGTGAGAGATTTGCTCATTTGAAAATAAGGTAATATTTTTCTAAGCAATGCAACTAGATGGAATTAGAAGAGTTAAAAATTCTACTTATATAAGCATGCATATCTATTTAATTAAAAGCGACATTATATAAGCACTTATAACAGTAATCGAGCACATACACTAAGTATATAATTAAGAATGTGATATGCATATGTAATTAAGCATTTAAGAGCATATATACATATGTGTGTATGTGTGTGTGCGTGTGTGCACTGTCAGAAAATGAGCCATTTCAGGAGTGAAATGAACAAAATCCAGAAGTTAGCGGAGTGGGAGCTGTTGGTAAAAGGGATACCATGGAACTTCCTGAAATTGTAACCTCATAGAGGGAAAGCCTGATCACCTACAATCAACAGTCTTTGTTTAACTCATAAAATAAGCATTTAGCGTTGAGGTGTTTGAATGGTTTATTGGGTCATCATTCTCAGCCACTCTCAGATCTGCTGGCAAATATCACAACAAAAGTGCATAGTTAAGACGCTTTCCCTGTCCTTTGCATTTTACCAGCAAAAAAAATCTGTTTTTCCCAGCAACAAATTTGCTCATTATAGATTTCATACATGAATGAAATCATATATGGTAACTGATATAACTACTCTTACTTAGAATGTTTCTGATGTTTATCCAAAGTGTAGAATAAGGAGGATTTGGGTCTTTTCATAGTTTTGCCTGTTATGAACATTAATTGAAAAATGTTTCAAGAATAGTTAAACGAGTTTATTAGGTAACCAAAATGAGAATTAGAATCAGGGAAGCAGCCCAATAGCTTTTACTTTGTAAGAACTGTTTTAGCAACCACAGCCCAATTCTTTTTTATGTTGGCATTAGAGGAAAGCAATGAAAGACTGAATCCCCTCTCCTCCAAGAATGCCTCTATGCAATGCCTACACAAACACTGTTAAACTTTTTTTTTTTTTTTGATCAGTAGATTTCTGCATACACAATGGAGCCATGAAGATGGTTTTATTGTTTGCCCTCCAGAGAGGGTTCGGTGTCTCCAGATTATTTTACATTATGTTTACATGCATAATTCTACTATGCTCATCCACATGTATTTATATGGGACATGTATTCTTTTTCATAGAACAGTGTGATTGCTGAGACATGGTGACTCTATTTAACCTTTTCAAGAACTGCAAAGTCATTTTTTATAGCTTACATTCTTACCAGAACTATAGGAGTGTCCCTTCCTCTACATCATTGCCAATAATTGGTATTGTCCATCATTTTCTTTATATCAATTCTAGAGAGTATTAAGGGATGTTTTTTATATTAAACATTTTTAAAGATTTATTTATTTATGCATACAGAATTGGGATACAGACCAGAGGTGCAGGAGTGGCGAGAGGATTCACCAGAGGCAGAGTGGGGAGCAGAACAGGCAGATCTGCTGTGGGAAGTACACTGCTGAGGGGAGCAGCGGGCGGGTCAGGGGAGGTCTGCCACACCATGTGGATCACCTCCGGGATGGCAACTGAACTCACGCTGAAGTGGCTTAAGCTTTTTAGTGCTGTGCTTTAACCCACTGTGCCACCAGGGAGGGCCTATGTTAAATTTTTAAAGTACTTCTCTCCATTAAAAATGAATGAGGTTTTAAGTGAGTTTGATTAAATGTTTGAGAAACAAAACTCTCAAAGTAACTGGTTTAACATAAAGGTTTATTTCTTGCTCAAGTACCATGTGAGTAGTGGAATGGCAGGATGAGCAGGAAATGGGACTGCCGTCATTCAAGAAACCTTTTTATTACTGTTCCTGCCATCTTTTCTGCATAGAAAGACATACAGGCCGTGTGGGGGGGCTCATTGGGAAACATCAGGGAAGAGCTTATAAATGGTACGCATCGTCTACCCACATTTCATTCCTCAGAGCTCAGTCATCTGTCTCACCTTATTGCAGGGAGGTAGGAAAATATATCATGCTGAGTGCTCCAAAAGAAAAGGAAGGAAGTTGAAGAACATGTTAGATTTTCTCTGTCACCACACACTGGACAATTTTACTCAAACAACATTGGTTTATCATAGTGAATGACAGAAATGCATTGTGCCTCCTCAGGAGAGTCATTAAAATTTCTGATGACAGTTCTTCAACCTTAAATTGGTTCTGGTGTTCACATGACTATATTTCTAATCTATTATTGCCCTTTGGTACAAAAGAACCTTTAAATCCAGATTTTTATAATGTAATTTAGAGACTTCTGAAATTATGAAAGAATCCATAGCACATGTTTTTAAAAACAATTCTTTCTGTGATGTGTTTACATTTTTAAAACTCCCTAAACACAGCATTTAAACTATTATTATAATGGAAAGTAAGATTCTGTGCCCACATTTGAGGTTTATTAGGTTATTTCACAGTAAACTGCTGTTTGCAATGCAGTATGTAACCTGATTGTATCCTAAATATATTTATCAAGCTTTTAAACTGGCGTTATTGGCTTATAAATACTGAAATCTTTCTTGGCATTATAATATTCTGTGGTGTAAATCTTATATATTCCAATTTTATATGCATATATATTATGTGGATTATATTATTAGCAGTAGTCACAGCAGTAACAGTTGGACATAAATTTTGCTCTTTATGTAAATATGCAGATTTTAATTCTTTAAATTTAAGAAATGTTTTATTTGTAGATAAATTAAATTCTTTGTTATATTTATCCACACATTCTTGGATATGTATTGTACATTTGTTTTTTTTTAAATATTTTTAATGTTTATATTTCTGCTAGGATTACTGGAATTTGCTATTCATCTTTTTTATTCTATTTTTGTCGCACTATTTAAAATGTGGGTTTTTTTTTTCATTTTTGCTCCTTTATTGTTTTCTTAATTTAATAGCAGTGTGACTTCTTTATCCAACTGTCAGTCTTTCTTTTTTGATTTTATAGTGTCTGGATACAGATGAAAATTCCCTACACCTTTAGGTTAGTCTAGGGCTTGTTAAGAAATTAAAGCAGATCAAATGGATTACCAAAGGCAAAAAAATGAATTTAACTCTCTGTGCAAGTGTTAGGATACATTATTCAGCTAGTGTTTAAAGGAAGAGGAATTTATAACCCAAAGGAAAAAATGGAGTAAAGTGCTCAAGAAGCAGAGTAGAAGGGAGGAAGAACAACTTTAGAGAAGGGGCTCTGAGAATGGCAATTGCTTTTTGCTTGATTAAGGAAAGGACAGTGGCTCAGAGAGTGGTGATCACTTCTCCTTTGATCAGGAAAAGAGCAAAAGGATTAAAATTAGAGCAAGAACTCTCCCTGAACTTCTAGAAATGTCTTTATCCTTACTTCAAAATAATCTGTATGTCATAGCAGGGCCTCTTGAAGAGACCAACTCTGAGAATCTTGGGGTGGTCTTATTTGAATACTTTCAACATAGCATGTCCAGAACATTCAGTTTGTAAATATTGATAGTAAGAGGAACACAGAAAAGCACATCTATTGCATCTTCCTGGGACCAGAACACTCACGTATTCTATTTTCAAATATGAAAAATTCATTCATTTTCTGCTTTTTTCAGAGAATCTTATAATCACTTCATATCTTATCTCGCTAATGACAAAACATATAGTTGACTTTCTTTGAAGTATTCCTTTGTTCCCACCATTTCCCTATATATTCTAACTTCTGTAAATTCTTCTCCAATTTTTCTATACAGAGATATCTAGGGAGGCTTTTGTATCTGTAATTTTTATTTTTCACATTATATAGTAAGAATTTTAAATGTTACTGCATATCTTTTATATTTTAATAGCAATTCTCTACTTGTTAATTTCTCATTCTTTCATTTTTTTTTTAAAGATTTACTTATGCATACAAGAACTGGGGTGTAGGGATAAGTGTGGTGGGTGGGAGGATTTACCAGAGACAGAGTGGGGAGCTGAACAGGCAGATCAGCTGAAATACACTGCTGAGGGGAGCAGTGGGTGAGACAGAAGAGGTGTGCTGTGCCATGTGAGTCAGCTCCCTGGCCAGGGGATCAAATTCTTGCTGCAGTGGCTGTTGATAGCTTGATAGCACTGAGCCTTTAACCTCTACACCACCGGGGAGGCACTCATTTCTCAGTCTTGTAATATTTTAGAGCTTATGGTATTAATTTTTTGGTGAGGGGAGAAAATATGATTTTTTTTGAGAAGTTTTAGTATCTAAAAAATTGATAGGAAGATGCAGAGATTTTCCATATACCTCCTCCCCACATATGCATTTAACTATGGATTTGTACTATCTCTCTTATTATCAACATCACTAACCAATAAGATATGTTTTGTGTAAGGATGAACACATCCTGCATATTATCATCATTTATAAAGTCCAGAGGTTACCTCAGGATTAACTCTAGGTGTTGTATATTCCATGGGTCTGGGCAAATATATGGCAATTTTTTCATCATTATAATATCATACAGAGTATTTTTACTGCCTTAAAAAATTCTGTGTTGGCCCTCCCTGGTGGCGCAGTGGGTTAAAGCACAGCACTGAGAATCTAAAACTACTTCTGCATGAGTTCGATCCTTGCCTGCCCTGGAGGTGACCACATGGCGTGGCAGACCTCTCTTGGCCTGCCCGCTGCTCCCCTCAGCAGTGTACTTTGTTGATATGCCTGTTCTGTTCCCCACTCTGTCTCTGGTGAAGCCTCTCACCACCCCTGAGCCTCTGGCCTGTACCCCAGTTCTGTATGCACAAATAAATAAATCTTAAAAAAAAAATCTGTGTTTATGCTTAGTTAAATAAGCCAGAAAGAAAGGGAAAATACCAGATGGTTTCACTCATAGCAGGAATATAACAGACCAGGCGAGAAAATAATAATAATGGTGAACAGTTATATACCACAGACATTTTACAGGGGTGGAATAGGGAATGGGATCAAAACAGTGGGGGGAGAGAAATGCATGGACTATGGTGATGGTGCATGGGTGATTTTGTGATGGGAAGCCCATGGGGATTATGCCTGAGATGGAAAAATGCACAAAATGATGTAAAAATACACTATTATTTAAAAAAATTCTGTTAGGTCTATTGACACCTATTCAGTTCACAAATCCCTGGCATCTGTAATCTTTCTTCTGTCCTGATAGATAGATAGAAAGACAGACAGACAGAAATACAGATATACATCTGCATATATTTTCAGATTATCATATAGTTGGAGCTATATACCTCTTATCTCTTATTCCTTTCTCTCTGTCTTCACCCATGTCTTCTCACTAATGTTTGCTCTCAAATACCAAAATCACTTTGCTCATTTTTTCTAGTATCCTACTGAAAGAAGTGCAGGGGTGGGGAGAGAGGTGATTTAATTGTCTCATGTAATCATTCCATGTGCCTATTTATCAACCAACCTACATGTTTTCAATTTCACACCTGATCTACTGAAGCAGTAAATTGGGTTTCCAATTCCTACGTATTGGTGGGATTTATAGGGAAAGTATATTTGCCTCTTATTGTTATCAATCTCTGTAGTCACCTGTTATATAGCTCCCTCCTCTATCCAAGTGACTGATTGCTGCTCCATCTTATTTACATCTTGCAAATTAAAATTACTTATCTGCTGTTATCTCTTCTCCTTTTCTCATTGTCCTTGTAAATTTATGCCATTATTATTATGTTACTCTCACTTTAATGGAATTTAAAGGAGAGGGAATTGGTATGTACAGTCACTATGCCATGTTACGAAGTCTAGTATTATTACTATTTGCATCTTTAAGGTTTGGACAAATTGTTAAAGATTCCTATTTGGTCACAAAATAGTTGACATTATATGTTAAGTGAGGTTGTTTAACTATGATATGTCCACTTATTTAAATATGTTAGTATTTTTGATATTACATATTTGAACCATTTTGGCTTAATTATATTTTAAGCTGGACCAAATCTTACAAATAATGCTATCACTGAGAAATAACTGCACTTTACCTACAAAGGACCAATGCAACTTCAAATAGGTATAATAAGATAGGATCATAAGTTCATTTCAGAGTAAATTCATTAAAATGAGGAAAGACAAAACTACAACTTATCAACTTTGAATTTTTTTTTGTAGTCATGCAGTATAGGGAAGAGTCACTGCAATTTTTTTTAGACGTAATTTTTTTTTTTAATTATTAGTCTGAACTACTGAATTCATGCATTTGTAGCATATAAGGTTACTTAAAACAGTTTGAATGGTAGTTCAACGATTTGTATTTATAACCCTACTTTTCCTAGTTCTCATTAGCTTATGAATTCAAAGGATCCTATTTTCATTTAAATGTACAAATTTTGATTTTTTTTTCCCCTTCATTATCTACTCAGAACTTAAGGCAGCTTAGCTTTTCTCACCCCTTCAAATATTGCTGGGCTATTCTGAAGTTGAACCACTAATCTTAGTATCAGTGTAAAATCACTGTATCTTAATGTCTTAACACTGGTACTCCTACAAATTGTCTATTTTCATCTAAGTTTGGAATTATAATTCACATTGATGATTTTAAAATTCGAACAGTCATTATTTCTAAATTGCTGTAGTCTTCGTTTGTCCAAGTGTCAGTCACTTTATCACAGTTTTACTATGAATCCTCCCTCCTATAGCTTCTAACTGACCACTGGTAATTATCAATATCACTGTTGTTCCAGAATCAGCCCTAAACCATATATTCCTTCCACTGTTCTGAGAATCCAGTGGTGCCCATCTCTTGATTATTCTGCCTCTGGAGTTTCAAGTTCTCTGCAGTAAAGTAAAAAGGAAATGGATTTCTTCCTAGTGTGTTGGCATGTTAGGGTTGGAAAAGGAATATTGTTTGTTTTCACAAGGCATTATACAATTGAATAAATAGCTTCCTCGCTTCATTTATATTTTTCTCTCTGTACCTACAACATACCTTTTAGATGGTAGTGTCAGAATAGAATGAAGACATAAAACTATTTTTCCTTTTAAACTTAATTTTCATATAACAGAGTTCTTTACATGGAGATAGTATACACATACACCATCACTACCCACTAGAGACATCTGTCAATTTCTGCAAACAGTTTTGATTGTCTCAATTTGGCAGGAGAGAAGGTAAGAGTACTAGAGGTGTCTAGTGGGTAGAAGGATGCTACCAAACATTTTACCACTTTATATCATGGGTCAGTTCTCCACAAAGTGGAATCATTCATGTTTCTCAAAATGTCAGTTGGATAGGATTGAGAAAGCTTCTCATAGAGGGATATAATATAGTGAACAGGCAGACCACAGTCGTGACAAAGAAATCTAAGAATTCTTCTGACTGTGGATAATAAAAGAAGAAATGGAAGCTTTCAAAGTGGGTCAAAATGAACTCACTGTGTACTTAATTTTGTTTTAGGCACAGAAATGTGATGAATATTCTATGTGATGACAGCTGTAGAATTTGTGGAATGACATGAAGGAATACAGTGGTTCAAATCTGAACTTGTCAGTTCAGATATTTTATATAAATTTCAGCCTTGGAGAAAATAGTTCCTTTGATATAAAAAATATATTCAAGTAAAGGAAAGTAGCTATGAGTTCCAATGTGATCATTACCGGTCTGCTTCATTTCTGCTTTCTGTTAAGATGTTAATTTTTTAAAAGGAAGATCATTAAGAACAAGGGCTAACCAAAGATCTCATGGCAGCATCTGAAAAGATTTCTGAGAAATGAAATGGCTTGAGATTGTAAGCAACAATGTCTGAGATAGAAACCACTGGCTGAGAGGAAGTGAATTAAATAAGTCTCTGGTTTTCCTTTATTGTCTGTCACAACTTTAGAGTACACAAAGGAAAAATCCAAGAATTCCCACCCACTTCTGCCCAATGCCCATGAAGTGTGAAATTAGTTATTAAATACCCAGAAATGTCTTCTCTCCACTCTCTCATAGCCACCTAGTTCAGCCTTCTTAATTTTCTTTCTATTCATAATTTTGAAACTGCAGCATAGGAGAGGAAATAGGGGTAAGGTGTAGTGATAGAAGTTTGCATCCTGAAATGTAAGTATAGTGATGCAAAAATGCTAAAGATAGATTCACAAGTCTACAAGATGAGTTCTAGAAGCAGTACATTTTAAAGTCTGCTACATATTGCATCTGCTCAAAGAAACTGTTTCTTTGGCCAAGAATTCATCAGTCCTAAGCTTTGAAGATCTTAATTTTGTCTAAAGTGTCATACTTAATGAGTTCCTATCTGGTTAAGAAAATTTTTTAGTTAGTGTTATGAAGAGCAATCTTCTATGTATCTCAGATGTTAAAAGGGAAATCGTGAGATAACAAGTGTGCAACTAAGTAGGTTGAGAACATTAGTTCTGTTGACATGTCCTGGGGCAGAGATGGCCTATATTGCTGCTTACCACAAAACTCATACTTAACAGAGCACATGGTTAGTATCTTATAATCATTATCTCAGAAGTCTAAGATAGGTTTCACTGGGCCTAAATTAATGTGTTCACAGGTCAGCATTCCTTTTGGTGTCTCTAGGGAATAATTTATTGCCTTTATTTTCCCAGCTTCTAGAAGCCACTCACTTTCTTTAACTCGTAGCACTATTTCTCTACCTTCAAGACTAAGAGGAGCTAGACAAGTACTTCTCAAGTTGTATCAATGACTTTAGTTCTCTGCTTTTGTTTTGCATTTCCTTCTCTGACTCTGGCAGATTCTTCTGCCTCCTTTATTCTCTTATAGACTCTTGCAATTACATTGGGCACAACTCCTAATCTGGGGCGGGGGGAGGGAATCTCATTTTGAAGATGTTTAACTGTATCATAGCTACAAAGTCATTTTGTCATCTGAGATAACATTTTTAGGGGTCTGGGTCTTAGGTCTTGATTATCTTCCAGTCATTACCTGGCCTATTCAATTGCACTTTAGCTATAGATTAATTCACAAACAGAAAATCTGTAATCTATAGCATCTAATGGTTCTATTTGAAAAAGAACCTACTGAGGAATGTTAAATGTTATTCCAACTTCCCCTTGTGTTTTTAGAAAGAATTAGTTATTCTCTCTACAGTATTCACATTGCTATTTCATCTATGTACAGTTTCTAGGTCACATAGCATTGACTGATAGGTGCTGTAAAAGATAATTGGTCATCACAGAACATTCAGAAACACTGTGGCTTAGATTATAAACAAACAGACTCAAGAACAATACTTCATCTGTATTCTCCCTAGGCTTTCATTTTACTCCCCAATCTTTGGTTTCTCTAGGCAAGATTGTTTTTTTCCAGCCGCACCTTTAGCTCTCATTTCATTAAAAAATCCAAAAACAAAAACAAGCTACTGTTTTTGAAACATATATAGTACTGTTCCTCCTAATACTTTGCATGCATTATTTGATTGTAGCTTCCATAAGATGTTAAGATATCCTCAGGTAGGTATTCTATACAACAAAGTCAATGGCAGTACTCTACTATCCAAGTCACACTCCTTTGTGGATCAGATACCAGACACCATGCAGGTATTTATTCAATATGTGTTAAATAAATTGAATGAAAGGCTAATTTTTATTTTTTTTTTTCCTGATAAGGATGAAATGGTAGGGCAGATTTGAGTATTGCTAAAATTCTTATCTGTCTAAAAACCTACCAGTAGATTTCATTTAATCAGAAGTAGAAGCAATTGTGACTCCTCTTAAGAATCATCAGGAGGCCCTCCCTGGTGGCGCAGCGGGTTAAAGCACAGCACTGAGAAGCTAAAGCCATTTCCCCATGAATTCCATTCCCGCCTGCCCCGGAGGTGACCAAATGGCGTGGCAGACCTCTCCTGACCTGCCCGCTGCTCCCCTCAGCAGCAGTGTATTTCATCGATCTGCCTGATCTGTTCCCCACTCTGTCTCTGGTGAAGCCTCTCGCCACCCCTGAGCCTCTGTCCTGTACCCCAGTTCTGTATGTACAAATAAATAAATCTTTTAAGAAAAAAAAAAAGAATCATCATGAAGCTTAGGTCTTTATCTGTCATTTTAATTGAAATTTATTAGTGCTTACAAACACATACCTAGGGGAGTCTGGAAGCCCAAGCAGAGTATGGAAGGTAGCAAGCAGCAAAGCTCAAGTAAAAGATCTTTGTTCTAGAAAAAGAAATCATAAAACTTTCCCTTAACATCATTATTTTGTCCTATTTTTTTCGCAACTTTCATTTACTTAATGGTCTACTCTTTGGATTCTCCTTGTCTATTTGTATTGCTCATTTTGACCTTAAGATGATCACTTTGGTTTCAGACAAACCTGAGTTCAAGTTTGGTCTTTCTGTTAATTGGTTATGTCTTTGTGATTTTGTGCAAATACCTTTTCTATATATCAGCGTCCCCATTTATAAAATGGTAATAAATTTCTAGCCTTAAGGGGTTATTTTTGAGGTCTGGTTACATAACAACAGAATAGATGGTCAATAAACTCATATGGTTGACAGCATTGTAAATATTTTTCTGATATTATTATATATATTATTATAATATATTTAACTGCAGTTTATTATTTAATTGCAGTTTACTGTATATTATTATATATAATAATATTTAACTGCAGTTTACTGTATAAATATTGAAAACTCTTAGAATAATGTTAGGAAAACAAAATATTTTATATAGTTGTTAGCTATTGTTAGTATTTACAAATTGTATTGTTAGCTTTACAAATTATTATTTTATCAATATAGTCTATCTTTGGTTCATGATTTCTGCCTGCCTTTTTAAATCAAAGATTCCCCATTTCTAATCTAAGCAAATACTCATATATTTAATTCAGTTCTCTGGTATTGTGATACTGACTTGCTTCTCTTGATAGTATTTAAACATCTGACCAGATCCGGTCAATCTAAGTTCACAATATCTAAAAAACACTTGGTAGAACAGAGTTGAGTTGAGAGTTGCACCTAAATATTTTCCTGGAATTAGCTTGATCTCTGATAACTTTACTTTGTTCCACAGTAACGAATATTTCAGTGTGATAATACTCTAGGCCCCATGTACATAATGAATCACAAAGCCAGATATTTTATAAATTGTCATCCTGTGAACTAAAATACCTCTCTACATGTAATTTTCAGTTCTGATACACTAGAACTGGTCATGATATTAGCTTTTTGTTTTGTTTCATTTGTTTCCTGTAAAAAAAAAACATGATGGTAATTATTGAGGCTTCATGGGCAAGGTAGTCTCCATGTCAACTGTTTGATCCTGCATGTATAGCACAGAAGCTACTATAATATGAAAGTGATTGGGGGAAAATATTTATAAAGGCTCTTAAGGGGTTGCTAATTACAAAAATTGAATAGCTCAGCCCTAGATGTATCATTTTCCTGGCTAAGTGGACAGATTTCAGATGAGAAAAAAAAAAAATTAGAAGCATGTTCTACATTTCTCAAGAAGGCCTCATTCCATCCCCATTAAACACTGTTAATTTAGCTTCATCCCCAATCTTTCTCTAGATTTGTTCTATCTCCTAGGAATGATGACTTCACTCTTTGTCAGGTGAATTTGATCTTTGCCCTGCTTATCCTTATCATCAGTGAGAAAAACATGGAATAATAATAACTGAACTACAGATACAACAAACAGGAGCATTTCATACATATAAACTTTAACTTCCAAAGGTAGGTAGAGAGGCAAATGAAAGAACAGTGAAGACCTCCAAACCCGGACACTATTGAACTTGTGTTTTCTAACTGTAGGTCCTACTAGGAATTAAGGACCCTGAATGCAATACTATTAAACCTGATTCAACAAGATCAAAACTGAAGCTTAAGATGCTAACAAATTCTATTAATATCTGAATTGTCATTGTTCACATTGCTTATCATTTGGGAAATGCAAATCAAGACCACAATGAGATACCAACAACTAAAAGAATGGCCTAAATCACTAAGACCAGAAACAACAAATATTGGTGATGGTATGGAAAGAAATAAATTCTGGTATACTGTCAGAAAATGTACACTGGTTTTACTCAATGAAAAACAACATTGTGTTTTGTCAGAATATTAAAAACATAGTTACCATGTGATCCACCAATTCCACTCCCAGTCATCTACCAAAAGAATAGAGGAAAAATAAAATAATTCAAAAGGATGTATGCACTCCTTGCTCACTGCAGCATTATTATAATGATCCAGTTGCAAGCAATCTAAAAGTCTAATATCATATGAGTGGATTAAGATATTGTATATGTATAAAATAGAAAACTCCCCAGTCAAAAAAGATGAACTCCTTCCATTTTCAACAACATGGATGAAACTGGAATAAGTTAGAAGCAGAAAGACAAATACTGGGTGATTCACTCACACATGAAATATGGAAATGAAGGAACAGATGAAACTAAACCAAACTAACTCTTGACATCTGAAGAATTTTGACTGCAAAAAGGTAAAAAGATAGGGTGGAGATAATGAAATTAAATAAAGTTCCTTTAGTAGTTCAAAGACTTCTGTTAAAACAACAACAAAAAAAAGAAAAATATTCTATTGAGTACATATAACTTTTCTACACATTTTATACTTTTATTTATTCATCACAAAATCTCTACTATGTAGGTATTATTTGTTGAATTTTATAGTTGAAAAAAACTGAGTCACAGAGAGGTAATTTGCACTAAGTCACCTTGACAAAGTATCTTAGATTTGAACCAGAAAGTCTGGCTTTTGTTGAATAGATTACGCTGCCAATAATGTCCCTGGCATATCATAGACACACAATGCTTCCTTGTGTAAGTGAGTGTATCAAAATGGAAATGAATGTAGAGCACCACTACCCAAGCAATGGATGCGGCATGAGCAGCCCTACCAGGACTTGCTGCCTGGAGGCTGAGGGGCAGTGTTGGTTTCCTTCCCATTGGGGCACTGAACTCAAATGCAACAGCTCCAGGATCCAGCAACAGAACAGCAACTAGGCTGCCCTGCAGGGAGAGGCTGCAGGGTGGCTAACCAGAGGCTTCCCCAGTGTGCTTAGCTTGATGGTCCTGACAGTGGCTGGGTTTGAGTGTTGGATCCCACCCTCCGCTTTGTCTCCTACCCCACCACCTCAGGCCCTGGGTAGCTGGCCATTGAAGCACATTGCCTGCAGGCAGTGCAAGATGGAGCAGTTGGGTATAGCCCTGTTTTAGAAAAAACAAACAAATGCAAACTGCCACAGAATGTCAGAGTGGTATCTGTCACTACACAGATGGGTATGCCATGCTATGACAGAATAGGAGAACCCACTTACAGTAGCCTGCAGTATAAACTAGTGATTGAAGACCAAGTGAATAATTTTCAATATCCAGGATGGCCTTTATACTTTCTTCTTCGATAATATGAAATATATACAATTAGCCTTTATAAACAGTAAGTTCATAGTTTCTCACCATAAAAACTCATATTGATGACCTTACAATATGGACGTACTCAAGAAGATCATTTATTCTTGGAGTATTCCATATATGGTTATTTAACACTGATAGTACTCTAAGCATCATTTTATGAAGAAAAAAAGAAAAATGTTATTCTTTTTGATAAATCAACAAGAGGGTATTTTAAGCCAAAATAATACTATAAATAAAGCAAAACTAGGTGAACAAACAGCACTTTCAGAAAAAAAATACAAGAATCTGAAATGACTGAAAGCTGAATCACGGATCTTGCTCTTATAAAGCTCAGTGTAATACCCTGGGACCAACTTGGATCTGGTCTTCAGTTTACAAAACTCCAGCTTCAGTTCTCTTTTATATACTGCTTTGAATGAGGCTAGCTACTGAATGAGAATTTGTAGAAGGTGCATGGCACTCCATATTTTTTCCAAACCTTGAAGTAAACATTTATCCTTGCCAAGTAGAGAAACATGGGGCCTAGTGTTCATGTCAGAAATGTATTATATAATAACAATCAGTTCTTGGCTTTTTGCAACACTTGTTTAGTCCATCCTCTATGCTTATGGTACAAATTTAAATAGAGATTATGCAAATACCTACAATACAAGGATGCCAACATAAATTCCAGGGTGTTACTCAAAGCAGAGCAGCACCAGAAAAGACATGGCTTTCAATTTAATTGCATTAAAATTGTTCTCTTTTGGAATATTTTCTTTGAAATAAAAAGAGAGGAAAATTGTATTATCTCTTTGTTTCCTGCTTTCTGGTTGTAATGCATATTATAGACAACCCACCACTAATGGGAAAAAACTCAACCCAAACCAATTTCACGATACTTCATAGCTGTTAAATATTAGGACTATAATCTACATTTCATAAAATAGGCACTGAACATTATATAAAACAACAAAAAATTATAGATTAAATTCTTTCAATAATTATATTGTGTATCAGTGGCAAAACTATTTTTTCATAAGTTATAAAGGACAACTGTTTAACATCTATTTATTCTTTTTACTTTTCCAACCATCATTTTTCTCTTTCAGTATAATTGTCGCCAAAAATAAATAATTATTTACACAGATTACCAGTCTATATTAGCCTAATATAGCCATACCAAAAAACTTAGTAATACACATAAAAATGGCTTATCAGCTATAATTTCATAGATTTCTCTCTGCCATCACATATACAGTATTTACAAGCACTTAGCTATAAAGATTAGACTCACCAAGAAATTTTGTGAGAGAATATCTGAAGACAAGAATTTACTTTTTTAAATAATATCCTTAGAAAGATTTTCTTTAGGTAAAATTAATACTTTGTCATAAAGAAAGCAAGCTCATTGGCTTAAGCAAAAGTTACACTTATGTATTGATTTCAAAATATGAAGAAGTAACAGGCAAACATAACAGTGATAACTTATTTGTGAAGATTGGGCGATATACGATTCTTTTTTACTCTCCTTGTCCAAAAGAAAACAGTTGATATTTCAAGCCAAAAAGCTGAAAGCATTTTTCTCCTGTTGGAATTATAAAGTGGAAATTGCCTGTAAATTGCACAGATTTGTACCAAAAAGATCACTCTCTCTCTCTCTCTCTCTCTCTCTCTCTCTCTCTCTCTCTCTCTCTCTCACACACACACACACACACACACACACACACACACCTCCTTAGGGGGGAAAAATCCCTTTTTTTATAAGGTCAGATGATAAAATGTAAGAATCTTTATAAATATATTTTGTTTTGTTTTGTCGCCAATATGCTGCCAAAGATGGCTGATACATTATTTCATAAAAGAGTTTGATTTGTCCTTTTTCTGAAGTGTGAGGGGTCACATATGGTTGAATGACTCCAGTTTATGTTAACTCATTCAGCTGGACTGTTAAGTAAAAGAAAATTTTACCCATACCATGCCTTTCACTTCAAAATCCATTTCTAGAACTTGAAATTTCAGTGAAAAGTATTCTTTCTCTTATGTTCTGTCAGGAAAACCTCTCTGCAGTTACATTTCTAACATGTGGGGCTACTTCAGTGACAAGGCTTTGTTGATGGAACCATTCTAACTGGACTGGAAGGCACATGGCCTCTGAGCCTCTGCTCAGTGACCTCCTCAATGAAGGGTGATGGACTGCTTGTTACTTTCAAGTTTTCAGAGTCAGATAGACTGCCATAAGCTCTCAGGAGATGGTTTTAACTGAAACTATTTTAAAATCGCTACAACTGATCTATAGAAGAGGAGTTATACAAAATTGTATTCACTGATAGTACACCAGCCAGTGTTATTTCTCTAACTGGGGAGGTTATGTACTTGTGTACACAGTTTTAGTAATGCTTGATAGTGTTACTTCAAATAGGAACAAACATAACAGAGATAGTGATACTTTGACAGTTCTTTCCAATTGGTAGCACAGGTAATTCATTTTAGGAACAGTGAACCATTTCCACTGTATTGTACATCTCCACTGGAAGGAAAACCTCAAAAGTAAATTAACTTATGACACCAGCGGTAGTTCTAGCTGGTTTACCAATGGGCAAGCAGCATCTAAAACAGTTACTAGCACACGGTGCTCGGTAATTACCGGCTGAACAGATAATATCACAATTTCTTTAATGAATTGCAAAGTCCTTTATCCAAACTATTCAGGCATGTTATACTTATCTCTTCTATGTAAATTATACTTACAAGCTGAAAGTATAATATCCAGAGTACTGTGATGTCATGCTATCGTTTTCATAAAACTGGGAATAAGCAAAATCAAACTTTTAACATGTTAATTTGTGAAATTTGTAGTAAACTTGATTTTTTTAGAAAGCTGGAATATGGCAAGTACAAAATTCAGAACAGTGAAGACTCAAAGATTCCAAAGAAAACACATTGCCATACATAATTATTTGCTATTAAATTTCATGGTGGGTTTACCAGTAATTTTTTTATGCTATATAATCTTTTACATATTATATAATAGACCTTTCTAGTGCTATCCTTACTTTTCTTCAGATTCTATTCACTGTCTCCTTATTCTTCTTTTTAGACTCTTGTATCTTATTGATTATAAAAGCTTTTAACTATAGTGACTTTGATGATTGCTATTAGCCTCATAGAGTCACTTTAGCTATACATTCAAAGAACCAGAAGTACCTAGTTCCATTTCTTCCTGGAGTCGCTCTTATCTCACAGGAAAAAAAAAAAAAAAGAAAAACAATGAAAAGAGAAATTGGATCTAAAGAAAACTTCTTCTCTATCTCCTTTTTCAGTTTTCTCTCATATTCCTGACCTTCAATATTGGGATACATTAGGACTCAATCTTTGGTCTTCTTCTTTTGTTATCTACATTCAGTATTTCCATGCACAAATAGACTCTTATAGTTGCATGAACCTAAGTCTCAAAATTAAACATTTTGCTTAAAACTATATATAGAACTTTAGATGCATCTGACTGCCTAACAATATCTCCTCTTGGAGGTTTAATAGGGTATTCAGATTCATCAAATCTCCCAGTGGTAACTTAATACTCTTTCAAAATTTACTCTCCTACAATGTGTCCACATCAGTATACTCTCTGAGCCTATCAGGTCAATCTACCAAACAAATTTTAGCATTTCTCCTGCAGAAAAGGATTATTCAAATCTTAAATATGCCAAACAAAAGCTTGTCTTCAGCATTGGCTCTTTATAGGATGCTGGGGGATGAGTTCTAAGCTCTTATATAATAGTCTGGTTGATTGACTGAGCGATAAAATTTGTTTTGTTTAATGTCTGACACCTTGGGTCATGCTATACAAGTTTCACCAGATAATTTTTCTTAATAATGTGATTTATGATTAGTTGGGGTTTTCCAGATACACAGAACAAATAAGATGATTGGATGGAGATGACTAAACACAAAAGGGAAGTTATTATTTGCTCATCTGTTTATGGAGGCCGAAAAGTTCCATTATATGCTATCTTTCAGCTAGAGACCAAGAAAGCTGGTGGTATCCTTCAGTTTAAGTCCAGGTGCAAAGAATTAGCATATTGTATGTTCCAGTCTAGGTTGGAAACCCCAAGAACTAGGAACACAGTATCTGAGGGCAAAAGATGGATGTGTAGGTTCAAACAGAGAGGTGATTCACCCTTCCTCCCACCTTTTTTGTTTCATTCAGCTTCTCAGAATCCGATGAAGCCCACTAACTTCAGTAAAATCAAAAATCTCTGTACTCACTTTACTAATTCAAATGCTAATCTCTTCCAGATATCACATGTCCAGAAATATTTAGCAGACATATATCATGGATAGAAAAACTCAGTATTATAAAAGCATCTGTTTTCCTCAATTTTTTTTTTCTGTATGGTAAATGGAATCTTAGTGAAAATTGAAGATAAATAAGTGTCAACATAATATGAAAAAGGAAAGTGGAAGAGCGGTGTATGATGAAGTTATGATAAATAATCAACAGACTAATAAGATAAAATAAAATCAACAGACACATGCAAATGGAGATAGCTGTAGAGAATGTGGTCTGGTCCATAAACGTTGACTAGGCTATGCATATGGAGATACATATTTTGCTTTGTACCTCACACTACACAGAAAATATCAATAACTAAAAAGAAATTAAAATTAAGAATGTCAATCCATCAGAAAATACCATTCATGCAATGAAAAGACAAATTAGAAAAATGGACTAGGGGTTGCCACAAGACATCTAAATGGACAATAAGTTAGAGTTTGGAAAAGATATGGAACTCACATGCTCATGTACTACTGGAAGAACAGTATATTGGTTCTATGGTTTAGAAAACAATTTGGCACTATATACTAAAGCTGAACATAATCTTACTCTATGACCCAGCTAGCGATGGCAACATCTATGGAAATACACTGTAGGCAGAGTAAGCTGCAAGTCCAAAGAAAACATATTCAAGCAGTAATAGAGATTGACATAACTGTTATTCCTTTCCTTCTTAATCCCTCTCACTGGAGTGAAAATGATTTGATCTGCTATTTGGTTCACTGATGTGTTCCCAACATAAAATAAAAAAGTTCAATAAATGTCAATGAAATAGTGAATGAATGAATGAATGAATGAAATCTATCCAGTTTCCTGGTATATCACTAGCCTATCTTTATTATTATTTAATTGGCATAAAGCTAATAAATAAGATTTAATTAAGTAATAGCTTAAATATTCAATAATTCATTTTAAATGAAATGATCGGTAGAGGATTATGGGAGTGTTAGTGGTGGGACTGGTGTGATAACATGTATCTGTCAAATTATGAACTGTAAATTTAAATCACATATTGTATTACTAGTCAATACTATCTTAAAATAATACAACTGAGAATGAATAATAAAAAAATACTTATTAAAATAAATGATTAGGGGATAGCAGATTCTGCCCCAGGATCATGTTTCTTAAAGTACTTTTGGTGAATCATTAAATGTACAAATGTTTACCAAAAATAACAGCCTCATAACTGTATACCAAAACTCTAATTTCCATGACTTTTCTCTAGAAAATCACACTGTAATTAAGCATATTAAAATTATAAAAAAGCATATCAAATTTAAAAGCATATAAAATATCAACTACAAAAGTTACATAATTGATAAGAGCTACAGTTTAAAAATGCTCCTGTAAAAATTTTTCAGTTCATAGATTGACCTGATCCTGCAATCTTTTTTTACCAGATTGTATTAACATTCTGGAAAGTCAATGCTCCTCTACAAGTACTTTGGGGGATTCCGGTAAACAGCCTTTGCTGTAAGGTTCTGCTGAGGCAATGCAAAATAAAGGTCAAAGACGTAGCTGAGAAGGAACAACTTGCAATATATTGAGGAGTCTACAGTATTCTCTGTCCTTTTCCTTTGGCAAGATTTTAGTTAAGGACTTACTAAAAAGGAGAAAAGGATTAATATCATGCAGAATGAAGAAGTAAATGAAATAAAACACTATGGCAGGATTCCACAAAACCAAAAATCTTGCTCTTTTCAGTGATTAGAAAAGGTTTAAATCCAAAATGAAGGTGCCACATTCTACTGTGACAGCCCCCAAGAGAAGGTAGGTTTTGTGTGTGTGTTTGTGTGTGTGTTTAAATAGTCATGATAAACCACAAAAGTAAGGACAAAAAGGAGTGAGAGAATCAACAATGTGATGATCCCCACATCTGTGTATTTGGATGTGGCTGAGAGAGTATTTGGTGTTCTGATAAATGACTTCTATATTTTCCCTTTTCTAATAAAGTGACTTTGAAATTGTTCCCACATTTCACAAGTGTTCTCCATATATTTTCAAGTCCAATATTGCTACTTCTGAGATCTATCTCTATTTACACTTAGGATCTATGCCTTCTACATAAGTAAGATTAAGCTTTCTTAATAGCAACTACCCTTTCCAGTAAAAACAAACAACAAACATTTTTATTCAGCATTACACAAATAACCATATGTAATTCTCTGAAGTGAAAATGCCATAAAAGATATATACATACACATTCTTTCAGCTAAATTGGTACCATAAAGCTGTATTACAAATATGAATAATGCTTTTCGGCAGCATGTTTAGGGATACAGTTTAGAGATACTTTGGTTGTTCTACCTTTTGCAGGATAAGACATTAAAAGAAATCATTACATATATTATTGAAGATAAAACTGTTGGGTTATAGCATTTTTAATATGGTGAACCCAGGCCAAATATTGAAGCTAGCATTTATTTTATTGCTTTTGACATCTTTTGTTTAAAGGCTCTCAGAAATGAAAAATTCCAATAAAAGTCATACTGAAGTTTATTGATATAATCTCTATAAAGTAAAAATCTCAATAAAAATTTATGTCACCTGTTTTAATGAGAAGAAGGAAATGGAATCACTCTTAGAGACATTTTTAAATGGTCAATCAGATATAATTTAACTATCGCCTGGATATCTTTATACCACTGGATATTACAGAATGTGTTTTCAGTAGAAATGTTTCATTGATGCCTTTTATTTCACAGAGACTTGACAGTTTCTACAATATTCCTCACTATACTGATTGTAATAAGCAATTCAATATAGAGATAACTGTTACCTAGGATATACAAATAATGTATTTATTCCCCTCCTACCTTCCTCTGGTTTGATGGTTCTCAAAGAACCATCAATATACTAGAATACATACTTGAAAAGGTTGACATTTTATTGAAAGTTCTTTAAAGGGTTGTGATCCTATTAAATATGCATTATGTTTATTTCATTGAAAGTTAAGTTTGGAGGCACAAACAATGAATTTATGTTTGGGCTTCCTCATAATTTGTGTAACTATAGGTATGAATAAAATAAACATCTAAAATCTCCATACCTAGCTATCTTTCATGGCCTAAGGTTAAGTCTCAACACTATTACAACTATGGTTCAATCTCTGGCAAGGCCAGTAAACTAAACTATATATGGGCCAGTAGACCTTTCCTGCCTGCCCACTGCTCACCTCAGCAGTGTATTTCAGTAAAATATGCCTGTTCTGCTGTCCACTCTGTCTCTGGTGAGTCTTATCCTCCTGCTCCTCTGGCCTATACTCAATTATTCTACTCTAAGAAAAAATATAAAAATAAAGTTCCCAGAAGTTAGAACTATTTTTGCTTTAATCATGTGGATATTAAGAATTTTTTCATAAATAACATGGGGATGTATACATATAAATACATACATATTATATATATTAAATTTTAAAATGTCTATATATAAAATTTACTAATATTATCTGTCACTTTTTATAAATTGAAAAAAATTCTTCTGTAATTTGCCTCCAATCAAACTGTCTAGAAAGTAGCTAACTTTGGCTGGAAAGGAGAATTTTTCTCATGTAACTGCTCACTAACACTGGGTTTTCCTAAGGATTGTGTACTTTTCACTCTATGTATGTTTTTACTGGACAATCTTTTCAACTATTTTGTCTTATAAATTTATTTTTTGAGCCAAACATGATGTATAGAATCTGAGGTAAATTGTCCTTTAGTGCAAGGTTTTATGTTAAAATGGACTGGAGTTAAGTTTTGTTGAAGTATTTTCTGTAATCACAGATACTATAAAGGCATACATTTCTTTTAGTTTTCTTGATTGTTTTATCCTTTTAGTGTTTGTGTTTTCTTAAGAACTCTTTTTTAAATAGAATATGCTATTCAGATCTTCCAGTTATAATGAAACCATGTTGAACCATGGAAATATCAAAGAAAGCAGATTCTATAATCTTTAGTGAAACTGAAACGCTAAGATGTGACCTTCATATCTGTGCATTAGTCTGTTTTTGTTTCACCTTATATGGGGTAGGAAAACTAAAGTCATTCAAGTTGGTTAACTGCAACTTTCCCAGATAGATAACACTGGTGAAAGCAATTCCCATGGAAGGCAGGTTTTTGTTATAGAAAATATTGTGGAATCTTTCAAAATTTTAATTTTTCCCTTCTGTGTCTGAGACACACACAGTTTTTCATGGAATTTCACTGTGAAACTACACTCAAATATATCCTTTCTTTATGAGTATTTATTTCCTAACTTTGTAAGAACTCTGTCATACCCCTTACATGGTACTTGTAGTTGATAAATATTTGTTTTGTTATATTATATTTACATTTTTTGACTTCAATACACTTGCACATTATGTTTCATGGATATTCTTATAGGTGTGTAGCTATTTTACCACTAATAAATTATTCATCTTATTTTATTATGCTCACCTTATCTTGTAATAAGCCTATACACACACGCCACACACACATAATACTATTGAGCATATTTTCTGGCATTTAATCATTTTCTATTGTTTTATCAATTTCTGTTTAAATATATTTATTTCATTATAATAGTTTTCTCCTTATATCTGATAAGTTTAATTTCCCTCAAAATATACTTATTTCTCTTTTTAAAAATACATTTCCTGTTTTTTTGTTAAATTTATATTAGATTAGATACATAAATACATTTACTATGTCATAAAATATTGCATATATTTTCAACAAGAAAAATCAAAGATACAATAATTAAAATTGTTTTAAATTTAGATAATAATTTGTGTTTTTTTAAGACTTATTTTACTTACTCATATAGAACTGGGGTACAGGGCAGTCAGAGGCTTCACCAGAGACAGAACTGGGAGCAGAACAGGCAGATCCATGAGGTACAATTGCTGAGTGGAGCAACGGGTGGGTCAGGAGATGTCTGTTCTGCCATGTGGGTCACCCCCAGGGTTGGGGTTCTTAATGCTATGCTACCAGGAGGGCCGTACATAATAATTTGGATGAAGTCAATGTTTTATTCTCTTTCCATTTGACCATTAAAATTTGAATACTAAAGTTTCATATTGTCGATTCCCAGAGAGTCCTGAAATGGGAATAACAATGGCCTTACTATATTAATGAGTAAGCATACACAATTAAATGGTAAGTAGCATATCTAATGACCTATCTAGTGGTGATGGGACTAGGAGATATAAAAAAGAAAAAATTGTATTACCTTTAAAAACAGTTATCATGTAAATTTGATAACAGATTACAACTGGTTTAGGGACAAAATAAAATTACAAGCCAATCTCTCTCATCCCTTAGAGTTAAAAAAAGAAATCTAAAATGCATTGGAAATTAGTACATTTTGAATAAGTTGGGTATATTCTGTTAACGGAATAATGTGGCTCAATATTAGGAAATTTATCAATTTCTTTTACCACATTTAACAGATTAAAGTTAAGCAGAACATACTATTCTGTAAAAAGACATTGATATAAGACAAACAAAAGAAAAGAAAATTGACCTACTCATGGTTAAAACAATTTAGTTAGTAGGTGGAAATTTCCTTAAATTAAAATACATTTATAACAGATCTGAATTAAAATTATAAGGAAGTCAATCTTTTGAAAATATTTAAAATCAGGAAAGTTTAAAGAAATAAAGTTTGTAATAATTAGAATGATTTTATTTGTAGATGCTGGTTCTACATAGAATTCTATAAATTCTGGGACCTCCTTGTTGGAACAACGGTTTGGAGAATAGCACTACAAAACTTGCTGTAGCACTTCAGCATAGCTTTAATTTCTGGCCAGGGAGGTGACCCACATGGCACAGCAAACCTCTCCTGTCTCTCCCGCTGCTCCCCTCAGCAGTGTACTTTGTCAATCTATCTGCCTGCTCCCACTCTGTCTCTGGTGAATCCTCTCACTGCCCCTGTACCTTTGGCCTGTAGCCCAGTACTATATGCATAAAAAATATTTTAAAAAAGAATTCTATAAATTCTACATCCTATATAATTCAAAGATTTTAAAAGACAAATTGTTAGAATTACCAAAAAATTAGCAATATTGTTACATTTTTACCATTAAGTCAAAAACATCTGCATTTAATAACAATTAAAATTTATTTTAATGTAACAGAAATTAAGACAGCATAAACTTATAGGAGGCGTAAGTGACTGAAGTATAAATAATTGTATAAGAAACAATAAAACTTCAAAAAATATATTAAAATCCCAAATGAGAGAACCCTAATATAGTTATTAAAAGAAAGATTAGGGCCCTCCCTGGTGGCGCAGCGGGTTAAAGCACAGCACTGAGAATCTAAAGCCGCTTCCGCATGAGTTCAATCCCCGCCTGCCCCGGAGGTGACCACATGGCATGGCAG
>NW_004567131.1:15431521-15456622 GCF_000260355.1 Condylura cristata | reverse complement strand
CCACCCCTAAGCCTCTGGTCTGTACCCCAGTTCTGTATACACAAATAAACATGTACTTTCTGTCTGTTTTCTCCAATATGATCTAGATTCAGTACAATTATGGTCTAAATACTATCATACATCATATGGCACTTTACAAGTTGGTACTAAAATTTCTATGGAAATGTAAAATTCTAATATAGTATAGGGTATCTAAAAGAAGAACAAATTAACGAGACTTATCCTTTCAGATATTGAGAAACAATAAAGATCACATTATTAAGAGTCTGAAATACAGTGGAGTTAAATAAGATTAATAGACTTGAGTCAAGACAGATACATTGTATTTGGAAAATCCAAATTTTAAGTAAAAAAAAATAACTAGTTTTTTTCAGTAATCGTTGGTAGATATTAGTTACATATGTGGAAATTAAATATCTGTATCACATACTATACTCTCAAATCAATCACGAGGTAATTAGGATTAAAGACCATGTCTTCAGAACATTAAATATAATTGGAAGAGATCATTACTAAGAAAATAAAAAGGTCAATGAATCAATAAGAAAGAGAATAATTAATCAGAAAAATCAGCAAAAAGAACCTCAATTTTGTAAGAGAGGAAATGGGAATCCTTAATGTGCAAAATGTCTGCCTGATTAATAATCAGGGAATTTCAAATTAATGTTATAATTTTATGCACAGATTGGCAAGAAAAAATAAAAACATTTGTTTGTATAAGAAATTCAATACATATATCCAGCTGATATGAGCATGAATTATATAACACCTCTAAGAATGCAACTGAATATTAATAAGCTGAATAGATATATGCTCTGTGACTAGTAATTTAACTGTTAGGTGAACATCCCAAATAATTCAATATTGTAAATAGTCACATCATTTGTAAAGTTAAGAAGTTGAAAGCAATTCAAGTGCCAGCAGTAGAACAGCTGGCAATAACACAAAGTAATATGATACAATAGAAATAAACTACGGTTATACATTTTATAATAAAAGGGACAAATAAAAACAAGTAACAGAAGAACATCTGTATTTATATCTATCTCTATATATTGCCATTAAAATACATAGTATAATTTTATTTTTATCTAGGTTACCAATGAAACTCATAACAAAAAATTAATTTTTATAGAAAATTATCATCATAAAATCAAAATGCTAATTACTTCCAGAGAGGAAAGGAGGAAAGACTGGAATAAACTCCAAAGAGTATCTAGAGGGGAATTTTCAAGAACATTGACAATCTTCTATTTACTTAGCTGCACTAAGTTCTATTTACTTAGTACAATGCATGTATATAATTGTTGATTTGTATTCTTTATACCATATATATACATGTCATTTCTAAAAGCTAGAATGAAACAATTATAATGATGTTAAGTGATGCACACATTTCCTCTGTCCAGAAATACATATACCCAAAATGTAAAACATATATTTAATTTTTTGGTATTGGCAATGAGTTACTTTTGGACAGTTTGTTCAAGTTACCATACTAAAGATGTCTTTAAGTGACCTAAAATATCTTCTTGAAGGGAGATAGTGGATTTTATAATAAAATAACTAAATTTTTGTGCCCTTAGGAGAATGTTCCCCTGATTTCACTCTAAGACTTTACCAGCTTTTGTAATTTATAACCCCTTTATAAAAACTTTATTCAAGTATTGTTAAATTATCCTGACAATATATTTTATGAAGATTCCTGCATCATCCACAGTGATGCCTAAAGTGACTTACCTATCATTTTAGAAATCCAAACAAAATTATGAGGTTGTTTTGCCATAAAAAGGCAAAGTAAGCTAGAGCAGAAATGCAATGCATCCCTAATCTAGACAAAAATAAGATAATTTTAGATAACTATTCCATTGCTTGTACAATTGGACATAGTATGCTCATTTTGTAATATCTTTGCTATTTTCTTGTTATCCAGTTAGCTTGAATGGATTAAACAATTAAAGCTGCTTTCATTTTTTTTTTTTTTAAGATTGATTTATTTGTACATACAGAACTGGGGTACAGGCCAGAGGCTCAGGGGTGGCGAGAGGCTTCACCAGAGACAGAGTGGGGAGCAGAACAGGCAGATCGACGAAGTACACTGCTGAGGGGAGCGGCGGACGGGTCAGAAGAGGTCTGCCATGCCATGTGGTCACCTCCAGGGCAGGCGGGAATCGAACTCATGCTGATGTGGCTTTAGCGTCTTAGTGCTGTGCTTTAACCCGCTGCGCCTCCAGGGAGGGCCAAAGCTGCTTTCACTTTTAAGGTCCTGGTAAATTGTATCGTGATATAAAAATCCGTATACCCTGATAACCATTGATACTTCCCCTAGTTTCCCTTCTTTAATGTTAGAAGCTAAGGGTGGTGAAATGTCACACAAAGATTTCAATTCAAGATTTTAAAACTCAGGAGCAGCCTGGAAATTGTTTAAATAAAATAGATATCGACTTTATTGAATTGGCATAATATTCAAGTTGCTGGCAGCTCTTATGGAGAAGAAAGATTGAAGACAATATTGCATCTCTTTATACAGATTTGCCTACAAAACACTTGCCCAACATCATTAACAGACATTTACCCAAAGTTTCTTTTTTCTCTCTATCACTACCATATTCAACAAATTATTTTGTGTAACATTTTCTTTTTATTAAACAGTATATTATAACATTTATATGTCTCAGGTATGCATTATTAAAAGCAATAATGAGTGTATACTACATTATATTAATAGGTGAATGTTCAATTTTATACTTCACCTTTAATTATCCCCTTGTACAGATTCACTCTCTCCTCTTACTACTTCCTTTGGGTAAACACTAATTGATCTTTCAGTCTGAAAACATATTTTTGCTTCATCTATTTGTTTTCTCTGTATGCAATAGAAGATAAGATTATACTGGGCCTCCCTGATGCTGCAACGGCTTCTGCCTCAGCACTATGAAGCTATCCACAGCCTCGGCAACCTGAATTCAATCTCCTGCCCAGGGAGGTGACCCACACAGTGCAGCAGACTTCTTGTCTCACCCACTGCTCCCCTCAGCACAGTGTATTTCAGTCAATCTGCCTGTTCTTCTCCCTATTCTGTCTCTGGTGAATCCTCTCAGCCCCAACACCTGGGCTGCACACCAACTCTTGTATGCATACATAAATACTTTTTAAAATTTTTAAACTTTTAAAAATATTATACAAACATTTTGGTAACTACATCTCTGATTAGGTAAAACATTTTTTGGAAGAATTTTATGTGGCCAGAGATAGGTAAGAACAAAGACTAGACTGTTTAAAGTATAAACTATTGACAAAACTTTTAAAAGCAACTGTATTGTCCTAATGGATAATAACTGCCTTAGTGGTAATACAGTGTGTTTGGCATTGGGGATTTTGTATGTTTTGCTTCATTGAAATTTATAAAACTGACCATAAACACATAATCACCCTTATGCTTTTGCAGTACCTTGCTATTCCTCCATGAAAAGTCAATCTATTCCACTTGAAATTGATTAAATGTTTGTGACTTCACTAACAGATACAAGGAAAGTAAAATTATGTGATTCTGATGACTATGTCATAAAAGAAAACACAGTTATCCACATGACTCTTTCAGGATGACTACTGGTGGAATCCAGGCCAATATGCATGTCTCATCAGGTAAAACAGAGATTTCTAGTTCTTAGCACGGAGTTCCTAAACAGCCATCTGTGGCTACCTGAATGCCTAATGAGAAGATTCTTCATCCCTCAGCTCAATCTGCTTCAAATATTGCTCAGTCTTTTCCAACAAACTTGCCAAATTAAAAATTTTGACCAACACAAATCCTTATTTAAACTGCAGTACAGGGTGTTTGTTTTTTTTTTTTGTTTGTTTGGTTGTTTGTTATTAAATATATCAATATATAACTGGAATAAAAGGTCCAGGAATCATGACTAGGTAGAAACTAATAAAGAAGTGAGCTCAGAAAAATAAATAAGTAAAATTGGATGAGGTTTGAAGGGACTTTACAATCAAAGCTTCTTTAAGTTCTTCAAAAGAAAACATTCTGTGGGACCAATGGAAAAGGTTATTCAAAGTAAGGCTCGAACTAAAAAGATAATTCAAAAAAGATAATTAGATTATTTAATCTCTGCTTTAATGAACTTTCTTTGGGTGCATCATTACCTTGAGTTTTGCACTGAGGTAGGGATTATCACTGCAGATAAAACTTTCTAGAATTCTCGGCAAGGAAGATGCCAATAATTATTGAGACATAATAAAATCATCTTAACTTCTGGAGGCTGAAATTTGGAACTGATGAATACAATGTGTAAATTATAACAAAGGTGCTATGTTATATGCATTAGTAATTTAGAGGTTTATTTTCTTTGATATGGATGGTAGTAAAATAAAAGGTTATTTACATGACTAAAATTCACTTCTGTAAAATTAGTGGATATACATTTTAAAACTATTGTTTACATATTTATGCCCATATCTAAGGAAGGCAAAACATATTCTATAGGGAATATATTTTCTGGAGGGGTATTAAAAAAGCACTTTATAATATCTTGTATCATGTTTATTTATTTTGTTTACTTGTTTACTTTGACCAATTTTTTATAGATGGTGGATACTATGAGATCAAGCCATCTTTGGGAAGCATACTCCCTAAAACTTTGCTTATTTGGTGGAAAAAAGTAAGAACAACAATTTCTCTCTGTGGCTCACCCAACTTCCCAATATATCCCCAAGTGAATGCTCAGATAATTATAAGAAGTATACTGTTGGGCAATTAAAAAATGTCTCACTCATCTTCCACTCTCTTTGATTCAACTGAATATCATACAAAAAGGTTAAAATTGAGTGGTTCTATTTATAGTTTAACTACATAAAATGTGGAAAAAAGAAATGTGAGGGTAGAATATCCAGTTGACTATACAGTAAAAATCAAGGGTCCCTTACTCTTATTTTGAGGATATTTTGTTTTATTTAGATTATTTTCATACACTATTTGTACCAACGATTAATACATATCCATCCTTTCCTAGTTATGTAATGTTAAGAAGTAAACAATGTTGTTGCCATAGTCAGGTTATAGGGTCCAGAATGTATTAAACTGGTTTTCAGCTAAACAAGCCCTAAATCTCAAAATTATCAGCATAGGAATGAAACTAAATGTACATACAAAAGATTCTTTAGGTAATCTTCAATAGAGTCAAATCCACAGTAAAAACATTTTTAAAAGACTTTATGTGTATACCTATATATGTACATATATGCATGTGTGTGTATATATATATATTGTGTGTGTATATATATATATATATGTATATATATATACACAAATAAATCTATGTATACCTACCCTGTATATATTTTCACCACTGCTGAAATCTAATAAAATCTAATGAAAGATCATATTTCTTTAAAAATAATTCCTTTTCGATGCAAATTAAAACCACAATGAGATACCACCTCACCCCAGTGAGAATGGCACATCTTCAAACAACTAGCAACAACAAATGTTGGCGAGGATGTGGAGAAAAAGGAACTCTCCTGCACTGCTGGTGGGAATGCAAACTAGTACAACCACTATGGAAAACTGTTTGGAGGTTCCTCAAACTGCTAAACATGGAGATTCCCTAAGACCCAGCAATCCCACTCTTAGTTATCTACCCAAAAGACACAAAAACACTGATTGGAAAAGATACCTGCACCCCCATGTTTACTGCTGTTTTATTTACAATTGGAAAGACATGGAAGCAGCCCAAATAGATGACTAGATAAAAAAGATGTGGTACACATATACAATGGAATATTACTCAGCAACCAAAAAAGAGAAACAAATGCCCTTTGCATCAACTTGGATGGAGCTGGAAAAGATCGTGCTTAGTGAGATAAGCCAGAAAGAAAAAGAAAAATACCAGATGGTTTCACTCATAGCAGGAGTATAATGGACCAGGCGAGAAAATAACAAGAATAATGAACAACCATATACCAGAGACATTTTGCGGGGGTGGAGTGGGGAATGGGATCAAAAACGGGGGTGGGGGAGGGAAGTGCACGGGATTATGGTGATGGCACATGGGTGACTTGGTGATGGGAAACCCGCAGGGATTACAATTGAGATGGAAAAAAAAAATGTACAAAATGATGTAAAAATAAACTGTTATAAAAATAATAATAATAATAATTCCTTTTCCTTAAAGCAAGAAGAGAAATGCCAGTATATCTAACCAACCAATATAATTTTACTGAACTAGTACATAACTACTAGACATTTGGGAAACTGACATTCTATAGGGCTTTCAAATTCTTTAACAAGTAGACATATGACATACAACTTAATCCACAGAGAAAAGCTTTAAATTGGGTAAAATCTTTTCCTATTTCAGGGATGTCTACCTTGAAAAGTGAATGTCAATTTAGTATAAAAGAGGTAATAAGGAATACTTTAAATTTTACAGTGATGCTGGTGTATATTCACATAAATATTGTATAAACAAAGTATTAAAGTATTAGATACAGTCTATTTACCGTTACATTTAGTTTCTTTAAAAGTTTTGGTTAACTGAAGTCAACAAAAGTTCAATTATTTGTGTGTTGTTTATTTTCAAAAGTAAATGTACTAAAGAGTACTTTATATATTTATGCATCTTTCAGAAAGAATCAGCTAGCTGATTTATTCATGAAACATTGAGGGGACACAGAAGAATCCCCAGAGTACTGCTAATTTTCAAATTAAATATACATAAATTAATATACATCACTCTAGGAGCAAAATAATTCTAGAAAATGCATGGAATTTATCATGAACTATTAAAAAAGGCATTTAGTAATTACTGGTAGTGAGAACAATTTATGAAATAAACACTTTTTTCTATTGTATAATAATGAAGCTTAGATTTAGATAATCCAATTACATTTAGTAGTAATTTCTTTTAAAATAAATAAAATTTTCTGCTCACCTTAAAGGAAAAATATTAATATCCAAGATATAGAACTTTGAATAAAAAAAAAACTCAAAATACTAATAAAGCTGCTATTACCATATTAATTCAGACTTTGTTACATAATAAGCTCTATCTTATGAACTTGCCTAAAGAATAATGTATGAGTGAGCATAAACATTAATTCAGTGGCCTCCAGCAAAATTGGTATGTAATTGGCTATATCCTCTCATAGATTTGTTACTTGCATTGTTAGTTAAGCTAATTTACAACAGATTTAGGAATTAAGAATACGGGATCTGTTTGACAATGAGAGGTTCAATAATTTGCTCTTTATCAGAGGTTAGTAAACTGTGATTTGAGTCCAAATTTGCCCCTACCACCTGTTTTAAAAAAATGTTCTGGAGCACATTCATTTGAACATTGGCGATGGCTGCTTTTTCTATGCTGTATAAGAATTGAGTATTTGCTTCAGAAAACATATACCCTGTGCTAGTTCATCTTTAAAAAAATGTTGATCACTATTCCTAGTCACTTAGTAAGAACTGCTTTCAAAGCTAGAATTTTCTGATGCTAAACTGTCCCTTATCTGTAACATTACATATGCTAAATAAAGGGGGAAAATCATGGAGGGTGGAAAGTAAAGAATAAACTCACCATATTTTTAACAAGTTGTCTTGAAGATCTGTGAAACCAAGTACTGAATTTAAATTTTGTCTTAGAAATATATCACCATTATAGATATAAATCACACATGTATGTGTTTATGGATTCAAGTACATCTTATAAAATATGGGAATAACAACACTCAGTTTTTCTGTAATAAAGGGCCATGGAAGAATGGGGTTCCTGACTCCATTTTATCTGTTTTGTTCTATAATTTGTATTTCCAGGCCAGATGGATGGAAAGCCTGTCTAATTTAACTGGAAATAATCTAAAATAGTTTGACATTATTTTTAATCTATAATGTAGAACTGTTATTTAGATATATAAAAAATATATCTGAAGTCACTAGTTGAGTAGTTTTGATTACACATCAAATTAAAATCCTAAATGTTAAGAAAAAAAAAAACCTATAATTTGGCATCACATTTAGTTTTTCAAAAAAGAATGTTAATTTTACAGTGGATAGAACTTGATAAAAAATATATAGTCATTTTGACTGATAGACATATTTAAGTTTATTTCCTACAACACTGGTACAAAGAGAGAATACCACTTACACTGAGGGAACATGTCTGAAAAGTGAATTCTAGAACTTCACACTGAAATTCCAAGGTCACTTGGAATTAGCTTCAACTGTCTTCAAATTTTACCCCCATTCTCACAGTCAAATGCCAAAATTTATGACCAGGTACAACAATGTTCTTTAAGATAAATGTGGAAATGAACTGTAATCAGGAACTTGGGCTACCCTAACTTGTGAAACAATTCTTTACATTACTTTTAGGATGTGAATTTAAAGCTAATATAAGTCCAGCAGATTAACAGTTTAAAAATTAAGTTGCAAAATGACCAAATTTCATTATTCAAAGATTAAAATGTTTTAATATTGAAACATTTGTCAGATTTAAGAAAATATGAGTCAAATCACAATTAATGTTTTTTTCAGCCTTAATATTTGAATAAGTAATAAAGGGATATTGCTTTTTCACATATCAACATATATCTTTATTATAGCATGCCCACTTTCCCCTTAACACAGAAACAAAATCCTGTTGCCATATTATTATTTTGTTTTGTTTCGTTTAGGTTATGCAATATTTAAATTTCTTATCCCCTGTATCAGATGTTAATATTTTGCTCAGTTTGTGATGATTAAAGCATTAAACCAAGATGAATTTACAGGAGAAAAAATAGTATAAAAATGTTTCAACATGTAGTACAGTTTGTTCATATTATGAATCAGCACAAAGTTATAAAATGTTCTGAATCATATAGTATTGTAAATGACATAAATGGGCATTTCAAGAAATTCTGTAGGAAACAGAAGGAACTTGCTAAAGAGAAAGTATGCTCAAATGAGAAGAAACCCTATACATTAGTGAGATGAGTTATAGCAATTAAAGTGTACTGCATTTTAAATCAAAACTTCAGAAAAACCCAAATTTACAAAGAAAAATTAGAGAATGAGATTTGGAAATTAAATCTTCAATTTTGTAAGTACAAATCTGTGTAATTTTTATGTGCTAATTCCACAGAAGAAAATCTGGCATAGTAAATGAAACTTCCAATCGGTGTGCCTGGAAGAATGGCTGGGAAGGGCTTCTGAGGGCACTCCGCAACCTGAAAGTAACTCTTGGGCTTTCACGAAGAAAAATAAAAAGAAAGTAAAAGTCTATGAACTTGGAAAGAAAGGGGAAATAAAACTAAAGTACCATCTATCAAATTGGTGAGTGCTCTGTGGAAAATGTATGTGTTTCTAGAGAAAGAAGAAAAAAAAAAAAAGCAGATTGCTATAGACACCAATTTTGTTTTTGCTGGAATCATCCCACAGACTTTATACTCTTCCCTCCCATCTGTTCACAGGCTGAAAAGTCATGAAAAACAAAAGAGCTATTGAGTAAAGTATATTCTATTGATATTTACAAAGGCATGCATAGATTTGGGCTTTATCAAGTATATCATTCTCTCAAGGAGATTTGGAAATTTACAATGAAGGAAATGAGAACTTCAAATATACCACATAGGCAAGGCTCAAAGTAATAATATATAGATAGATAGTTTCAAGGTTCACTAACCAAAGGCCACCATGAACATATATTTGTGGTCACATTATTATTATTTGGTTGCCACAGCAAGGGGACCATATTTTAATGAACTTTAGCAGGGCTTCAGTGAGTGAAGAAGAACTAGGAAGGAGTCCTTATGTTATTTTTAGATGATTCTGAAGAAGTATTCAGGAAGGGGGATCCTATACAGGATTGTCTGCTATCAAGAAGCAGGGGCTAAATTCACTAAGGTGATATCGAAATAATTTTGTCTCCAAGGTACAAAGATTAAAGTGGCACTAGGATTATAAATGGTAAGAAAACACTTGAATTTTTAATGTAGAATGTGTTAGTCCTTTGGAACTTCACCCTGTAGCCTTTTTTTTTTTTTATAGAAATACTGCTATGTTAGGAACATTGCAGTTTATTACCAATTGGGCAGATTTTCATATTAAAGCTTTATCTTATATAAAAATACATAATATTTATTAGTTGTTAACACAGAAGAAATAGTTGTTCAATGTGAATTAAAACAGGCAAACTGATTATTCTGGTAATTCTACACAAATAAAAAAAGTATATACATGTAAAATCCAGATTAGACTGCACTGCATCATAGATTAGACTACACACACCACATCACTAAACTGGCTGTCACAGTTCAGTAGAGAATTACAATCATTAAGTTACCTGAGTATGGTAGCCTTCATCATAAGGATTTGAGAGCAAGAGAAGAAAGAAGGGGTGGTCAGATAGCTTCATAACATTATCTTATATTTAATGTCAAATATGTAGAGTAAAGCTTTCTATAATTCTTGAATATAAATAATGCACTAGTCACTTGCTTGGGCTGACTGGCATGTTTAAGTCTTACATAAAATTAAGAGATGCTTCTTAAATCCTTTTTCTGGGCCCACTGAGTTCTTAATGGGAGTAGCATAAAAATTAAATGAAAAATGTCTAAACAACAGGGTTTTGAATTACACATGATGCCATGTGGGCATTCAAAAGAAAACATAATGTTTCAGAATTTCTGTTTCCTCACTGGAAATCAGGATGATGATATATTCCTTTAAATGTCATTATTAGTGTTAACTAAAATAAGTGAAAATGTCTCATTCACACAAAGATTAAATTACTCTGTGTTAAATCTGACTGTGGACCTGATTCTTCTCATTCTAAAAACATACTTTCAAAATTTCAAGTAATCTCTGTGTTAATAAGAAACATCTATCTTAAATTCTTGTGGTTAAAGGGTTTCAAGTATCACAAATAGATGTAAATTGGCCTTAAAAGGCAGATAAGGGGGAGAGAGAGATAAGGAAAGGGAAGAAGAAAAGATTGGGAGGGGAAGATGGAAGAGGGCATGTGTTCAAAAGCATACTGTTTGGATTTCAGAGCACCCAGTAGATACAGAACTAAAATTGGGAATTAGTAAAGTCATTGGCAATGCAACCTGTATGCTAACCTACTTACGAATGTGTTTACCTTGTGCTTCTATCTTATTCACTTCAGATTTCTTAGTGTTTTACATCCATGTCTATCCTACAATCACAAATACATATTCATTAGTCAAGAAAGCATCCAAGCTGTGTAGCTGTCACTCATTTCAGCTCTTTAGGAAGAGAATGATTGCACAAAGATAGCAAAACTGACCATGACATGTAAACCACTAGCCAGAGACTTTGCTTCAAGGAATAGAATTGTGGTTGCTCTTGAACAAAGGATGTCAACAGATCATTGGATGTTGTGAAAATATAGTAAAATATATTTACCATAAATATCTAATAATAAATGTTCTTTTTCTAGACCATAGTAGCAGTAGTTACACACAAAAGTAAAATTTAATTAATATTTTTCATTTAAAGATTAATTTGACTAAAATAATAGTGGCTATCACTTGTGAGCTATTACTATCTGGGACAAGCATGGTAAAGGCATTTTCATAAACCCAGGATAGGTGCATTTCTTATTCTCAATTAGAGATGAAGACCTTTAGTTGAGAAGTGGTATTCAAACTGGCATATTTTTAAGATTGTACCTTGAGAATAGAATGACTCCAAACCCACTAAAAAGTCCAAATTAGATTTGGCTTTTGAATATCAGAACTTTGATAATAAGAACCTGAATGAAAATGGAAGACATTTTTTCAAAATAATTTAAAGTAACAGTAAAAATGCTTAATTTTAATGAGTCCAATCAACCCTAAAATAAGAAAATCAACACAGAAATTTCAACCTATTGTTTCAAAGAATGTATTTATTTTGCAATGTCTATCTTGTTTTCTCATGTCTGAGGCATATAATTTTGCATATATCTTTAGATAATACAAAGCATAAAGAAGAAAATGTGCAATTTTCTGTTCTAATTCTTAGCCATAAATTATAACCATTTAACTAATGCAACTCAAGAGTGTCATCTGTATTTAGAGAATCAGGTAACTAAGAGTTAATACCAGAACTGTACTTAAAATAAAGGTAAAATAAAAACTAGCCCTACAAAGAAAAAAAGCTAATGAAACAGGACACAGAGTAAGAATGAAGGTGACAAGGGCAAAATAAAAAAACAGTAATTATAACCTCTTGTGAGAGAACTAACTTTCAGAGCTGAAACCTGTCTTACAGTTTTGTGAACATGGAATTTTAACCTGATATAAAAGGAAGCAGAGTGTCAACTTGCACATTACAATTCAAACACACACAGATTTTCAGCAAACACATCTTCACAAAGGAAATAAAAGAGCCCAGTTTTATACAGGTTGCAGATCCTGAGCCAATTTTCTATAAATAACTCACTGATGTCAAGTGAATTACAGTCTTTTCCAGCTAAGGAATCTGTAGGCAAACCCAAAGTCTATTAAGAAGGAAATGACAAGCTTCAGGCACTTAATTGCATTAGCTCATCACCAGTAAAACACCAAAAAACCAAAACTAATCTGACTGGGAACTGACTGGAATAACATCTACACTAGGATGTTCTTTTCTCTTAAAAGCTTTTCACTTTGGAAGACAAAAATCTGTTTACTAGTTTGGACAAAGGCAACTTTATTTTCCCTTTTAATCATAACATACACTTATGTGCTTTGTTTACTTTTATTAGTATGTATAAGAATATTTTTTTGAAAACACAAACTGCATAATATTTATTGTACGGTTATTGGTGATAGGTACAATGACAGGTATCTCACTATACACATTATAAGTGAACTTTGTAAAGTGTTCTCTTCCCCTACATCACTCTCAAATTTCTTACTCGACTTTTCTATTGCACACAGTGGACACATACATAATCTAATTTCTTTATTATCAAGTAGCTATTGCCACTTATATCAGATACTGTCCATGCTTTGCCTAGATGTTGAACACTTCTGTAGATTTGTGTGCCTTAGTGTCTACTATCTCACACATGAATTTCTCAATACTATTTCCTTTGAGTCATGGAAACACATAAGCTTCAAAGAACTGGCCAACAGATGAGTAATCCCATACCATGACCCTGTAAAAAATACTTACAGGAATTAAAACATGAGAACTTAGTGTGGCTTGATCCCTCCATTTTGTAATCACGATAACAACAAAAACCTAATGTGACCAAACTTAAAAAAAAAGCAGGAATACACTCTGACCACTGAATTGTATTTCCTCTAAGATTACCTGTTAATGCACTGAATTGCACTCCCTAGGCCCCCTCCTCATGCTTAATTGCCTCTAACTTCATCCCTAAAAACTTGGGAAAAAAAAATGACTGTATTATATCCCTAATAAAAAGTACTGTGTCCATCTGGGGTTGATAATGGCAAAAGAAACCTCTGATTCTGAAGAGAACAACTTACTAGAAAAGGCCAAATACCTAGACTACTGTTACCTAGACTGGATGGGATGGAGGTGGAAGAAGAGATGATTATCATAATAATTAAACTGGATATGCAAATTTTGCAAGGAGAGGACTAACAATCTTTACAGCAAACCAACTGAATCCCAGTGACAAATTTCACAAAGGTGAATATTCCGCCAAAAACATACATATGTACTATATATGCATATATGCCCATAGATATTATTCATGACTATAGATACATACACATAAATGAAACCATCCAGTATTTGTCTTTCTACTTCTGCCTTATTTTGCAATGCTTAGTATCATCTCTTCCAGATCCACCCATACTGTTGCGAATGGAAAGAGTTCATCTTTTTTTTAATAACTGAGTAATATTCCATCATATATATATATATATGATGTATATGTGTACATATACACATATATATATATGTGTGTATATGTATGTGTATATGTATATGTATATGTATGTGTGTATATATACTGTCTTTGGGGAGTTTCCATGACTTGGCTATTATAGTGCTCTAATGAACACAGAAATACACTTAATACTTTCAAGTAAGTGTTTTACATTTTTGGGTAACTTGAATGTTAAACTTATATGTAGATAAGCTTATCTATACATGTGCTAGGGCTAGCTACACACACACACACAAACACAAAACAAGTACATATAACAAGTGAGCTCCCAAAAAGTTTCTATTTTGCATTAATATTAGTTTTCTTGAGTTATAACTACACTAAAGGTTTTCTCATTTGGCAATGAACAGATTTTGGTTACATAGAAACTAATACTTTTTCAACTTCCCATTAATCTATAATTATTTCAATATTTTTAAAGTCAAGAGGGCATATAATAAAATATTAAAACAAACAATAATTCCTCAATGCAACCAAAGGAAGACAAAAAAAATTAAAACAGAGGTCAAAATAGCAGATGGGACAAAGCAATATCAAATAACAATGACAGAATTAAACTCAAATATTTTAGTTATGGATATAGGATTTAATTAAGGCATGTATTCTATATTCTATATATGTTATTCTATACTTGAGGTTTGAAACCAAACCAAACCAATTTATGCTAATACCAGTAAAAAAAGTGGGTGTCTAGAAAGAGTACATTCGACAGAAAATGGACATGAAGGAGCCCTGCAGGGTGATGGAAATATTCAAGATCTTTGAGGTATGTGGGTTTCACATGTATATGCACCTGTCAAAACTAACTGAACAGTACATTCCATATGAGAGTATTTCTATGGATGCAAATTATACCTTAATTTTAATAGGTTCTTTAAAAAGAACTTCAGATTTCCCACCCCCACATCCACATGCATCATTTAGACTATCTCCTGGGAAGTCCACACTCCATTTGGATATCCCTGGAATAGAACAGTAAGTGATATGTGATACTTGTAGACACTTGGGAACTTTAGACAGCAAAGGCTGGGCATCCATTTTAATACTGCTATGTATTGACCAGATGCTATTCAAATACTTGTTTTAATGTCCATATTTGAAGAAAGGTCAAAACAAGGAGTCCTCATTTCTCCAAAGAAAAGGAGAATTTGTCATTCATTTGAAGTACATTATAAGTAGAATGCTGGCAACTTCTATATTGTGTAACGAGACAAAAAAAGTTGGCCCTTCCTGGTGGTGCAGCAGGTTAAAGCACAACACTAAGAACAGAAAGCTACTTCCACATGAGTTTGATACCTTTCAACCCCAGGGGTGATCCACATGGCACGGCAGACCTCTCCTGACCTGTCCACTGCTCCCCTCAGCAGTGTACTTCATAGATCTGCCTGTTCTGTTCCCCATTCTGTCTCTGGTGAATCCTCTCACTGCCCTTGCACCCAGTTCTGTATGCACAGATAAATAAATAAATCTTAAAAAAAAAGTAGGCCCTCCCTGGTGGCACAGTGGGTTAAAGCACTGCACTAAGAGGCTAAAGCCACTTCCACATGAATTCGATCCCTGCCTGCCCCGGAGGAGATCCACATGGTGTGGCAGACCTCTCCTGGTCTGCCCACTGCTCCCCTCAGCAGTGTACTTCATCGATCTGCCTGTTCTGCTCCCCACTCTGTCTCTGGTGAAGTCTCACCCTCCGCATCTTTGGCTTGTACCCCAGTTCTGTATGAATAAATAAATCTTTAGAAAAAAAAAAGTAAAAGATCCTTGGATAACTACAGTGGAAAATTCTACTAGACTAAGAAACACTAGACTCTAAGTATGTAAATCTAGCAATAAATCAGAAAATAAACAAACATACCTTACATAAAAACTGCTGTGAATCTGTGATTTTTGGGGAAAATCATCCTCTTAGGTACCATCTTTAATTCTTTGAAAATTTTCTTCTCATTTTTTAAAGAATTGAGTAATCTTTTGCCTTATATTTACTTACTATGGCCAATTCTCAGAAAGTGATTTTTTTTTTTTTGTATAGAAAAACTGTGGTGTAAACCAGAGATACATGGGGTGAAAGGATTCACCAGAGACAGAGTGGTGAGCAGAGCAGGTGGATTTACTGATGCACACTGGTAAGAGAAGCAGCAGGTGAGACAGAGAGGTCTGTTGTGCCATATGTGGACCAGCTGGCCAGAGATGGTGCTCAGTTCAGAAGGGTGCTAGTGCTGAGACTTGACCCGTAAGCCATCACGGGGGCCTCAAAAGTGATCTGTATGGCAAGTATTGATTGCATTCCCTAGCTATTTTTCCAATGCTATTATTTAAAATGCCTATAATATTAGTGAATAGTTCACCAAACAATGATGTTAACAGTATACAACATCATTGGCAATGTTATAAGGAATATTATAAAAAGGGTCTCATTTTTTAATAATATTTAAAACTCAATGAGCCTAGAAAATATAGTACCATAACAGACATAGGGATGTCCAGTTAGCAGATCCAGAAACAATAACTATATTAAGAATCAGGTCAACTCTATCTCAAATTAAAATATTTGAGATAAGAAAAGTGGCAATGTAGTATGTTTAACAATAACTCTACAGGTTTCTTCATAACCATAGCCCGTGGCATATGTCAACTTCTCATCTCATTGTGATGTCCTTTGTCTCAGAAATAATGAATCAGAATTTTACTCTTTCCTCTTATATATTTCAGAAATACCACACTCAATATTGGTTCCTCAATGTTATATCAGTCAAGTAAAAACAAAAAATAAAACAAGCCTATTCAATGAACAGACATGGGAGAAGAATCTAGCAACTATCCTTTGTTGACAACTCTTTAATGAGAATACATATCCCTTCCCTGTGGAAATTAGCATCTTTTAATAATTGGTAACTATTTTTTAAATAAATAAGTACATACCAGGCCTGTAAAAGGGGAAGTATGCGAGAGAGCTACAGTTCATTGTGCTTCCACTGTCCCTGTGTTCTTTGCTGAGCCTTTTATATCTCACTTCACTTAATTATCACACCCACTTATTATTTTTTAAGAGATAATGGAAATTTAGAAAACTTAAATCCACTTTTCAAAGGGACACAGCTAAGAACAAAGTCATAATTCATAGTCCCTAAATGTCGTACCAATTACGCTGCTGCTTTGTAATCTCATAATTATTTTTCTTATTCAGTGGGAATGACAATACTTGAGACCAGAATCATTTCTTTATTTTCACTTGTTTTAACTATTCCTAGTTTATGTTCCAGCAGCTCTTCAGACTGGAAGTTTCCACCAGCAAATTACAAATGTCACTTCCTCAGTGAAGCCTTGTCTGACATTCATGCTGCTCAGCTTCTTTAACTATATACTCTGTTAATGCCAGCTACCTTTCCTTTGGATCACTTACTATTTTAAGAACTTCTAGCTTTTCCTTTATATGATAAGCATGGTGGTGAAAGTACAGGGAAGGCATCTGCTTTTGCTTAACTGGTAGATTAGCTAGTGCCTAGTAGACAATGAAAAATAAGAGCTCTTAAATAAACAAATATTGAAAAGGACTCCCATTAGGAAAATAAAGTGTCACAGGCCTAAATCTGATCGGAAGTCATAGGTAAAATTCCCCAAGGTGATAATTTAGGAGTGAATGTTGGGCCCAATGTAAGAGAGAGATGCTTAATTAAAGGTGAAATAAGTAATACACGCAGCCTATATACCTCAAACTCACAATTAGGGTGATCTCTGGAAGGATGCCTGGTTGGAGTTATTTACTTGATCAACTGGGGTAGAAAGTCCCTGAAATCTATGAGTTCCCTAGAGCAAAACTGCAAATTTAACTTCTAGAATTCCCAAAGACTGAATAGAAATGCCAGATTTTCATCTTTTAAAACTGTTCTGTCATTAATTCTTTCAGAGCTAAAATTTTTAATTTAATAAAGTTTACAGATATAATAGTTAAATCTAATACAGAGGGGTTGACCCATTTGTTCTTTTTTCTCAGAAAAATTTATTGGGTGCTAGTATATTCAGTACTATAAGGAATTTCATTTGACAAAATGATGATATTAGTGTAGATACTGTGCAAGTATTTAAAAGGGTTACTACACATGTGATGTAATATTTTTAAAAGCAATTTAAACAGAATAACTTAAGTTTCCTTGCAACCTTTATTTTACTGTGTCAGGACAAATAAATAACTTAATAAAAATAAAAGCACAATGGGTTTAAAAAAAGAATGTTGAACAGATTTTGAGTTGCCATCAAGTTTGTGTAATCATATGCATTCCATTCAACTCACTTCTGAATTCTTTTGGACCCCTAACTCATTAGTCTCATTTCTGTCCATATAATCAGGAAAAAAAAATGTTCATTTTTAAATGAGCACATTTTATTGCTAGTTATGATTGTGCCTATGATTATATGAGAATATGCCTTTTTACCCCATCCCAAATAATCTGTAAAACCATCAAATGATTTTACAATTTTAGATCAGATAATATTATTGATGATAGAGATAAGGAATTAGCTGCTAAGTCTGGGATATAAAGAAAATGTTAAGGGCGTTGAATACCTATAAGATAGTAATCTTCATATATATTTTTTCTAATTCCTTCTTCCCCAGTGAAGAGTAAAAGTATAGAAATTATTTCATTACTCTGAAAAGCTGGGACCAATGCACTACTGTAATACTGCCTGGATTTCCTTTTATAAAAGTGTCCATGAGTCACATAAGGGTTGAAAGAAGAAAAAATTAGGACAATATGAGGAGAAACTGTCTCTTAACGAAACAGAAAATTTGTGGGTTTTGATCCTTGGGGATCCAGCAGTCATGGTCCTATTCTTACAAGGCCATACTGAAGAATTAGGCCAGCGTCCTCTAAATAGATAAAGGACCAGTTCTGAGCCTCACTAGAGACTTCTTTCTCTCAAAAGAAAATGGAAGCTGAAGTGACCTCTTCATCTTCAAGGATCTATAAAAAACTTAGACAATGAAGATGCTTGTCAATGGAATGTGTGATTTTTCAACAATTTCCCCACCCTGAACAGAAATATTTCTTACATTTTTCTACCTTCACATCATTAGTAACAATTACGAAAATCTAGGCATCATCCTTAATTTCTCCTTTTCTCCACCCTAATAGACCTCTTCGAAATCAACTCAGAAGTTAATTCTATTACTTCTGACAACCTATTTTACAAAATATTCACTTTTTAAACTTAATTTGGATGATATCATTCCCCTTCCAAATTTGAAAATTCCTTCTCTCATCAAAATAAAAACAAAACCACTACCTAAAGTCTCCACATTATATGGTCACTGACCATTTGTCCACCTTCATTTTGGGTTCTTTTACTCTCATCCTATTCTCAACCTTGTTTTTACCTCCAACTCTGCCATGTTTACTTTGTGTTGATTTCCCGGACAGCTTTCTTTCAAAGGGTCTTTTCCTTCTTTAGTCTCCATCTCTAACTCTCCAGTTGGGGGATAGCCCAGAGATTCAGGAGTGGTGAGAAGATTCACCAGAGACAGAGTGGGGAGCAGAACAAGCTGACTGATGAAGTACACTGCTGAGGGGAGCAGTGGGTGAGTCAGGAGAGGTCTGTTGTGCCATGTGGATCACCTCCAGGGCAGGGATTGAACTCATGCTGAAGTGGCTTTAGCTTCTTAGTGCTGTGTTTTAACCCGCTGCACCACCAGAGAGGGCCCTGGAGTGACCTTTATAAAGTTTGACAAAATATCTGAACTAAAACTGAAAAAAAAAATGTAAAATTAAGTAATTGGACTAAGATTACTAAATTTTTTGTGCTGATATAGTACAGATTGATATAGATAAGATAGTGCATTTTTGCTATATTCTTTCAGATTATTAGTTTGGAGACTCCAGAATTACATTTGTTTTATAGTCTCATATATTGTGGTCACATTTTTACTATTTCCTAGCGACTTGATATTAGAAGCTTCAGATGCATATGAATAGAAAAGTAGACCTCCAAGAAAGTGAAACAGCAAAACTGAATAAAAAATACTCTAAACCAAAACTGCAGAATCCTGAGAAGTTTGGAAAAGAAGACATACAGCGTCAGGTAAGTGGTCTGCAAGTACTTTTTCAATGATTTTTATTTCTCTAGAATCTTCTTTGAAGTGGTGCTTTAGACATCATAAATAACTTCCACTGTCCCTGTGAAGGGCAGGATTAAGGCCCCATTATTATGAGGAAATGAAGGCTTAGGCAGTTGCAGCAAATTATATGAGGCTTTGGCCAAGTGGCAGTGAAAATTACCTTCTCTGCTTTATAGTGTCTGTTGGGCCTGAAAATAATTGGGAATAGATAAAAGTACCCAATAGGATGACAAAGTATCTTTCTAGGAAACTAATTCAACTCTAAAGATATATCGTATCTTTATCTGTTTTTCTAGAGGCAATTAAATTCTTATCCTTAAAAATAGACACAGTGCTCCAGAAATACATTTCCTATGGTATCATACCTGTTCATAGAATCGTTATGGTGCTAGCTACATGTCTTATTTTAGTGTTCTGGGTACTTTTTGTGCCATTTATACATTATCACTTATGCTCTCTAGGTCTATGAATGAACACAGAATTTACTCTACCAAGCTTTTATAACTTTTCCTTTTATTTTTGTCTCCTCTAACTACACCTGCAAAATAATTGGTAACAAGGAGCTAATGCAGGCAAATTTGCTAATCTTGCAAATAACTACCCACCATAAAGTCAATAGTTTTACTTCATTCACACTGAAACAATTCATTTTATGTTATCAGAAGTCTGTTTAAAAAATGATGTTGGATAAGGGAGAGGGTACAGATGGCAGTGGCACTAATAACTGAAGTGGTTATAAACTATCTTTATATTTATTTGTGCCCTGACACATGTCTGTTACTTGCTTATTGGATTTTCTCACTAATTTGTTGCTTTTATTTTTTTCTCTCATATGCAAATTAATCTTGCAAGATTTACTCTTCTTCATTCCTCCAACACTTGTGTACATTTTACAATGACATGTGATTTACAAACAGGCATGGGATTAATCATCTACATGAAGGTTTTCTAATACTCACCATTTCTTTCCAGAAACAAAATAGCCCTCTTTTTTGGATCTCTCTATCCTATATATGTTTCTGTATTTTTGTATTATTGCTTCTATAGGTTTATATATCTGGAGGTCACTATTGTTATTAGTCAAAGGGGAAATTATATATTGCTACAAAATTGCTAAGAGGTACTTGATTAAATTCAGTCATTCTTCATGTAGGAAGGCTTATAATAAAGGAATAGAAAAAGTTACTTAAAATCATTCCTTGGCCCTGGCTGGTGGCACAACAGGTTAAAGAGCAGCAGTAGGAAATTAGAACATGCTTCAACAGGGACTATGAAAAAGAAAATCAGGAAACATCTAATTTATAATTGCATCAAAACCAATTAAAATCTTGGAATTCATTAAACCAATGAATTAACATGTAAAGAAAACAAAACAAAAAGTAAACTATTGCTTAAAGAAATAGAAGAAAACACAAAGAAATGGATAAATCCTTCTCATGGACTGAGATAATAAACATCAGGGAAAGGGCTATTACCTAAAGCAATATATGGAGTCAATTCAATCTCCATTAAAATCCCAAAAGTTTTCTTTTCGTAAATAGAACAAAAATATTATGGAATTCATTTGGAATTGCCAAAGACCAGGAATAACAAAAGCACTCACAAGGAAACAAGAACAAAAATGGAGGAATCATCTATCTCACTTGAAACTACTTATAAAGCAACAGTAACTAAAACCTTTTGTGATAAAACCAGATGAACAGATCAATAGAACAGAAATGATAGTACATAAGTATAACAGTACCTTTTGACAAAGGTATCAAGAGCATATAAAAGAGAAAGTCTCTTCAATCTATTATTTTAGGATAATCACACATTAAAGAATGACACTAGATCACTATCTTACATCATATACAAAATGTAATTCAAAATGAATTATTGAAACTTTGATGAAAAATTGAAATTATTCAAACTATAAATGGCATGGGTAAAAGAACAGATATTACATGTTCCTTCACATTGGTCTTAGACATGTTTGGTTTGGGTACATGACTCCAACACAAAAGTATGCATTTACAAAAAAAAAAAAAGGGGTAATTTGGAGTTAAAAAACCACAAAATTCAGTGACAGTCAATTTTGTCTCTTTTTCATTATTTATTTATGGACATCTGTCCAACACAAGGGAAATAGACAAAAATTTTAAAATATAGGACTGTATCAACTTAAAAAACTTCTTCACAGTGAAAGAAACGTGCTAGAAATGAAAAGGTATTCTACTGACTAGGAAAGGTATTTGTAGATCATGCATCTGAAAAGGGTTAATACCAACTTATACAACCTGAGCAATAAAAAAATAAATAACCCAATTTAAAAAATTGGCAGAGTCTGAATAATCATTTCTCCAAAGACTTATAAAGGGAATAGCAAAATTAAATGATGTTATTACCATATTAGAAAAAATACAATAAAAATAACATTGATGTATCACTTCACACCTATGAGAATGGCAGTAGATTAGATGGAAGAGACCTGCTATGCCAAGTGGTGGGTCACCTTCCTGGCCAGGAATCAAACTCGTGCTGCAGTGGTTGTAGATACTGCAGATAGCGTCACAGTATGCACTTTAAACCCTTGTGCTTCCAGTGAGGCCCTATTTTCCAGTTGTTTTGACAACAGGACCAAGACTGTTTATTGACCACAGGAAAATCAAATGCAAAAATATGCACTTACAAAAAAAAAAAAAAGAAAGAAAGAAAGAGCAATTTGGAGAATTTGGAGTTAAAAAGTCACAAAATTCAGTAAGAGTCAATTCTGACTCTTTTTCATTATTTATCTGTGGACATCTTTTCAAAGTTTGACACTCACTGCTCACTTTGAGCTTTTAATTATACTCAAAGTATAGAATCTTTGCATTTGCATGATTCATAATCCACCCACAAGGTGTTTTGACATTTTATATGGTTTCAATAGCTTTTAATGATTTTATCACAGCTGATGGGTTATTGCATCATTTCTCCAAAATTATGTTTTTTATGTATGTACATGTATATATTCAAAGTTAGTTCATCCTTGCAATTTCTAGTATCTCCTTACTGAACGTATCACTTTTTGTTCTGCTCTGTGAATTTCTACCTTGTAAATCAACTCTGATGCACAATTCTTTGAAATAAAAAGATGCATTAGGACAAATTTCAAAAGAGGCCATATGTGACATGCCAGAGACATGGAGCCTGATTAGAATGGAGCTTGGAATCTTTTTATGGTACAGAATATAATTTAAGACACCATGTTGTTACTTAGGAGGAAGCCTTATTTATAACAGCAATACCATGCCGTATAACAGATGCCAGTGGAAAGTGAAACTATGGTGAAATTAATTTGACCTTTCTCAAGCCTGCATGAGTTTAAATCAGATACATCTAATAAAGATCAAGTTTGCAAGAAATAGCTTCGACTTCAGATGTGTAAATGCTTCAATGAAAGAAATGAAGGTAATACATTGTAAGATTCTGAATATACTTTACATTAAACAACATGATGAAAAATAGTATGGATATGTGCAACTTTTCCTCATTAGGTATATGTGGCATATTAAATAACTCAGTCATTTTCCTGTATTTTTCAGGCCATTAGAAATAGTACAGGTATCAATCTTTTACCTGTGGGGGGGGGGAGGGAATTATCTAACTAGAACAACTATTCAATTATATGTTGGTATTTATGTAGGAATGATTTTCTTACTAAATCCCCTTTAAGGTCCATGATTAATTTTTATTAAGATCCAGGAAACCTTGAGATAAGAAAAATGATAGCATGATTCTTCTCTAAAATGAAGCAAAGAAAGAAATGATTGAAATTTTTCTGGCTAGGAAAAAAGGCAAAACTTTACTGGGAAGGCAGATTTTTAAGATTAAAGTCATATCTGATAGGGAGCCAATTTTGTTTGAATAAAAAGAATGAACAGGGTACAAACTCATTACATTGGAATACCTAGAAGTCCTAAATACATAAGTAAACATGAAAGTAACACATGCATTTTAGATTGGCATGATCATAATAGAAAATAATCAAATTCATTCATTCGTATGTTATTCCTTCACTGAGAAAAAAAAAAATCTTTATTATGGTCAAAACCTGGGAGAGTAAAACAAGGAAGAAGTAAATAGGCTTTCAAAATGTTACCTGATTAATCACAACCATTTGCAACATAGCTATTTAAATTGCCTAAATGATGTAGTTATGGAATATATAAGGTCCCAAGTGTCCCATTCTGCATGTGGAGAATTGAATTACTGTTGGGGGACTTGACCTAAGACTGAATAGAGACAAAAATTCATAATGTGAAAAATGGGAGAATGTATGCTATAAGGAAAGTGAAAAGAGTGGACAAGAGTACAGAATGTTGATCAAGGATGAAGAGTCCTGGATGTAAAGCAATATTCTTGAAAGCTTGAAAGAATTAAAAAAAAAGAACTAATTCACAGCAGTTAGACCACTACACTTGCAGAAACATCAGTCTAATCGTAAAGTGAATTTGAAGATGGTGTAGGGTGAACAAGAAAGGAACATTCAATTCAGGGAAACATTTTTAAAAGGAGACTTCCTGAGCTGACCAGCTTGGGAACTGGCAAGATGGCAGCAGAATGAAGACACCGAGATGACTACATCCAAACTCGCACAGGATTATATAAAAACGGACTACAGACTTTCATGCTACGAGTTTCAACCCAAATGAGAACGCCCTGGACTCACTAGAAGGAAAATAATGAGGGAGAACCGGCAATTGGGGAGTTCCAATAAGGGAAGCCACACAGGCAGGACCTGATCCGGGAACTCCAGCACCTTCCAACTCGCTCGGCTCCTTTTAAAATCTAGGTACCCAGATGCCAGGAAACCTGCAGAGGGAAACTGCCTAAGGCTGCAGCTGCAGCTGCTCGACAGCCTTTTGCCCAGCCCTGCTACATCCCTGGAGATAAACTGAGAAAATTCAGCTAGGGAGAGGAAACCAAATCATGGGAAAAGGCTGCAGCTCAGAACCAGAGACCCGAGGATATGCCACAGACCTGTTGCTGACCCTTGACCCAGCAGCCCCAACAAAACCCTGGATATAAACTGAGACAACACAGCTAGGTGAGTGGATCCCAATCTGCTGGGGGGGG
>NW_004567131.1:15423833-15425533 GCF_000260355.1 Condylura cristata | reverse complement strand
TACAAAATGATGTAAAAATAAACTGTTATATAAAAAAAAGAGACTTCTTTTGAGGACATATCATAGCTAAGACTGAAGATAGATTCAGGAGATACTTAGAAGTCATGATTCAAAGAATGCATACCTCATTAGATATACCAGGAATCAAGAAAACATTAAAGATCATTTATGATTACAAAAAATAAAAGTGTGTTTTAGGGAAATCCAGCAATATGCCCAGGAGTCTTTAGAAATAAGACTGATAAAAATCTTTGGTTCACAGATAGTTTCAAAATTATTGGCACACTAAGGTTCTTGAAGGTAAGAATAGAGTAGATGACATGAGCCAGAGAGTAGATACAATGTAGGGAAATAGGAGTACAGAGATAAAGTAAGGAAAAAACAAATTTGGTTGGAAGGGCTGAAACTGTGGAAAGACAGAAAAGCCAGTGTGTCAGTGGTAGAAAAAAACAAACAGAAAATAACAAATCTAAGGTTATTTCCAAATGTGTCAAGAACAGTGTAGATGCTTTATACAGCTTCTTATTATTCCTAGTATTTGGTTTGTTATTATGTATAATATTGATATAACTAATTGTATGGACTCATTTAATATATATTCCCCATTTTATTTTAATAGGAACTCTGTAATTTTAGGCTAGTTATAAATTCTTCTTTTTTTGTGGATCCACTTCAGTTTGTAAACATAAATAACATGTCAGTAACATCCAGTGGTGGTAATTTGTGAAAACTCTGTTGTTAACTAGTTAACAGTTATTTTGAAGAATTTTGTGCTGTTACTTAAATATTATCTGTTGCTATAACTTAAAATATTTTAATACCCTATAAAAATATGTTCCAAACATAAGTTAATTGGTAGAACCTGTGTTGAAAAATAAAGCTGAAGTAGTAAGGCTGGGACATAAATTAGAAGCAATGAAAACACCATGAAGATAGTGAAACAACTGCTATGACGTGCTGCTAATTTAGTAAAGAGCCCTCCCTGAAATAATAGAGATAATGTTGAGATGAGAAGTAAGCACATTATAGCAAGTAAAGTTTTGAATTTGTAAAAATTAGTATATAAGAAAGAAAATAATGAAAAAACTTCACTCTTGGCAAATATACTGCAGAAATGTGATCCTAAAAGGAGAGTATTAGACTATGCTCCCTAAATACTATGATTTCACATTCTACTTACACTCATGTGTGGTCTTTAAATTGTTCTCAAAGTGTTTTTGCATGACTTAAATTTCCTGTAACAGTAACTATCCTATAATACAACCCATGGGGCTCGGAACATAACATTTGTAGGGATTATGAAAACGACTGGAGAGAGGAAGTTCCAAACATAAAGGCCATTGCATAGAGAAGAGTGAAAGGAAAGTGCTTTTGTTGCAACGAGGCATATGAGAAAATCCAGAATACAAAACACACAAGCACTGTTCAAGCATGTCCACCCATGAGGCCTCCTTTCCATGCCCTTACTGAGTCAGTAAGTTGTCTAGGAAGTTCCATGGAGCAGACAGTGGGCTGCAGCTGGTGCTCTGTAGCCTCCCCGCAGTCATTAGATTTGTGTCTCAAGGGTGACCCTTACTTTTTTTTTTTTTTTTTAAGATTTATTATTTGTGCATACAGAACTGGGGTACAGGCCAGAGGCTCAGGGGCAGTGAGAGGCTTCACCAGAGACAGAGTGGGGAGCAGAACAGGCAGATGGAGGA
>NW_004567131.1:15344492-15423733 GCF_000260355.1 Condylura cristata | reverse complement strand
TGAGGGGAGCAGCGGGCGGGTCAGGAGAGGTCTGCCATGCCATGTGGTCACCTCCGGGGCAGGCGGGGATCGAACTCATGCGGAAGCGGCTTTATATTCTCAGTGCTGTGCTTTAACCCGCTGCGCCACCAGGGAGGGCCAGGTGACCCTTACTTTTAAGTTTATTTCTGATGCTAGAACTTGGAGGGCATGGAGGAGTCTTGATTCCCATCCCAATGTTCCTCAGAATGCTGGAAAACTAAAATAACTAATAATAATCCCAATCAATCTGCATTCAGATTTCAACTCCTGTCAACACTGATATTACAGATTTGGGGAATGAGTCAAAGAGTTTTGGCCAAAGAGTTTCCTGAAGTCAGGACATGTGGATAAGAATAAATCTCTTATGTCAGCAGAAATACTTAGGATAATTATGATAGAAAACCAAGAGACTTCCTGAAATCAGGACATCTTTGGGGTACATAAAGTATCTTTTGAATTCTGGCTTCTTAAAAAAATTAAAAATTAAAAAACACAATATATAAAACAATACATATACACACATATATAATATATATAACATATAATAATACACACACATATATACATACACAGATATATATTATGTCTTGCAGATTATGATAATGACATAAACTGAATAAATTTACAAGAAAATTGAATAAATTCATCTGGAAGATAGAATTTATATGATGGATAATAATTCTTCTCTATACAGTTTACACCTACTATATTCTATTTCTTAAATGTCTAGATCCATAGCCTATTTTGCAAGACAGAACTTTACTATAAACCTTCCTCCTTGAGGAGCATGGTGTTTTATTTTAAAATGAATCATGTAGAAATACCTATTTATTATTTGAGATACTTCAAAAATAAGTACAATGAAAATTAATTTTTACTGAGATTTAACATGATGTTTTTCTTTAACCAAAATGTCTTTGAGAATGTGTTCTATTTTACAGGTGCCAAAATAACAAAGAAGCTAAAATATTTGTATCTATAATGATGCAATCAATTTTTCAAACACCAAATATCAGAAAACTCTTATCCAGCCATGATTACCTGGAACTCCTGATGACAATGTCAAATGTTACAATTTTTAAAAGTATGAAATATGCTGAACCTTTCCCAACTCTTTTTCAATATCTTCATCATTTGAAAGTATCACGCTTTGAACAAGCAGCAGATGTTAATATAGAAATACAGAACATCTCAATTTTCTCACTGCTAACTCAGCTTACTGAGCCAATTTCACAATTCTCACATTCCTGAGTCCTAGGAGAAAATGCTAATTTAGATTGTTAAAATTGACACGGGTTAGGGTATAAAGGGTAATTAGCATAAAATCCTACACAAAGTGTTCTTAGCACCATTAATCAACACCCACCTAGTCATACACTTTCTTAGTCAGAGTTGATGTTTAACAGAGCTGAAAAATATCTAAAATATTCCCTTGTCATTAGGTAATAAAAAATGCAGTTTTTTAAGGAATAATACCTTACATGTGGTACAAATATAACTTATTTTATACTTAAAAATTATTTACAGCTTATAAAATTAATCTCTTGAGGAAAAACACTTTTTAAATAATTGTATTGCTGACACACTAGTGTCAGAACTGTGCTATACATGTATTGTCATTGATAAAATGATCTGTAGTTTTTTGGGTTTTTTTCTCTCACTCAGTAATTACAAAATCTGTTGCATATGGCACTTTCAGTACTGGACTTTGCCACTGGTTCAGCCTCTTTCATTTACCAGACTCCTAAGCACAAGTAAGTCACTCACATTTGAAAAAGTTCATCAGATACAGGTGCTACTGGCACCTCAAATTTTTCAATCCTGCCATATTAACTGAGGCTCCTTATTACTTCCTTCCTTGCTAATTATACGAACTAACAGCATGAGAACTATCTCCCAGGAAGATGAATGATTCGAGTCACTTACACTTTTTGGCTCCTTAATTTCCTCATTTGCAAAAGAGAAAAATGATGAAAAAAAATAAACAAATATGACAAATATAAAAATATTTATATTTCAAGGACACAAAGGATAAAAGTCCCTAGGAGCTAATTCATATATGTCCCTGGCAATACCAATGAGACCCATCTTTGGAAATTCTGTCCTGGCAGTCTTAATGAAGGGAAACACACTGCAAGCAGATTATGTTACCACACCATTTATTCTGTATAAGATAATGTTGCATAGCGTAAGACGTGGTCAGGCTCAGGGAATAGAAATTGAACAAAACAGGCTCAGGAAAGAGGTTGCCTTTAAAAACCCCAGGACCACAAAATAGGAGCTCTGATAAATGCTGCTTCTATGAGAATGGCAGCAGGGTAGGTAACTGAAGAAAAGATCTACGAGGAAGGCTGTTTGGATTGGTCCGGGGAAGTAAGAAAGTGAAGAAGCACTTGACATGGAGAAGAATATGTGCGACCCTCTAGAGGGGGAAAAAAAAAGAACATGGTGAAAGTTAGGAATTAGATTTGAAACAGACATTATGAAGTCTAAGTGGCCTGAGATGAAGCTGGAGTATTCGATGATGAAGCATCTGATGCATTGAATTAAATAGATAGACTGAGTCTCAAAAGTAATGTAGAGCGTTAGTCAAAGGAGTTCACCAGCATCTTTGTAATTTAGAACCATCGCTTTGGCTTCAGAGTGGAAACCAGATTAGACATATGAGAGCTGAGGCAAGAGGTCAATGGGGGAGCTACTGAAGTGACATGAGAAATACCCACTGGTGGGCAGGCATGGGCTGTACTACAGAGTAGGGACTAAAGGTAAGAATGACTCATATGTATTGAGATGTATTAAAAGATAGACCCTGAACTTTATCATTTTCTCTTATTAAATTGTCAAACACTTATATAAATCCTGTTTTTCTACTTAAAGTTGAGGAAATTCAAGAAGAAATTAGAAATCAGTTCAAACTTAGGCCTTCCCAAATGATAAAGATGGGATCTAAAGCCAGATCTCTGTCATTAATCTGTGTTTCACATACACTTTAAGGAAAAATCTGGTAGTATTCAGTGATAACCAGTAGAAATGGTTAGTGAAAAGGAAGAAGGGGATCACAACAAGGAGTTTGTTTGGTAGAGTCAGAAGTAGTTTACTTGGATGATGAGTACAAGAGATACTTGATTGGTAAAGGACAGATGGCAGATAGGACTAGATTAGTAGACAACCTGAATTTGAGGTACCTGTAAGATATCAAGGCTGATCCACATGGAAAAAGGAATATGGACTAATACACAATGATAGTAGTATACCATGTGCATGCTTTTGCAGAAGAATGTTCAGAGTAGCCTGTGCAAGGAATCTGAGACACAGCAGCTGTAGAAGAGCAACATCAGAACGGTGTTGTCACAAAAGTCAAGAAAAGTGCTTCATGATCAGAGTGAATGAAAGCTTTAAACACACCTGAGAAATTACTATATGAAAAAAAAATGAACCATCTGATTTGTAATATGAGGGCTTCTTCCAAAAGATGCAGGTCATGGCAGGTACACCGAACACACACAGGCCTTAACCATTACTTACTAATCTACAGATGACACAATTATACAGTTCTGCAGACCTCAGAGTACCAACAATGTGGCTATACTGGACTTTTTGATACTTCCAACATTCTCATTTGTGTTTCTCATTTGACATCTAGGGACACAAAATTCAATACCACTGAACTTTGGCTAACCAGCAGATATAACTGTATCCTCAGCCCCTTATAATTTACTGAAATTGAGTACTAAAGCTGGACATTTACTGTAAGGTGATAGCCCAATCCTCTCTAAAGGTAAGGTAAACCAGTGGACAGGAGATATCGCAAAAAGCTTCTTTCAGTGGAGAATCTTTCTCAAAGATCCTTATTCTAAAAGCTACCATTAAAAGCTATCATTAGTTTTGGTTTAGTAATTATACAGTACTCAAGAATTAATAATAAGTTTTCATTTGTGGAGTACTTTATATTTTTTTTTCATAGCACTTTCACAGCACTGATATTTTCTTCTAAGATGGCTCATGGTTGGCAATCTAATAATTTTTTTTTAATAAAACATGGTATATGTGAAACAATACTGTGAAAAAATATATTTTTTCTAATAGATTTTTTTTCAAAAATTTATTATAAACAATTTTAAAACACCCTTCACATATAAAGTAATCAACAAATTAACAATTTATAACTCTGTATGTGACTTAATCACAATACTTATTTACTAAAGGGAAATGATGAATCTATTTACTTACTTCAGGTCACTAAAAATGTCAGTAATACAGTGGAGAAGGACATCAGGAAGAATATGTCTCCAAACACTGGAGTTATAACTTGACCAACTTTTGTTTTTGGAGGGGGGGAGTGTTTAATTCTTTTGCATAGAGGATTAAGAAATTTACTTTTCTCAGAACAGGAAGAATAACATTTGTCTTCTTTCTACTCTGTTTAAAATTATGAAACAAAATTCACTTTCACAGAATATTATTTGGAAGCAAACCAAACCCATTTGCAATGTAAGGAAGTCTCATTTTGCCAGGAAATATTCACAGGATGAATGTACAGATGAAAGACAAGCAATTTATTTTTATTTCATACTGAGAAAGGCAATTTAAACTACAGTAAATTTTCCTTGAAATAAATGCAAAATATGTCAAATATCTTTGTAGCTTTATCAATACATAAATAAGTAATAAAAGGAGTGATCAGGCTGATTTTGAGCTATGAGACATGTGCCCCATATTTCATTTCATTATAATGTCAGTATCAGTGTATGAAACATATACATAAATTAAGATTCAGAAACTACATTCCAACTTCTGGTACTGAGTGAGTTATGCCTGGAATTCTGTTCCATCACAAATCAGTCAAGTCTGAATAGCTCTAAGTGGGACACGAACAATCTGAAAATCTATGTGGGGAAGGATATAACACACCCTTAAATGTAAAAGCAATACTTTTGAAAATAAAGAATGTAAAGAAATGGTAATTATTTTCAACCTGGATGAGATCTTAGAAGATAGCTAATCAAAGTCCTTCATTTTAGAGAGGAGTAAGAAATGTCTCAACAAATTATTCCCTAAACATACTAGTAAGCACAGTATCTATTCTCCAATAGAAGTAACAATGCAAAACACACTGGATCAAAACAAGTATTCAAGCAATATACCACAAGTAACAATGTGGAACTAATGTGTTCTAGGATGATAAAAATATAAAGGGCCCTCCCTGTTGGGCCACGGGTTAAAGCAAAGCACTATGAATGGCTCTGAAGCCACTGCAGCAAGAGTTTGATCGCCGGCCATCATTCTTCATCATTTTCATCATTTTCTTTCCTGAGTCCAGATGATAATTTCACATTGTAAGCCTTAGTAGCCTTCAGAGATACACATGCCGTATCCACTGCCCTATCTTTTACTTGTATGTGTGTAACTATGTATATGCGTGTAATTATGTCATCATTTCCATAATTACTAAACTTGCATGATTATTTCTAACTACCCTTCAAGAATGACTATAAAAAGTAAATAAAACACCTAGTGCTAGATACTTTAAACTTCAAACAGCTTAATACGAGAGTAATAAACAGTGCTCATTTCATCAATTTGGTATCTATGCTTATTCCATATACATATTTTATTATAATTATAGTAAAAGTGATAAATTACTATAAAAAAGTAGTTTGGTTTATAAAGAAATTTCTAATGATATTAAATAACAATATTTGGTCATCCAGTGCTAATATTTTTGTTGTGGACCCAAAGACTTGATTTAGTTATCTGAAGTCTTGTAAATAGTGAATGCATTGTGAAGACCAAAAAATAAATGAGAAAATCAGTCCAATTTCAAAAGTTCCCTTGAGATCAAATTGATCATTAGATCATAAATTCAAACTGAAAGAAAATAATGACAAGATCAATCATATTGGACATATTTCCAGTCTGCTCAAAAAACTGAAGGCTTTTAAAACTCTAGTACATAAGTTTGGATGAGTAATTGTGTCAAGTGTTATATGATTGGGGTTCCCAGAAGGACAGATAAATCAAAAAAATTGATGTGCCATGAGGTTGACATTTCACATACTGATTTCTTTAGCTCCCTGTTTTCTTATTTTGTATTGTTGCAAGGAACTGAAATGCCCTCTGACAGATGTCCACATCAGTAGAGATGGACTCTCTCCCAGTTGAGTTGGGGGCATCTGACACTGCCATCTTGGTTTGACTAACTAGATGCCAGCCATGTGTATAACCGGGCAGACAGGAACATGGGAAAATATGAATATTCAACAGAAATAATTCAGCTTAGTATTTAATATTTAGACAGTATATTTGAAAAAAGGGCATTGCTATAAAATGTTCTCAGGGTCCCAGTATTCTCTCTTCATTGATCTAACTCTACTTAATAATCAAGTCACACTGACATGTCTCATTTTGATTCAATACATATAATTTTCATATTATGTTTACACTAGTATGATTTAGGTGAGTAGGTTCGCATCTCCACACATTATCATAGTATGTTGACCAGCAATATATTAATAATTTTCTACCATAGTCCATTGAGACTCCTCTCACCCCAACTTTCAGTTGCCTGGTAACCTGGATTCTGCTGTCATTTGCTTTGGTTTATTTGTAACTGTTTCTGCTGTGGTTTTTATAAATCATATATGAGTGAATCCATCCAATATTTGTCTTTGTCTGACTTACTTCACTTAGTATGATACTCACCATTTCCAACCATTTATAGCAAATGGCAAAATTTTTGTTCCCTATGGCTGACTAGAATTCAGTTACCCATTGGGTAACCAATGGTTACCCATTGCAACCAATTGAGCATTAGGTTGCAATGACCATAGAAATAAATATGTCCTTTCAAATTAGTGAGGGGGGGTGTTTATATTATTTGATTAGATACAAGGAGAGGGATTGCTGGATACTTTGAGAGATACATTTTTATGGCTTAAGAAGTCTCCATACGCCCAACAAGTATCTATGCAAGTTTTCTATACAGACTGGGCAAGTCTATATGGTCTTATTATAGGTCATCCTCACAGGTGTGAAGTAGCATCTCACTGTGGTTTTGATTGCATTTAAACCAAATGATAAAGGATGGTAAGGCTTTTCTCATATGTGTATTCACCATCTATATGTCTTGATTAGAGACATGTCTATGTAGCTCTAATGCTCAATTTTTGAATGGATATTTGTTTTCTTTTTGTTGAGTTGTATGAGTTTTTAGTAGATATTGTATATTACCCCCTTATAGGTTAAGTAACGTGTAAATATCTTTTCCCACTTAGTAAGGTATTGAGTTTCTTTCACTGTGGAAGATATTGTGTGAGGATATTTGCCTTTGAGCATGTTTAAAATGTCATGCCATTCTCTTCTGACCTGTAAGGTTTCTTCTGAGAAATTTGTTGACAGACATATAGGGGTTACTTTATACAATTTCTTGCTTTTCTCTGGCTCCTTTAGGGGCTGTCTGTTTTTCTTTAAATTTTTCCATTTTAAATATATTTTCCAGTGTATATCTGTTTATTTTTGTTTGCAAGCTTGTTTAAAACTCTAGGTTTCTTGGGTCAGGGTGTCTCTTTACTTCTGCAGTTTGGGGGAAGTTTTCAGCTATTATTTCTTTCAATAGGATTTATGCCCCTTATCCTTCTTTTCTCTTTATGGGATCCCTGTAGTGTGAGCATTTTTCCTCTTGGTGCTCCTTCATAAATATCTTACATTGTCTTCATTCTTCTTAATTCTTTTCTCTTTTGGATGGTTCTCTTGAATTTACACTACCCTATCTTTAGAGTCAATGACTTTTCCCCTTGGCCTCATTCAGTTAACTGGTGAACCCCTCAACTATATTTTTTATTTCAATGATTGCATTATTTACTTCTGTGATTTGACAGGATTTTATTTTTTAATATTTTGTCTAACCATATTGAATTTCTCATTTCATTCATTGCTTAGTCACTTAATTTCAGTAAATATCTGACTGTTGCTCTAGGATCTTTTTTTAATAGACTAGCTATTTCTGTTGCATTAAGGATTTCCCACAATACAGTGTCATGATCCACAGACTAGAGAGAATTTTTCCATATGCTACTTCTTTTTGAAAATCTAGAAATATTTCTATGGATTAGGCTAGACTCCTTTCCTTCTCATTTTTATTATGAAGATTTTCATTTAAGGTTGGTCTTGAGTCTTGTAGTTTCTGTTATTGTATTGGTTGAAACTTTCATCAATAGGATTACTAGAACACAAGAACCAGTGAAGTGTGATAGATAACAACTTAGTCTATAGATTGTTGATAAGATACCTGGGGTGTGGGGAAGTTGCTGAAGTAGGCAAACAAGGACAAAAGCCTCTCTCAGTGCTACAACTGCTTGAGTTGAGGGACGATTTGTAGTTACTATCTGGCCAAAGCTGATCAATACAGAGAGCCAGTGGTTTTCTCCCAGAGACCACAAATATTACCTGTCACCTAGTTTTTTTTTTTTTTTCAGTCACCTAGTTTTAATCTCAGCAAGTTTTGCTGACAACATCCTTTCCCTGAGGTTCTGAAATAAGCAGAGTAGGCAGCAGGCAACAGTCTACAACTATAGACAAGTACTACAAAAAATTTTAGAATACTCTGAAGTGAAGCTGTCTAAATGCCTCCTGAGCCCAGAAAGAAGAGGGATGGACACTTCTTGAGGACACCAGGCTTCTTTGGTATAAATTCAACATCTGCCTAGAAGTCAGTATTCCTTATAATAGGCAGGATGTACCCTGCTCTGGTGCACCAGGAGCTTATGAGAGACCTGAGATCTGGATGGAGGAAGAGAGATTGTCTTTGTTTACAACAACATAGTTCCCTGCAGTCCCAACCCAAGTATACTAATCCCATGTCTCTATGTTTACAGAAGAGTAGGAGCCGTGAAAAATTTCCAGATGTTCCTGTGGAGTTGGATTGGGCAATAATCAAAACTACTGAGCTAGCAGCACCCTGTTAAATACCTCGATATTAGTTAACAGTGCTATCTTTATGTAGATACAATTTCATATATGTGTGTTTATATATATATATATATATATATATATATACTTTCTCCTAATAACAATCCCCACTCAACCTAATTCTCACTGTTTATTTTAAAATCAGCATTCACTGTGACAAAGTTCTCTTGAACCTTATCCCAATCTTTGGAGGTGCCAAAGGCCTACTTTTACTTCTGTTGCCCTAGTGGTATTATTTATTATCTCCTTTTACTTTCAAATGTATCCTATTTGGGGAGAAAATGTATATGGGTATTATATTTATAGGATCTATGTGAAAAACGTTGGAAGGGAAGAAAGAACATAGGAAAAAAAAAGTTATTTTACCTTCATCTAATTTGCATTGCTAGGAGAAAAAAAAACTTTTAAATACAATAAGTAAGAGAAGATGACAAAAGCAAATACCATACACAGATTTAAAAGCACAGCAAGATGACTAGGTCTGATATCTATATCCAGAGACAGAGGAACTGGCCAGAAAAAGCATTGCTCAGTGGAGAGAGGGAAGGTGGCATGTTAATTTCTGTCTTATCAAGAGAAAATAGGGACACAAGAGGCAAATTAGTCAACATTATAAACACCCTAACTAGATTAGTATAAGTACAGGTAGGATGAGGGGAAGGGATGGAGAACTTGAGCAGAGCAGGATTCCTTGGGTGAGCCACAGTCAATGAATATCTCCTATTTTTTTCATCTCCCCTTTAGAAGCTAAAGCTTACTTTGGAAGTAACATTGTTATACATGGTGATTAGGTTCTATAATTGTATTAGCAGAGAACTAAGCTTCAGATACATTGGACTTAATTAGGCTTTTATGGAAAGGCCTAGGGAATTAACCACAATGTATAACATTGTTCACTTGACAAAATGTATTCCCAAATGCAAACAACTGCTCAACTGCTCAACAAATAAACTTCTAGAATACTATTCCTTTGAAAATTACAAATGAGAAAAGGGTCTGATCAATTCTTTACAACTCAGGCTGCATGCTTAAATTACTAGGAGTTTAAAAATAATACTATTCCCTAGACTGAACACTGGGGGATTCTACTTTAATAGATCTAGGATGAAGTCTGAAAATAAGTAATTTTAAAAAGCAGCAGGTTAAGAACCACTGGATTAGTAATTGCTTCTTGGATCTATATTTGAATAAGTATCTTCGAAAGGTTTGTTTTCATTACAAAGGTGTCTTTTCTAGTTTCATTTTTCCAATTGTCATTCAACCTAAAATCATACCAGTTGGGCTTTTTCAAAAAAGACACAAACCTGTTGTTCAAAAAAAAATAAATATACTTTCTTGTCAAACACACAATTACCCTTACGTTTTGTAAAGCTCATAAGACTCTGTCAAGACAGAATTAATAAACCCCAAATACTGACAACAGGACATTGAGTAAAAGGTTAATTGGTCCTTCTCAGACCCCTTCATCAGGATGCTGACAAAATTTCAGGACAGATTTATGAATTGCTCCTATTAGAAAGTTTTGCTGTTGGACCATTCTGGGGCCACAGTGCTATCAGGCGATTGCCAGCATTGCAACATAAGTTACATCCCCGGCCAGGGGATGAACATATGGGGTGCAGCAGGCCTCTCCTGTCTCACCTCCTACTCCCCTCAGCATTATATTTCAGTAGATTTGACTGTTCAGCTTCCTACTCTGTCTCTGGTGAACCTGCTTACCCTGACCCCCAAACCTCTGGCCCACATTCAGTTCTTGTATGCAAAAATAAATAAATCTTATATTAAAACAAAGAAGTTTTGCTGTTCCATTAGTGGTCAGGATTATAGAGAGGTTTATTAAGCCCACAAATCCCTCAACATTCAAAATAAAAGATCAACTATGAGTTATCTTTAGAAAAGATAGAGCTAACAATTTCTGCCACCAGTATCTTTCTTTTACTTTCTACTTTTCTTACTAAACCTACCTTTTAAAATGTGTAAGAAATAGAGTTGACTTTATCTATACTCTTAACAGATATGCTCTTCAGACAAGCCTTGTGGTCTTTCCTAAATACTGTTACTGCTATAAAAATTGTTGTTGGCAGCACTGGAGTAATCTCACAAACAAGCAGGGAGGTGCTTCTGCCAATTTCTGTCTCTCAACTCTTGTTACACTCATTCTGCTGATAAGAAATCTTCTTTTGCTTCCCTGGTTAGCTCACTTTCTCCATTCCCATAAAAAAAAAAAAAAGCCACAGGACATCTCTTGAAAAGCTTGCTTAGAAAGTAAAATACCATGTGCTGAGTCTCCTCCCCACCCCTATGGACTTCAGTTTAGTAACTGCAAAAATATAAATACAAAACTTTTTTTTATTATTATTTTTTGACTCTGAAATAAACTGCAAGTGGTAAGGAAGTCAATTTGCTCTCATTCTAATTTCTTTAAGAGGCTGCAGATTACTGTGATCCATGTGTAGTCATCTAAAGCAGAGTATGGAATGAAGGGACACACTTTCCGTTGTGTAGAGAGGGAAAATTTTACAATTTTCACATGTCAAGTCATGGAAGATATTCATCTTTATATCTGTAAATTATAGGTTAACCAAAATTCTATGGCCACTTTTATTTGTTCAATTCCCTTTATTTTCAGTTCATTCTGAATATAGTTGCAAATTTTACATGGAAAAGTGAAAAAATAGGTTTACTTTTGATTATTTCTAAAAGACTTTTGTGTAAGTGGATAAGTTACACAGTGCCACTTTGAAGGACATTAATATATTGAAATTTATGTGTATGTTTACTAGGTTTTAGCTAGATAGATTATGAAGAATTACTCTTTCATTGAAAAATTTCTATTGAAGAACTGTATGCCAGGCAGTATTCTAGCTGTTGAATATAGATAAGTGAATAAACTAATAAAAAGTCTGATCCCTTAAAGAATTTATATTTAAGTGAGAATGTAGTTGTCTTATATGATGTAGACAGTAAGATCTAAAGTTTATTTCTTGAGCTAAATTTCCAAACAATATTCATCTAAGCAAAATGTATCTGTTTTCTTCTATACATATTGACAAGAATGAGATAAATGTAAATGGCTTGGCCAATAAAAATAGGAGAATTTCATACTATTGAGATATCAGAAAGGGTATAAAATAAATAGGCAAGTAAACAACACTCATTCTATAAAATTTGCATATAATTCAGGATCAAATTAAAACTAATAGCAGCTAACCTATCACTTAAAGGTACATTTGCTCACTTTAATCAGAATACATATTTTAAATGTGCTTATGATAAAAATCCCAGAGCTATTCTCTTCCTTCCCAATGATAAGATATTCCCAGAAAATAAGATATTCCCAGATAGACAGACAATAAGTCTAACAAGTTAGTATAAAGAAATATTTGAAGGATAAATAGAAAATGAGGTGGGAAGGGACTGGCAAAGATAAAAGAATGCAATCAAAATGAAATAACTTTCCCTAATAACACAAAGGTGAAGAGCTAACTGCTAGCAAGGAATAGCCCAAGGTAGAAGCCAGTGCAATGGAATGACAGAAGATAGTGGCTCCATCAAGTGCACAACAATACAATGACTGTCAGTTGTTATGCCTTGCCTTATTGCATCAGTAAACTGCATATTATTGCTCCTAATTTATAAAGAACAGGAGTGACACTTGAAGGAAATGACTGGCCCAAGTTCACATAACTAAAAAGGAATGGAATGTGAATTTTATGTATTTAATTCATTATCCCTTACAAAATGGATAAATACTGTAAACAATTATTCTAATAATATGCAGCATTTGTGAATGAAAGTAGGCACAGGAGAACAGTACAAAGGCAAATGTTTCACTTCTCCAAAATTACAAGACTCCATTATGACACAAACTACATTCCATTCCATGTAGAATCTACATTTCACTTTCACAGCTTGACAACTCTCTGGACCCCTGGCTTTCTTGTGCTGGCTTGCTGGCTAACTTTTTTTTTTTTTTTCCAGACCACTACAAATATTTAGCTGCTCGCCAATAGCATTCTGAGATGAAGGGGACCCTCAAGACCTGCTTTGGGGGTGGTATGTTTGATGTAATTTTAAAATTATGTTTACTGAAGTAATATTGAGCACAGCATATATATATATATATTTAGAGGTATGAGTACAAATCTCTAAAAATGAAAATATATCCAAGCTATCATAGTACTCCTATTACCAAACTCCCTGTTAATCTTCTACTGGAATCTACTGGGTTAACTATTCCTTTGCCCTCACACCCCTACCCATGCAATCCTGTACTTAGGTATAATTACAAGGTGCTACATTACTCCAGAGAGAAGTCATGCATCAAAATTTGTGCAAGACTTAGCATGTTTCCATGTAAGTGGGTATCAGTTATATGATATTTTATTTGATGAGTATAAAGAGTATTGTAAGCCTTACTGAAATGGAACTATAGCAACAGGAATCACAGCTTCCTTTATTATAAAGAAAGGCATTTAGAGATTTTAGTCAACCATCCAACAGCCTATTCAACAACAAAGAGATGAAAGAAACAGTTCCATGTGTAACAAAAATAAATAAAAAGAGACAGACACTTGGTGTTTTCTCAAGATAAGTTCAGTTATGATAAATTCTTCAAAAGTTCAAGATCTACTTTCAATTTGATTTTTTTCAAAACACCCCAATATAAACTGAATCTCTTTGTAACCCCTATCTCATTACATATGGCTTCTTGATGAAGAAGCCAAACATTTAGATCAAGAAGAGATGATTTTCCTTCCCAGTCTCTATTTTTGTAACGTTACGCAAGATCCTTGAAGGTTTCAAAGATTCACTGTCCTCATTTGTAAAATGGTTATGGTAACAGTTACTAATTCAAAGCACTATGAGTATTAGTTATATGTTGCAGGTGAAATATTTAACACTTTCAATAAATTTCAGTGATAATATTTGTTATTCTTATTGTAGATACTTGTTACAGTATTTTGCAAAGCAAATACCCAATAATTGCTTATAAGTTAGTGAATCATAGAAAATAAACATCACATTGTATTATATACATATATGTTATCTCCAACCAAAAAATAATGATATAACAACATATATAACAACTATCAAGTTTATATGGAGCCGAAAAAAAAAAAACCCAAATAGCTAAAAAAAATCTTGAGAGTAAAGAGGAAAATGGATATATCATAATTCCTGAATTCAAACTTTATGCAGCAACAGTAATAAAACCAGTATCAACATAATCAAACCAGAACCAGAAATTCATACCAATGGAAAAAACAAAACAAAACAAAACCTGAAAGCCCACCAATACAGCTATGTAAATATGGACAGTTAGTTTTTGACAAAGGAATTAAGGGAATTGCACCCACACAATGAGTAAATTATAGCCTTTTTAATTAATGGTACTGATCACATGCAAAAAATAAAGCAAGATCATATTTAATACCAACCTGAAAGTTATCTTAAAATGGGTTAAAGATTTGGCTGTAAGAACCAAAACCAAAAGTACAGAGCGCACACAAAAGGACATCTACCATGAAGATATGCTTGGGAATACAAGTCCAACAAATGAAATGAGTAAAAATACACAAATGGGAATCCATCAAGCATACAATCTTTTGTATCTCAAAAGTACCCATCACCAAAACAAAAAGCTATCAACATACAGAATGGGAAAAGATATCTGCACACACTACATCTGACAAGGGATATTTGGTCAAAATTTACAAAGTTCTTACATAATCCAACATCAATGAAACAAATGACCTAAATGAAAAGTGAGCAAAGGATATGGACACTTCTCTAAAAATGATATTCAGCTGGCTTACATACACATTAAAACAAATTCAACATCAATCATTATAGGAGAAAACAAAACTACACTGAGATACTATCTCACCACTGTGAGAATAGCCATGTTTAAAACAAACAAACAAACAAAAAACAGAACAGAATTAAGAAATATTGGCAGGATTGTATTAAAAAAGGAACTATCATCCACCTTGGGTGAGAATGCAGGCTGGTAAAGCCTCTATGGAAAATGGTATGGTGAAATCTCAAGAAAATAACAACGGCAATTCTGTTTGACCTGGCCACAGTGCTATTAGGTATCTATCCAAATAACATAAAACATTTAACATGAAACGATCTATTTTTAAAAACTGCAAAATCATGGAACCAACCCAAGTGTCCCAAGAAATGGACAGAGAAACTGTGAAGCATATATTCAATGGAAAGATGAACTGTTGGCAGTTGGAACAAAAATGGATGAAGCCTAAGGTAATTATGTTCGGTGAAATCAGTCAAAAGGTAAATAACAGCTGGTGGACAGTTTCACTCATAATCAATAGACAGTCACACATAATTAATAGAAGAAATAAAAATTTGAATGTGGTAAAAAAAAATAATGCTTCCTAGAAGGGTTAGAAGAAAAGGTGGAGGGGATAAAGGAGAGAGGCAGATGGTATACTGGTGGAGGGAAGAAATAAATAATATGAAAAACTAGTTTATTGATAAAATTTTTATCTGAGTAAAATTTGAAAATTAAAATATAGTTTATCTTTTTTTATAATATTTTATCTTCTTATACAGAGAATGTAACTATCCTCTTATTGTGCTACCTGCTTAGTAGGTATCTCCCATTTCTGATTATGCATGCATCCTTTATGTTGTTGATACATAATGCCTCTTACCATATTTTCTCTGTCTTCCTCAGACTGATGTCAAAGGACACTTGATAATAGGCTAACTTTACAGGAGTGAATTAATATCAGTGTTGAAGGAGACTATAATCAGATGATTAAATGAGCTTTCAAAATAAAAAATAACACCTAGGAATTCTGACCATGTGTCTTGTGCTCTGCCCACAAATGATAGTCTCTATTCTTAGTATTTAGTAAAGACATGCTGAAAGAAATCCTTTTACTTGCAATACAGAGCATTCATGAGGCATTTTCAAAAATAATCCTTGGATATTTCTTTAGTGAATATACAAATTATGAAAGTTTGCATATGTATATATTCAGTCTTATTTTATATAAAGTAGATTACATTGACATTTTCCTTTAAAGCCTCATCTTACTTACAGGTTGCAAGACCTGAGTTTATCTGATATCAAGAAAATGATAATTCCTCATAAGAGATTATTGTAGCATTGAATGAGGACTAAGAATATAATTATAGAATCAGATAGACCTAACCAATCAGTTATTTGATCTTTGGCAAACATTTAACATTTTGAGTTTTCTCATTTTAAGTTTGTAAAGAGGGAATCATTAAAACTATTTCCTAGGCTTCCTGTGAAAATTAATGAAATAATGCACTGAAAACAGAACAAAATGTGGGGAAGATGGTGCCTATAGATCAGAATAGTTTCTAGATCTTCCTCAGTCTTATTTGAAATAACAGAGCAACTAAGGTGTTAACCCTCTAGACAGTATTTGCAATAAGACAAAGTAAAGAGATATCTTCACAAGTAGCAAAATACAACAGGATGAGGACAAAACCACAAAAGCTAGCAGATATTGCATCTCTGAAGAAACAAGACTGACTATGAAAATGGACAGAAAAACTATAGCAAAATTCTTTTGTAAATATATATTTTGAAAAAAAAATATGTATACTTACATGCATACATGCCGAATTAAGATTACATATACCTTCAATATAGACATAGTAAAAGTCTGAAAGAAATGACATAAGAATGGAAAGCAGTGCAAATATATATTTGACTTCTTTTAGAAATTACAATGTTAATAAAAAATTAATGATATATTAAAAACATAATACCCCCAACTTATAAGAGATTTCATGATTTTTGAAAATCAGGTACTTGCAAACCATTACTCTAAAATATCTGCATAAAGCTACCTTCTAAAGCTACCTTCATTGTTTTAAAACTAAAGTGACATATATATAAACATATATATATATATAAATTACTGAATTATTATAGGAAACTGGCATTTCCGATAATTAATAAGGTGTCTGTTATGTATAGAAATTTTAAAATGAATATTTTAATAAAATTATAAGGCAATAATGAAATCCTTGGTTGATTTACTTCCACTCTGGTCAGAGATCTTCCAAAAGCATCTACAAAATACCTCCATTTTTTCCCATCCATCGTCCTCATAAATCAATGTCAGGGTTAAGCATAGCTAATTCAGTGTGCTGCTTTGCTAATAAACACACATATAGTAAATGAATTTTGAATAAATCTTTCTATTGTGCACACAGATAAAATTATACTGCATCATTCTAATAAAATTGAAAAATCAAATCACAAATGACTACTAATTAAACAGTAAAAACTACTTTACCATTAATGGTGCATCATTTATTTTTTTTTTGTTACATAAATAACAGAAGCTTGATTCTATCTAATTAACCAAAACATCTACATAGAATTAAAACTGTTTAGACTTTGACTGATTTTAACCTTTCAAGCACTATGAAAGTCCTTATTTGGATGTGAACAAATCATAACTGAAAATCAAAAGAAGCATTTTTTTAACTCCAATTCAGTTGAGTATTAGAACTATTTACATCTGAGCTGTCTTTTGCAAAATTTTGAGATAGTTCATTTCTTCAACCATACTGAAGTTTGACACTCCCCCAAAATGGGTTCATTGTTTCTCATTCTTGTAAATATTATTTTCAAAAGCATAGCATGTTTTTACTTTATCTTCTATAATTACATATGGTGTTGGCATTGATATGGAGTTAATAGTTGCCAAAACATCTCCTTTACTACAGGAAGGATAAGCATTAAATCATAAAACTGAAAAGCAGCTTATTCCAACATGGACAAATTTTAGGTACTTTTGCAAATATCTTCTCAAATTAAAGTAAAAATACACATTAGGGATACTGATGGAAGTATTCTTGTCATAGATCTTCATTTACTGTTTCTACAATTTATGAAGAAGTTATTTTCTATATTTAAATAAAATCTCAGTAGAATGAGTTAATGTCACACACACTTAAGATTTTAATTATTATTCTGGTGGACTGAACATGCCATATTAATTTACTTTTTGCTAATGTGTTGGAATACCACAAGGTTTTCAGTTTTCCCATGCAATATTTATTTAGTAATGTCAAGTTATTGCAGGACAGACCATTTATAGAATAGACAGTATTGCCAAATATAGGATCCAGCATTTTATATCTTATAAATGCAGTATTTTCTATCTTATAAATTTAATAAATACTCATTTAAGAAGGAATTTCATGTATGAAAGACAGTCTGCATTGCATGTCTCTTAATTGAACCAATTCTCTTTCCCCCCATCAGAGGTAAAGGCATCTCCATATAAAGGTTAGTTCTTGGCTAACAATGTTATCAAATAATGATGCTTGACTAGTTTTCTTGTAATTAAACAATAACTTAAACAAATGTGCAATAAACTTGAGTTCTTATTAACTGATCAAGAAGGAAATATGGATTCAGAGCTGTCAGTTTCAAGACTTTGGTGATAGGCTAATTTCTCTGAAGTGTTGATTTGGTTCTTTTCTCTTGTTAGAATGTATGGAGTGATAACCCAGCTGTGCCCTAACCATATGTTCAGATTCACACAAAAGTCAAATCAGCTTTCTTTTTCTAAATTGCTTCTTCCCTTGATGTATGGACCTTATTTATAACCTCTCTTTGTGCAGCCATAACACTATCACATAGGGCTTAGTTTCTGAAAACCATAGCAATTGCCTGAAAATTGATTTGATGTCTTTTGCCCATCCCTCCCTCAGTCTCTGAAGACATTTTAATATGAGCCATGACATTATGATGGATGAAATCTGGCATTTTACTGTAGCAAAGCTACTCCCATGTGGAAAATAACAGCTTGTTCAAAAGCTGGTCTTCCAGCCAGATTTAGGATATACAGTAAGTTACATTTCCAATCTTTACCCCCCTTTTTTCCTTTCAAAATATACTTCCTAAACTTCTTTTTGTTATCAAATTATCACAGATTAAAACTAACTGTATGTCATATAATGAGAGTGATGAATATGACACCAAAAGATAGGGTTAATTGAGAAAAGAATGTAGATCTTTTCAACAGATAGTAAAGTAAGTTTCCAATACAAACTCAACTCTGAAAAAATACCCACTTCTGCTGATTTGAGAAACAACTGTACACTCTGAAGATATAAGACTGAGAAGAAACCACTAAAATACCAAATTGAAAAAAAAAAGTCAATTAAGCTTATACTTTAACAAATCACATTCTTATTTGTAAATTCTAACATTTTTTTTCTAACTTTTATTAACTACCATAGTCAATTATCTTAAAGCTAACGAATACAAATAGATTTACAAATTTCTTAATCAAAAGGAGCGAAGATATTTAAGATTTCACTGGTGTGTATAATTAGTGTTATTTATATTTAATTGTTGGAATATTATAGATCTTATAGTTTTAAATATACTGGGTGATGTTTCAGGGTATTTTGTAACATTTCACACTCCCTACTAGAACATAAAAGTTGGGTTTACAGGAAATATGGAAGTACATTATAATTAAAGCATTAGTATTTGAATGCATGTAATTGGATTTGATGACCTTCACCTAAAGAATGCAATGCTTATTCAAAGACCTATGGCAAGTAGATGAAGAATTATTACAGTAAAAGTAGTAGTTCTGGTCAATGGCTGTTTAATTCAGGGTTCTGATCCCCAAGTGCAGCACAGTGACTTCAGATCAGTTCCAACTCATTATGGAATGGGAAGGCATTTATAGTTCCGCATTCTTTCATGTGTAAAAGATAAAATAAACAACTGTTGTCAATAAACATATACTATGTGAATTTTTAAAGCAAATTCATGATTTTAATGTTCATAGGAAATTGAACTGAAGCTATAATCTAGTTCATGACACTGACATTTTTTATTGGTCCAGTTTACTCTGTGTGCATTAATTTGCTTAACTTACATTTCAGTTTCACTTTTATTTTGTTCACTTTTTGTAGCTACCTCCTTCAAATTCCTTTGACAACCTGAGAATGTCTTGCAGCTGAACGCAATATTAATTACATTTCAAAGCAAACCTTTATTCATTTGGGGACAATCTGTGAAACAGAAATCTGTGACTGAAGCTGCTGCCAAGCCAATTACTGCAAAAATAACTAAAATATGTCTCGACAGATTGCATTTTTCCTATTGTTAGATTGTTTATTCCGTAGATCAAAAGGCTACATTCACTTTAATTAAAATGAACTAACTCACATAGTTAAATATATCATCAATTCCATGGGACTATATAGGATTTATGTATAGACACAGTATGCTAATGAAAATCTTAAAAAAAAAAAAAAAAACTCCACAAATCTGGTCCTTTCTAGATGTCTCTAGGCTTTCTTTATGCCAAGGCATCTTTTGTATGAACAAACCAGAGAAGAAAGAACTAATCAACACTGAAGACCAGACTGCAAAGAAATTAATCAGTGCTCAAAGAAAGTCACCTTATGCCCATTTCACACTGCATCACAAATGCAGAAGAGATTGGTGAATTCCAATTTGGGAGAAGCACTTGACCTTCAGATGGATATCTGAACTTTACCAGAATGATCAAGATTGCTTAGTTCTACAACATAAGGCTGGGAATTTTCATTTATTTTTTGAAGCTCTTAAGCACTGTTTTAACAAGTTTTAGAAATATCCCTCTCTGTTCTCAGTGAAATAATATTAATCAACATAATGATTTCCAGAAGAAATACATTTAAAAATGTTAACAACTGTGACATGCAAAGCCTTCATTTACATATACACACATATTTACATATATACATATATGCACCTATATCAAAGCATTTAATGTACTAACATACTTTTATTTCTGGAAATTTTCATTCGTAATAAAAAGATGGCTTCATAGCCATTTTTAATTTTTTGAAGATTTATTTATTTATGCATACAGAACTGAGGTACAGGTCAGAGGTGCAGGGGTGGTGAGAAGATTCACCAGAGACAGAGTGGGGAACAGAACAGGTACATTGACAAAAAACACTGATGAAAGGAGCAGTGAGTGAGATGGGAGAGGTCTGTTGTGCTATATGGGTCACCTCACCCAATGGCCAGGAATCAAACTCTCACTGAAGCAGCTGTGGCTAGTTTGCAGTGCTGCACCCTAACCTGCTGTGCCACCAAGAGGGCCACTATCTTTTCATTTTTTCTAAGGATGCATTTAGCTTTAAATAGATAAGGAAACACATGTAAAGCCCATAAAGGGTCCGCAAAATATAGTTAGTATGATGACAGGTATTCTGTTAGTATAGTAATGTAACGCATGATTATTTTGTCTTCTACTTTGTGAAGATTTGAAAACATTTATGGGTAAATGCCTAGTGCCTAGCCTTTTTTTTTTTTTTTGACAGGACACAGCTTCAGAAAGTTTGAATTTAAACAAGTATGATTCGGTTAGGAGAACAATGCAGATAGTGTGAATAACATAAACAGCAAAACAAACAAACAAAACAACAACAACAAAACATTATTATTGCCCCTTTCTAGTACAGTGTTTGGAACTTCACTCATACACAGACTCCTCTGTTTGACAGTGAAGTGATGAGAAGGGAAGAGACTACCAAATAGGCTTTGCCATGGTTCTCAGCACTATCAACCTATGACATCTCCAAAGCTCATCTGAGTGAATTTTATAATCTGCACCCACTGACTTCTTCCATGGTGTGGATTTTGGCAAAACTGTTTGGTATACAGAAAGTTTGCATTCTGTGTCACTGTTCTTCACTGGGATTCTTATTTCTCCTGGCACCTTACCAGACTCAGAAACTTGTGTTATCTACATTTTGCAATGGACTCATCCACAAACAGAAATGGATAATCTATTTCTTACTTTGATATACTTGGTCAGCTCACTCAGCCACAATGAAATATTGTAGAGTGCATAATTTAAATGACATAATTTCTTAATATTTTGGAGATTGGCAATTCAAGACAAGCTGCCTACATGGTCAGTGTCTGGTGAGACTCTTTTCTTGACATGCAGACATCCTCTTTCTTAGTGTGTCCTCACATAATAGGTCAGTTCTGATCTGTTCCTTCTTACAAGGACACTAATCCCACTGTGGATGCATTGACCTCATGGCATCAAGTTAACACAATTTATTCTCAAAGACCTCATCTCCAAATTACCAAATCACCATCACTTGGGGAGCTAGGGCTCCAATCTATGACGTTGGGAGGAAACTAGAAATATATCTTTAACAAGGACTATTTTTGTTCTGCTTCCATTATTCACTCAAACAACTATTCCATAGGGAATTTTGCATATAACAGTTCTCTCACTAGCCAAATTTATCTGCAGGATCTATACTCGACTTTTTACCTCTTTTTAGATCTAGATAGTTGGAGGGAGACTTTCAGCCACAAATAATTCACTTGGAATGTTGAAACCTGTAACTTTAGTCTAAGCATTTCTGATCACAGGCATTGATAGAGCTACTCTATTTCTGATGGTGAATCTATCACTAGTGATACACACACTACAGAATACAATTTCAAGAATAATTTTCTCTATTTTGCAAAAGAAATTATGGAACTATAAGTAAAGCTGAACATATGATAGTACATTACATAAAATCACCTATATTTGATACAAATTACTAAAGAATTATCTATTTTTAGCTATACATAACTTCTCTCTCTAAAATATACTCTTCAAAATCCATTTAATCATTATAGAATTCTGAGGAAGGAATATGTTTGTTAAGGTCAAAATAATCAATTTTAGATTCAGAAAGTCTGGAGTGACTTCTCTAAAATGTATTCTTACATTTACATTCTTACGTGTGTGTGGCAGCTATGCACCTGTTTGTTCTTTACACCTTTAGGATCCACCACAGAATTGAGGTCTAGGTGTCATTCTTCCCAGGCTGTTTCTAGCTGATGAATGGTTAGGTAGTAGTACAATCAGCCTGGTTAAGAATTTCTCAGAGTTCCAACCTTCCCTACCTTCCCTGGTGGCACAGCAGGTTAGGGCACAACACTGCAAGCTGGCCGCAGCTGCTTCAGTGACAATCAGTGAGCGTTCAATCCCCAGCCCAAAGGTGACCCACATGGCGCAGCAGACCTCTCCTGTCCTGCCCGCTGCTGCCCTCCACAGTGGACTTTGTTGATCTGCTTGTTCTGCCTCCACTCCATCTCTAGTGAAGCCACTCATTGCCCCTGCACCTCAGGACTGTACCCCAATTCTGTTTGTAGAAATATATCTTTTAAAAAAAAATTTCTCAGAGTTGTGTGACTTCCTAAAGTTTTTATTCCATTATCTATCCTTCATCTATTCTTTTATAGTTTGTTAGCTTAACAGTGGTAGAATATAGGCTCTCCCTTGCCCATTTTCCCTCCATTTCTCTTCTATCCTTTACAAACATACATTATATGAATTTCTTAAATATTGATTTAATTTTGGCAGATGACCAGAATTGATGGAATATATATTTGTATTCATATAGATGTGTGTGCATATATATATGTATATATACACACATATATATATGTGTATACACAGAGATATAAATATGTAAGCATGTACTGGTACACACAAATTTACATTTTACATGTACACATATGTATGCATATGTGCATACAAACAAACACAATTAACAGTCTAAACTAGTATATACACATACTAATTTTCAGCACTGCATATCTAGAACTTAGATGTTATAATCAGTATTTCTTCGATAGCTGAACTGAATTTCTGACACATACATGCCAAACATATAATGAAGATAGCATGATTTTTCTATCACCACCTTGATAAAATTCTTACTGATAGGGAAGAAAGTATTATATATATGTGTGTGTTAAAAGGCACATTATAATATTAATTAATGGTTTTAATTCTAACATTAAGAAAGAAAAATCTGAAAACTAAATTCAGAACTGTAGTTTATATGATCTATATATTTATTAGCTAGTACACTTAGAAGTCTGATTTTGATCCTTTGGTTCAAAAATCCCTGGAATATATTAATTTTTCGGTTTAACTGGTATTTTTCTGATACTAGGTATGTTAAAATTCTCCTATGAATAATCTTGTATAAGGATATTACCAAGGCTAGGTCTGTAGCAGAAAAAAGAATGACATTTATCTTCACCTAAATAGTTCACATGTGTCAAATTACCTTAAGAATCTTTCAATACATTGTTCTTGAACGCAAATCGATCTTCGCTAGTCATGGCATTTTCAGTGTTTTATCTGATGGTATGTTGATGGTCATCAACCGTTTGATTATATAAAGGCATGATTCTGAAACTACATTATGCTGAAATTCATGAAAACAGCCAAAAGATATTTTGTCCCAAATAGGATATTTTGGGAGGTTCTTGAGATGTGACATAATTCCAAATGATAATTTTTGTACTTTGAGTGGAATTTACCTTAAATCTTATTTAACATATTTCCATAACTTGAAATTAAGCATCAGCAGATGATAAAGAACAGCTTCACATAAATGTAATGAATTAATGCATGTTATAAAATCTTGCATTTCTTCTTTCAAAATGTCCTATTTACCTTCTTTAAAACTTCTTACATGAAATTCCAGGCAAAATTGCAGTATTAAAACAAATTTATAGTTTGATTTTGTAATGACAGAATATATTAAGTGAAGATGACTTTTTAAAACCTGAATTTCTCTGGATTTTTCCATTATTTTTGATTTAAAAGTCTAGGAAGTTCTTAGCCCTATTCCGAAAAACAAACAAACAACAACAAAAATGGCAAAAAATATTACTTAGGAAATAATCCTTTCTGAACACTGTACGTTTTAAAACTGGGAAAAAAAATTACTTATATATTTTTATTTATATATAGGAGAGTTGACACACAGGTCAAATTTGCAAGGAATGAGAGGATTCACCAGAGAGAGTGGGGAACAGAACAGGCATATTGACTGAAAAACACTGCTGAGGGGAGCAGCAGACAAGATAGGAGGGGTCTGCTTTGCCATGTGTGTTAGCTTCCTGGCCAGAGATCAGATTGAATTCATGTTGCTGAGGCTTGGGATAACTTGATAGCAATGAGACTTTAATCTCTGTGCTGCCAGGAAGGTCCATTTATTCAATATTTTTAAATACCAAAAGATTTAACAGACCAGGTGATCTTTAAATACTATTGAAGCACTGAGTAAAAAATTTGAGTGATTTATATGAAAGTAATTTTCTCATCTCTAGGGCTTTTTCTTACACTATGAGAAAAAAAATATATTAGGCTTTTTTTTTCTCCTTTCCATTATATTTTACTGAAAATTAAACCGTGTCTAGACATTAGTCATTGGCATATTTCTTAAACAGAGTAAAAGAAAAATATGAGAAAGGTTCCTCTTCTCCCACTCTTTTTCTGACCCCCAGGATTTCAATATGTTTTTTCCTAGGTCTAGGAGCCAACACTGTTCACACTTGTTTGAGAAAGTGAGGTTAGCCAATACATGCAGATCATATAAAATATTTATATTTTTTTTGGCAAATATCACATTTTAAAAGTTGAAAAAATCATGTAACTCTTATCAGGGACTTCAGTTAATCAGAAATCAAAATGTAAAGAATATCTATATGAAACACAGAAGTGCCATTTCTCTTAAATTTCTATTTTCTTTAAACTATTGGTAAGGAAACAGTCATAAAATAAATATTTAAAGATTTGAGGAGAACTCATCTCATCAATCTCTATCCAGGCTTGGAACTAATGTCCCATTATATCTGAAGGTACTTAGAGAAGTAGAAAGGCTGACAGATAAATTCTGAATTCCATAAATTGGAAACAGTGGATTCCATAGATTAGAGAATTTGAACAAATGAGAATGGGTACCTTCTCAAAGATTTCAAAGACAATTGCTTCATTCTACTAAGCATCAGAAACTCTAATATTTCTATAGTGACTTAGAGACCTCTCTAAAATCAGAATAGGATGAACACAATCATCTACAAATACCTGCCTTTGTTCAACTTTAAATGTCTAGAATCTGCCACCAGACATTAGTTACACACTGTTATAGACAAAATTCATACATCAGAGTTCTAATTCCTAGTTTTATGCATTTGAAAATGGAGCCCATAGGAGATAACTAAGGCTAGATTCAGTTATAAAAGCAGAATATTACTTATGATGTGAATAATGCTTTTGTAAGAAAGATACAGGAGAATGTGCTCTCCTGTTCCTGCCACCATATAGAACATAGAAAGTGGCTGTTTCCCAACTGTCTAGTTCTCATCTGAAGCCAATTTTGTCAGTACCTTGATCTTCAATGTTCCAGACTCCAGAACTAGAAGTACATTTCCAATAAATCATCCATCTGTGTATTTTATTAGGCAACCAAAACTGATGAATAAATGTTTTTCTTCCCTTCGGTTCACCAGTATTGTTGTTTTGTATTATTTAAAGAAGAAAAACCATTTATTATAATTTCTAATCATATTTATATAGCCCACACCACTGTGAAAATATAATTATAATATCTTAAAATAATGGCAAGTCTTACTTTTGGAGCTTAACAGAACTATAATTTATGTAAACCTCTTTCTAAGGGGAAGTGGGTAGGGAGCCTATAATAGAAAATGTCAGTAAGGGTGAATACATATTCCACAAGTTACATCTTCATCAAGAAGGCCTGCAGTTTTCAGAAAGGACATACATGGAACACTTTTAGAGAAAAGGAAACTGCTTTGCAATCCAGATCATTGTTAATGGAATGATGGCTATTTTGATACTTCTCCCTCCCATTGAAAGGATTATTTCCAGCGTTTATATTAAGTCTATGACTGTTCTTTCTTTTTTCACAAGTATACTTTACTCATTGTTCTTCTTTTCTCTTTTAATTACTAATATTGCCCCTGAGTTGTGCCTATGTCAGATTCTTGCTATTCAATTTTCACAGAAAAGACTTATATGCTAAACTGGAAACAGACATGCTATCTTCAGGGAGTAATATATCACAGATAAACCTCAAATTAGGTAACTCCTACCTAGTTATAAGGAACACTTTCCTGTATATTTCAATCTAGAAAATATTCATTTTTTTCATGCTTCTCTTTTCATTGTCTATACTGTTACTTAGTAAAATAAATGTAATTAACTTGAAGAAAAAAGTGATTTCACATAATGTATACATCTGGAGCACAGCTGATACAATGCAGTTGAATTCATGGCTCAGAAAGACATTCTGGAAGTGATTTCCTAACTCTATGTTACTTTCAACTTTCATGAGCTAGTAAGATGGTGGCAGTATGCAAGTCCAGACAGAGATACTATTTGTCATTATTTCACAGAAATCAGCAAGAAATCATGATTTATAATATTTGAAGAGATAAAATGTATACTTTTGAGCAATCACTGTGCATTGGGGGCTATGGGACTGATTGCTTTTGAGTGACATGATTTCCTTGAGTTCACTGGAACCACATTAGATAAGTGGATGCCTGTTGATAACTGAAGAAATCTCTCTTCAAGACCAGTATTTTGGTTTCCTTTTAATGGCCCAACTGTTCCTTCCTAAATATCTCATAAGACGTAGTGCCTTTATCTTGATAAAATAAAACCATCTCTTCCACAAAGGAAACTTTTGATGGGAGTCTTACAAGGAGATGTGGAAGATTCTCTAGAGATCAGGCCCTGCACAAGGATATTTTCCTGGAACAAATTCTCATAGGGTCTCAATATGATCAAACATCATTCAAAAACCCATGAATGACACCTATGAATGAAAAGTAGTTCTTGAGAAATACACTAATTCTATGATTTTGAGTAGTGGAGAGAGGTGCTATATTATACCACCATTCCATAGGGATGGTGATTTGAACTGGAGAACCTGTTTAATAGAATTAATATCAAGCGTATTCAGTTTATTAATTTTATGTGAATTAGTAAAGGGATTTGAAAATCTATCAGGTGATGACAGGTCTAATTTTTCATTAGTATTTGAGTCAGAACAGTACATTTCCAATACACCTGGAAGACAAAAATGGATGTCTTGCATTTCTTTGTGCAAAAGTTATTTCTTCCTGATCTTAAATTCTGCTTATAAATAGCCTTTCTGAAGTGACTTCAAATCACTTTGTGGAAATCCTACCTCAGCTAAACTGCAGCAATATTGGCATCTTTCCTGATGAGATTGTTTTTCTTCAAATTCTAAAGTGCAGTAATAATCACTGTATCTGTTATTTCCCTTTACAAACTTGCTTGCAATTTTGTTATTTATCAATGTCTGAAAGGTGAGAAATATAAATATACATATCATAAATTATATACATATAGTCCATAAATATATAATAAACAATATTTGTTAGATATAGTGTTTAGCAAAACAACAGGAGTACTTTAGAGTTTTAGATATTGTCTAAAGTAAAAAAGGTTATAAGGTTAAAGTCACATGAACTGTAGCATTAAAGAAGAAAGACATGCTTATATAGCAGCATAAACAAGAAGCCACCCTAGTACCAAAAAAATTAATAATTAAAAAGCTCACTATTGTCAAGGCATGTGGTGCTAATTAGAATCAGGAGTACACTCTATAAGTAGAACAAGAACACTGCAGGCAGGAATCTAAAGACAGAAATCATCTCTAAACAGTATTCTGTTCCATGAGGTTTAGCTTAGTGTTTTGCACACTGTCAGCAGGCAATAAAATATGTGAGAATAGACATAAAAGATCAGGAAACTAACACAGATAACTTCAATCTAAGGAGATGAGAGAAGAAAGGCAGAAAACATCCTCTCAAGGAAGGCACAGTGATTTGAAAAATCATCTTCAAGAGCAGGAGGGAGACTTTCTGAAATATGCAAATGGAACCTCAATTTTAAAAATATGTTTTACTGTAACACAGAGTTGGTAAGAAGTCAGAACACTCCAAGAGACAAAGTACAAGCAAAACAAAAGCATGGAAAAGAAAAATAAATAAAGTACTAATAATAAAATAAAACAAGAACAAAGCCCAAAAAAATTTCTTTGCAAGACATAAGAAAAATATAAGGAACATATGAAAATCAATGTAAAAGGACAAAAATAGGATACCAACGCAAAGCAAGCAGTAGTAAATAGTATGAAACAAAATAAAACTGAATATAGCATTGGTTACTAGGGACAAAAGTTCATGCCAACTGTTCATGCCGACTATGTTGCCTAACTTAGGTTCATGTACTTAAAAATACTCTAAAACTAGACATAACAGAAACTAATATAAATATAAGAATAAACAAAGTCATAATCATAGTGGGAAATATCACTACTCTTTAAAAAATATTAGAAAATAAAGCAAACAAGAAATAGTGATGCTATAGAAGATTTATCTGAGCAACATAACTAAGATGATTATGTTTATAACCCTGTATCCAATCATACATATTCTTGATATGTTTTAAGTGACAGCATGACCAAAGAGTAGTCACATAACATAACCACAATGCAACTAAGTTGCAAATCAATAATAAAAGTATCATGTACAAAATTCTTACACAAATATTACAAGAAAAAATACATTTTAAAACATTTTCAACTTTAATTATAATGAAAACAGTCTATATCAAATTTAATGAATGAAATCAAACAGGATTTCAAAGGATACTTAGGGTATTAAATATCTATAATTGTAAAGAATGAAGACTGAAGAATGTCATGATGGTAACAGTTCAATGAAATAAAAACAAAGAAAGTGGGAGGAGATAAATAGAAATGAAACCAAAGTAAACAGACACAACAGCATTAACCAATAAACAGTTGATTTAACAGATTTAACAGATAAACCTAAGTGAAAGTGATAATAATAAAAAAGAAAAGTTACAAATAATCAGTATTAGGGGTGAAAAGAAAGAGCATAACTACCTACACAGAATATTATGAAGCTAGTAAGGCACTGAAAATTTCTTCATGAAAGACAAATCACTAATAACAAAATCATCTTGCTATAGAACAAAAAGCCTGAAAGGTATTAAAAACATGAGATAGTATCCAAGGTCTAATCTTTCAATTAGCAAAAGATTTTTTAAGCAGGAATTCAGAGAAGATAAGGTCTAGACGTAAGTCAAGGAGTTTCAGTTCCAAGGTATGCTAGTCCAGGAAAGGCAGCTCAGAGTCTCAGTTCCTTTTTGCTAATGGGTTGATGAGATGAGGGTTGGAGTCAGTCAGTCCTTAGACTACCTACTGTGAGTTCCTGAAGTACTTATAACTCTTGTCAGACTGTTCTGCTTCATTTACCTTTTATCAAAACCTATGATATATATTTCATAGAAGAACTGAAGTGTAGGCCAGAGGTCTAGGGGATGAGAGCATTCACTAGTGACAGAGTGGGGAGCAGGACAGGTGGGTTATAGAAATAGAAACCTCATGGAAGCAGCTGGGGAGACAGGAGAGGTCTGCTGTACCATGTGTGGATTAGTTCCCTGGCTGGGGATGGAATTCAGACAGCAGCAGTAAAAGCACTGAGACATAATACCTAGGCTATTTGGGAAGGCTTAGACATTTTCATACTGAGACTATGTCCATCTCAAGAGGCATCCAAAAAGCTGACTTGTTTCATGGATACCAGTTGTCGAAGGAACCAGTATTAGAGATGAATAACCTCCAAAGTTGAATATCTAACATACAACATCTTCTCTGTATTGGTACTTAAAAGGCTCCACAGATTATAATTTCAGAATTGTGTTGGTGATTTAAAAAATATAACAGTTTTGGAGTTGGCAGGCAGAAATTATAATTCTTTTTGGAGGAAGATAATATTACATGTCTCATATATAAAATCCATGAAAATATATACTGCTAGATTCTGTTCACTGTTTTATAAAAATGCAATATACATATGTAAACATATCATATATTAATGCCATTTCAATGAATAAATGTTAATCGAAAATTCTGAATATTAAGGATTTTTCAAGTTACAATATTACATTTCCTCCTTTCAACATCTAACCCCACCATTTATTTTTCTTGTCTTACTGTATTTGCTGAGGTTCCCAGCAAAGGAATGAATAGAAACACTATTTTCTTTATAAAAATGTCAAAATGGGTGAAATCTTCCATTTACTATTAGAACTAAACAGATTGTAAGGTTTTCTATGGATATGCTTTATCAGATGGGTTTCTCTTTATTCCAATTTTTTACCTTTACTATATGTTCAATTTTATCAGTGATGATATGCATCTACTGACAAGTATGTATTTTATACCTTTACAATCAAAATTACATAGGTTATATATTACAGCCATGTTCTTATCCACCCCATTCCACCGCCTTGGCTAGACATTAAAGGATTACACATCACAGTCCCAAAAGAGGGTGTTTAATAAATTTACAAGAGTGGAGCATAAATAATTTTGCTTATTATCCTCTTCAAACCCTCCTTTTCATTGGATTATCAGGAGCAGAACATACTCAGATTTCACATGCAGATACTAGAGAGCAGAGATGCAGGACACAAATCATTTAGAAGACATGACAGAAGGGTGGAACTACTGAGCCATCCACATGTTGAAACATTTTATGCATAATAAGTAATTAAAAGCAAACAATTGACATGATATAATCAGAGGGAGTAACCCTCCCTTTGCTATAAAACAATAAATAACATTACACTTTAAAAAATCTACTTTTAATCATGGAAATAATATATGACTTCATTCTCATTATGAAATCTTTTTAATAGCATTAATCAATCCTAGTCTCTTCCTGGGAGTACCAAGGCTACTGAGTTTGTGGAAATTAGAGAAACATTATACATAATGAAAAACACATGTACAACCACAAAGGCGTTGTTTTGTGAATTTTAAAGGCATCATCATTACACTCTACTTGAGTTTGAAACTTAGAAATGTATTTTGAACATAGAATAAAGATTACCAAGATGATGTTAAAGTGGTTTTCAAGTTCCTTTGAATCAGTAAAACTTCTAACTTGACTTATAAGTGAACTGATTTTTCATGTTCTAGCTCTTTAAATTGTTAATTTTATTTTTTAAAAAAATTTCTCTCCACTAAATCATCTGTGGCCATACCTCATGTATCTAATATCTCCTCTATTCCTTACTCCCTCTGGTAACCATTATGTTCTTTGAGCCAAATTCAAGTTTTTGCTTCTCCTGTCCTTTATGTATGTTTTTTCGTATTTATGTTCCATAGATGAATGAAATCATCCAATCCCTCTTTTTTTTCAAGAATAATGATTCTTCTTTCATTTTTAATGTTTTGATAATACTGTAAAAACTCATAGGATGTAGCTTTAATGCATGTGGATGTATTTTCAGTTCTTTTTTCTTTTTTTTTTTATTCGTACAGAACTGGGGTACAGGCCAGAGATGTGGAGGGTGAGAGGATTCACCAGAGACAGAGCAGGGAGCAGAACAGGCAGATCAAACAAGTACACTGCTGAGGGGAGCAGCGGGCGGGTCAGGAGAGGATTGCTGCGCCATGTGGATCTCCTCCAGGGCAAGCGGGGATCGAACTCATGGGGAAGTGGCTCAAGCTTCTTTGTGCTGTGCTTTAACCCGCTGTGCACCAGGGAGGGCTGTATTTTCAGTTCTTAATGAAAATCTAATATTTTTAATAATATAAGTTTATTTTACATCATTTTGTGCCTTTTTCCATCTCAGTGGTAATTCTGTATTACTTTTTACAACTTTACTCAGCATAATTGGTTCCAGGTTCATCCATTTTGTCCCAAATGTTACCATTTTGGCTTTTTTCACAGCTATGTAATACTCCACAAATTATATATTCAATAATTTCTCCATCCATTCATCTGTTGAAATGTACTAGGGTTGGTTCCATGACTTTGCAATTGTGAACAGTGTTACTACTTACATAGGTATTGATAATTCTTTTCATATTCCTATTTTCGTATGATTTGGATAAATACCTAATAGAGGTATTACTGGGTAAAACAGATTTTCCATTTTTTATTTTCTTGAGAAGTCTTCTTACTCTGTATATCCCACATGGGAATTCAATTCACAACTTGAATTCCCACCAACAGTGGATGAGAGTTCCTTTTCACTGCAACACTGTCAATATTTGTTAAACATCTCATTCTTTTACGTAGGTGGTATCTCAACATGGCTTTGATTTGCATTTCCCTTATGATAAGTAATGTCAAATATTTTCTTATGTATGTAGACCATCCGAATATCTTCTTTAGAGAAGTGTCTATGTCCTTTGTCCAATTTTCAATTGTGTCATTTAAATGTTTCAGTGATATTGGATTATGTAAGAATTTTGTCAATTTTGGCAATTAATTTTCAGACGCACAATATGAACATATTTTAATTCCATTTTGTAGGTTGTTTTTTTGTTCATATGATGGCTTATTTGGTGACATAAATTAAAAAAAAAGCTTTTAAGTTTGATGTAGCCCCAGCTTATTACAAATATAAATGCTTTAATATTGTACTTTCCAATCTCTGTAACATTTGTTTCTTAAATTATTTCAATAAATGTGTGCCCAATAAATGCTGAAAGCTAGTTTCAAACTGTAGAGTATACCTCCAGTAGACTGCTTACCTTAAATGTTTATATAGCCTATCAGATTAAGAAAATTCATGCATTGCAGTTTGCTAATTTTATAGACTTAAAAAAATATTTTTATTTATCTATACATACAAGAACTGGGCGATAGGTAAGAGGTGCAAGGGTTGAGAGGATTCACCAGAGACAGAATGGAGAGCAAAACAGGCAGATCTTCTGAAATACACTGCTGAGGGGAACAACGGTGGGCAAATAGGAGAGACCTCTCCTCCATGTGGGTCAGTGACCTGGCCAGGAATTAAACTCAGGCTGCTGCAGTGGCAGGTGATAGTTTGACAGCACTGAAGCTTAACCTCTGCACCACGAGGGAGGACCCACTTTTGCTGATTTTTTTTTTTTTTTTAGATTTTATTTATTTATTCATACAGAACTGAGGTACATGCCAGAGACGCAGAGGGTGTGAGGGTTCACCAAAGACAGAGTAGGGAGCAGAACAGGCAGATCGATGAAGTACACTGCTGAGGGGAGCAGCGGGCCAGTCAGGAGAGGTCTGCCACGCCATGTGGTCACCCCTGGGGCAGGCGGGGATTGAACTCATGCGGAAGTGGCCCAAGCCTCCCAGTGCTATGCTTTAACCCGCTGCGCCACCAGGGAGGGCCCTCACTTTTGCTGATTTTTTACAAGAACTGATGTTGAACTTTATAAAGCATTTTATAAATGTCATCATCTTTACTAATTTGTGAATGTAGGAAATTATGTTGTGCTTAATATTTTACATTAAACTTCCATTACCTGGAAAAATCTATTTGATGGCAATATAGCTCTTGGTTTAAATCTGTAATACTTATCCAAATACTTAATACTTAAATATAATTCAGTAACAGAGCTTTGTCTAAAATCTTTTTGGGTCCTAAAGTTTTTGTATCAAAGTTACCATTTAATGTTCTCCTGATCTTGTTCCACTTTTCCATCTTAATTTTTCAGGGAATTATGAATTTTGTTAAGATTTCATAATCCAAATTTACCTTACCATACTATTGTTTATCAATTATTTTGTTATTTGTATACTTTGATTTTAGTTTGGTGCCCATCTCTATCTTCATAACTAGATCTTTGGATTTCAACACTCCTTTTTCCTTAATAAACACAAGGCTATAAATTTTCCTCACAGCAAAGCTTTAGCTGTACTAAGGATCTTTTATGTATGTTCATTGTTTAGAAGAATCTTACGATTCCATTTTACGTTTTTCTTGACTCATGGGTAATTTAGAAATGTAATACTGTCTTCAAATTTCCATAAGCATAGAGGTTTTTAGAGTAACTTTTGTGGCTAAATCCTAGCCTATGTAGGCTTTGGTTAGAAGTTTACTATAGATATCTTAAATCACTTAATATTCATTAAGATTTGCTTTGTGATGTGCCATAGTCCATTAAAAATATTTTATGTACACTCAATATAATGTGATTTTTGCATGATGGTGTTGGTGAGATGCAATGATCTACATAATTCCAGTGTTAAAGTTTCTCTATCATCACTTATTTACTTTCCCAGTTGTATCTGTGGAGAGTATTAGTGCTAAAACCTCTCTTCATGAAAATAGTCTATTTCTACTAGCTTTTAACCTTTCCCCAATAAATTTTGGCCATATTTTTAAGCATATAAAAAGGTGCTAGTGAATGAAACTTTCATGATTATGAAATAGATCTCTGTATCTGAAGTAATAATTTTTGCCTTGAAACCTCTTTTTCTTATATCAATGTAATTGAATCAATGTCTTTTTTTCACACAGTATAATTTTTCCATACTTTTAACTTGTTGTTATGCAAGAAATACATGATGCATTATTTTTTTTAATCCACCTGGATAATCTTTATCTCATGAGTGGTACAATTTTTCAGTTAGAGTTAGTGAAATTACTGATACCTTTGGATATATACATACCACATCACACCTCACTATTTGATTCTTATTTATCCTATCTATTTTATATTTTCTCGCTTTTGTTCTTCCATCATGAACAAAGTTTTTTAGTTAGTATTCAATTTTCTCCATCAATTAAGTTTGCATTTATATTTCACTAATCTTTTACAAATTAGCATAAAAATAGCCCTATCAAAGTCTGATATAAACTATTTTCTCATTGTCAATTAATGTAAGAATATTAGAATAATTTACATGGCTAATATGCTAAAAATCATGTGTCATTTTTCTTTTTATATATTAACTTTTATTTATCCTCACTTTTTCATTTTGGTGCTATTAAGTTAAGGTCTACTTCCCTCCACCTCATTTCCATTTCAAAGTGCTACTATTAATAAAAAAAAGTTAAGTTTGCATATACATTATATATAGGTATTTATCAAACTCTTACTAATTTTAAAAGTTACTGTTCTTCAATTTTTTAACTATATATCTTTTATTTTTTAGGTTTAGAACCATATATTGATAGGCTTCTCATGATTGAATTGAAAATTACTAATGAGTATTTTCAATTTCATATGGTATTTCAAATTTTTAGAAAATAGTCATGCTCATATTCAATAAAGTTTCTGTTCTTATTTTACTTGAAATCATTAATATTGTTAGCTTAATTTTATAAATATCTAAACATTTTTAAATTGTTTTTAACTTTTAGTATAATTAACAGATAATAAATTCTGAGTTTTAAAACTGAATTCTTCTATTTCTAAAATCACAAATGACTATATTTATTCTACTTAATGTATTCAGATTTCAGTTAGAAGATTTGCATTTATATATACAAAGTAATTGAAATAATTTTTGTATCTTTAACAGAGTTTAGAGATGAAGGATTTAAAAATTAGTTGGGTAGCTATCATTGGTTTGGCCTTCTAACAGTTTGAAACACTTAGGAATATGTTTTTTCAAGTTAAATGAGAAATCAACTGCAAAACCATCTAAGTTTGATTCCTTACATTTTTTTTATTTTTTAGATTTTAAGCAATCTTCCCAATTTTTATGAAAACTGGCTTGTCAGATTTTCTCACTCTACTTCAGTTAATTTTGTTAACTATATTTCACACATTTGCAAGAACACCCTGCATTTCCTCTAGATTTCCAAACTTACTGCCATCATGTTGCATGCAATATTCTTTGCTGATCCTTAGTTTTTTGTGTGTGATTATATTTTAATCCTGCATATCTTAGGTATCTTCTTTTTTTTTTTTTCAATTTGCTTTATCAAGATTGCCAAGCATATTCTATTTTGATTTCAAAAGCTTAATTTTTCTTTTACTTTACTACCTATTCCTATCTTCTACTTTTTATCTGATATAAACTATTAGGTAAATTATCTGACAATAGTTTATTTTCCCTTTCTTGTTTTGTTTTCCTTCTATAATATTGTGTTCAATCTTTCTTTTTTAAATAAAGTTTTATCTGTCTCCAAATCTGTTAAAAAGTTTTTAGCATTGCATGAATATTTTTATATGGTTCAGGTTTTTATTTATTTTTATAATAAGTTATAGTCTTATTTTATTTTCACTATGATTCAAAATTATTTGAGGCAAAACTTATAGTGACTGAGCTAAAATGTTATAGCCACAAAAATTAGAACTACTTTAATATTTAATATCACAACAACTGATAGAAGGTTGTGAAAAATGAAATCTTCGCTCCAGTTTAGTTTCTTAGGCCTTCCCTGTGTATAGGGACAAGGGAAAGGAATGGAAGGAGATGAGCCTATAAAACACAGTTCTCCCAACAGCTATTAGTTGTCTTTCCTCTGAGCACCTTGGTGCCAGCAGTCTCAGCAAACTCATTCTTTCAACAGGCTTCTCAAACAACAATATTGTGTTTAAGACTCTCTCTTCTAGATCATTCATGGCCTAATAAATATTTTAAGCTAACAATAGGTTTCTTTTATTCTTCGCATTACTCTAGCCTAGTGTTCAGAGGAAAATGTTGTGATGAAAAGCTTTGGGGAGCCATTCTCAGTAATAAAGTTTTTTTTTCTGAAATATTTTTGGAAATCCTGCTAAATATCATCCCTGCCACTACTGCTATCTTAACTGAAAGCCTAATTCACTCTATCTTGGACTACTGAAATTATTCTGAACTGAAGTATCAACTGTTTGTATTTTCCTAAAGTCAGTGTCCTCTCCATACTTCCAAAGTTTCTTCTAAAACAGTTACCTGAATTTTCTTCCCACAACTCATTGATTTCCACTGATTATAAAATCATCATGAAATTCTTCATGATCATTTACGAGTACCTTCAAACCTGAGTAGCCTATCATAAAATAATAGTCTCCTCAAACTTCCCCATACTACCTCTGCCTCCCAGTGTTATCTATTACCTTCTCAGCTGGTATTTATTTTTCATAATCCAAATTCAAAATCTTCCATATTATTGATTTGTTCTCAGTCAGCATTTGTTATTTATTTATTTCAATTCCTAGACTGATGTGGCAATTTGAAATATTTTATAATTTGTTCCTTCACCTCCATCATTGTTTTTTTTTTTTTTAATTGGCCTAGATGATTTTTCATGTCAAAGATGAAGTCTGATCCTACATCAAAAGGAGTATGGGAGTTTAAATTAATATATTTACTGAAGAAGTTAAATATAAATAACACTTTGATATGTTACAAAGAAAATTTCTGAATTTTAACTCTCATGTTTTTTCCTTAAGTAGTCTTTGGGGGGTACATGCCATAAGTTATAGGCTACAGTGTAAAATGGATGGAGAACTGGGATTATTTAGTTTTTTTCAATTGAAATTATTCTGATAGAAGGCCATTATCAAAAATAATCAGAAGTGATCATCAGTCATTTAACATTTAACTAGCACAAAGGTAAATTTGTTGCTGTTATAAAACCTAACAAGTAGGCCTAGCAAAAGCTTGATTGGCTCTTCACCAAGAAATTAGGCACTTATTTCCATATTGCCCCTATTGGAAAAAAGATAAACGTGAGAGCCCAGCATCTGTGTCTTAGAGTTGCCAAGAACATCTACTGAGTGACCATTCTCTTGGCTTAAATAATAAAACATATTGAAAGGGGATGCAGAAATAGACCAACTCCTGCATTGCCAGCAGAAGAGGTGTAGGCCAAGCCTGTATCACACTGCAATATAACAGCCAATTAGTTGTGTAATTGCATTTTTCCAATAAAAGGCAACACTGTCTTTGGAATACTGCAAATAACATGCATCACTACAGAATATTACAAGTTAAAGTATAGGTAAAAATAACTTTTTTTTGTTATTAGTTTTACTGCTACCAAATGATCACTTTAGATGAAGATGAAGACAACAAATTAAAGGTAATGTTGAAAGGTAGAACAAACCACTGTGATTAGTTTCAGTACAGGTAGAATAAGTAAGATGGCAAAGAACTGTCGTGAACTGATGGCAATTTAGAAAGTTATAGAGAGGAAAAGCTTGTGTGAATAAAATATTTGGTCTTTACTTTCAGGGAGGAGATACTTATTCCTAAGTATCCAGAATAAGATAACACAGAGAAGAGAAACCAGTAGTTTTTTCAAGAGGCATTTACTTCATTTATTTTGTTTAAAATCATTAAATTCATTATTAAAATCATTATTTTGCAAATCATTAAAGCAAAAATGAGAAAATGGAGGGTGAGATGATAAAAAGGTATAAGGTTTGGGACTGACACCAAAACAATCTACCTAAATATTGAGCAGATTTGCATTTATCTATAAATACAACTTAATTATTAGATTAGAAATAAAACTGGGTGTTTAAAAAAATTAATCACCTACTTAAAAAAATTGTGAAACCAGTCACATTCAAATAATACTGTTAATTTTTCTTTTTATGCAATATGGAGACCAAGTGAACCTACCTAAAGATTTTTAATTGATTGTACCCTCAGACCAGTTTCCAAAGTGTGGTCCACAGAACATTAACTCATGCAATGTTGACATACCTCATGAGTAAAGGTTTTTTCCTCAATTAAGTTTTTACAATTTTTTTAGAGCAATGACGTTAAATAGAATTATTAGTGTTAATACTTTATAGTAACTTTACTTAAAAAAAAAACTTCAAAGGAGATTGAGGAAGTAGAATTTTCTAAATTTATCTGTCCACCAATTTTTTGATGGGCTTCTTACAGAACTAATTTTCCATGAAACACATTAAAGAAACAGAGTTGATATATGTTCATTGGTCTATATTACTACATTCCAGTAATTTCATTTTTTTCCTATCATTTTTGGAATTTTTTTTTTGCTTCTCAAGGAAAAAAATATCACTTATAAAATGTGTAGAAAAACTAGATCTGTTTCTTTCTGGTGATGGGAGAAGTTTTAGTAATTTTTTTAACAATATATTTGCTCCATCTGTATCCCTTAGTTTGTGTAAAATAAAAAGAACAACACAGTGCCACCATTTTTAACATCAATTTTTAAATTAACATGGAAAATATAAACTATTTTAATAATGTTCAAAATATTTAATTCCAGTAGCTGACTTTTCACAAGATACCATGGAGTTTGAAAGGCAGTTGGATTAACATACCTAAAGTTCTCAAGGAAAACAAGTGTTCAGGTCGTTTTGAACAGTTTTTGTTTTGTTCTGGTGGTGGAAAGGGTTAAAGTACAAATCTATGAAGCTGTCCAAAGTCATTGTGGCATGAGTCACTGGGCCAGAGAGGTGACCCACATGGCATGGCAGCCTCTCCTGACCTGCACCCTGCTCCCCTCAGCAGTGGACTTCAGTACATATGCCTATTCTGTTCCCACTCAGTCTCTGGTGAATCTCTCTCCCCCACAGCTTTGGCTTGCACTGCCAATTCTTGTTTGCATAAATAAGTCTTTTAAACAACTTGTTTTAAAAAAGAAAACAACTGTTCACCAGAAATCCAACATCTATCAAAGCTATCTTTTAAAACATACTCCCAGATAAACCAAATCAGAAAATGTGTTGCTAGTGGTTACCCCTTATAAAAAATACTGAAAGTAGTTCTTAGGCTAAAAGCAAGTGACCCTAAATGGTAATTCTAATACTCACAAAAACAGAGCACAGGTAAAGGAAATCATGTAATTATAAAATACAGTATTGATGTTTATATGTTATCATTTCTTCTAATGGATTCAAAATAACAATAATAAAAGCACTACTGTTTAATAGTAACAATTGGTAAGCACAGGTATTTTTTATATTCATCTCTCCTATTTGACATTCCTTGTCCCCACCTCCTCAGGTGGTAGTTACCAATTATCTCCTCTCCATCAGTTTCTCATTTAGATAATTTGACCGTAACTTAGTCAAACTCACATTTGGAAAATCAAACTAAGAAATCTTTTTATTCCATATTCCTGTCAGCTACTTTGTCTCTATTGGGGGCCAGTTAGTAAAACTTTTAGTCTCTTTTCATTTCCCCACTTCTGCTCACCTCTCCTGCAGATCAGCCGGACTTTGCAGCTAGCGTCACCACCAACTTGCCGATTTTGAAGTCACTCTGGTCTGGAAGATGGTCGGGTCCGCTCACTGGAGGATGGGCGGAGAGACACTGAGATGCCAGACACTGAAAAAGGCAGAGTCAGGCGGCGCAGAGGCCCTTTGCCTGATCTCGCGGGATCTCAGAGCGAGACTGGGGTCTGCAAAGTGTCCTGAGACCTGATACACCTGCGTGCCCACACCTACGGCTTCTCTTGCCTGGTGAGTTTGTAAAGGTTTTGGTGCATGTCACCTATTACCCTCTGGTGCGTTTCCCCTCTACCATCCTAGCAGAGAGTTGGTGCCTTGCCCAGGGGCCGCTAGGAGCGAGGATATACAAGCAGGTCCAAAGTTGGCAGGAAAAGGCCTTCTGCCGCCTTTCGGTGGTATACACTGCGCATGCGCTTACCACAAACCTCGCCCCACAGCAAGTATTCTGAAGGGGAACCTTGGCGCCACATCGAACTCTTGCGAAGGTTCAGAGCAGCAGCGATCCAAAGAAATATGCAGCTCCACCTGCGATGAGAAAGGAAGGTTGTTGGCAAGCAGAGGGGCTCAGTAGGATACCCCCTCCCTCCATGACCACCTTGTGCTGTCAGCCTCTGCTGCCTCCTTCGTCCACCCACGGCCATCCTTCTCTTCCTGAAAACGTGAGTATTATGTGCTCTCCTAAACCTATGTCTCCATGTTTCTGCAAACCACAGACCAGTTTACCCTCTCCTGCTTAGGGTCTCCAGGAAGTGAAGGAACACTCTACCCAAATTCTGCCATCATCAGGGCCCCTAAATAACCCAGCTTATTTACGTGGTCTATCAGGCTATGGGGCGCCTGCATTTGACTGGCTCACACCAACCTTCCAAAATAATACGCGATTCCATACTGCATAGTAGACATTTTTTTCCTAAAGGTTGCACCCCGTTCAGTGCAACGTTTAGATACTATGTCAGAAGACAGTGTTACTGGGAGAATAACATAGTAACATGGGCCTACCATGTTACTTACTGTTTGTAAGTCCAGAATAAAGATAGAATAAAGATAGAAATAACACAAACTTTTTGAAATCTGTGTAACAAATAACTCTTGATGTCCTAATGAAAAATAATTTTGTGGGAGGATTTGAGGACATGATAGAGTAGGAGAAAAATTGAGCTGGAGGCACTGCAATAACTTTGGTTATATCCGAAAATGGAAGAACTGTCTGTTTAAAGAGTTTTGCAAAAGGTCTTGAGTATCAGCCGCATCATAAACACTGTATTTAGCTCTATTCTTGTAACTTTATAGCTACATTTCATAGTTCACAAATTAAAGAGAATTGTGTATTTAGTGTTTACAGGGAAATATATAGTACACTAAACCATCAATATTCTGTTTTCCAAATCTTTTGATAATCTTACTTGAACACAGTGATGCACATGAGAGAAACTTTTAGCTTCCAACCTAGAAACAGATAGGAAAGCTTTATAATAATTTTTGATTTGGCAGCTTCATCTAGCTTTTTAAGCTTTCTTGAAATGTGTTTTGTAACTATAGGTCCATCAACCACCTGGAGTTCATGAGTTTATTTTGAATATGAGAAGTAAACACTAGGGATGGTGGAGCAAAACAAAAGATTGAAACAGCCTGGCCTCAGAACCACCACCTGCCAGATTTCAAGTTATGTGAGAATATAAGGGGTAGGAAGATTGTGTGTGTGTGTCTAGGTGTACATGCTTGAGTTTGTGTATTAAACTATTTGACCTGATACAATGGATTGAATTTTGTTCCGCATCCTCAAATTGATAGGTCGAAACCTAATGCCCCATGTAGGTGATATAAAGTGTGGGGCCTTTGGAAAGCAATTAGATCATGAAAGTAGGACCTTCATGATGGGCTTAAAGTTCACTTTGTAACATATCAGAGAGAGCTTTTCTGTTTACTCCCCTCTGTCTCTCTCTGTAAAGGAACTTTCACAAAGAACAAAATTGGTTAGAACTTTGATCCTGGGCTACCAGTCTCCAGAATTATGGGATATAAATGTTATTTTAAGTAACCCCATTGGAGGTTTATGGTACTTTTGTTACAGCAGCCCAAAACTGACCAAAGTGTCTACTATAATGAAGTATCACTCACTGGGTACTTAACAACAGACATTTCTCTTCTCATTCTTCTAGAGGTTGAAACTTCAAAATCATGGTGTTGGCAGCTTTGGTTTCTCCTGAAGCCTCTTACGTTAGCTTATAGATGGCCATTTTCTTTCAACCTCTTCACAGTCTTTCCTCTGTGTACATGAATTCTTGGTTTTCTGTCCACTCTAATCTCTTCTTACAAGGAAACTGTTTGTATTGGAGGAGAGCCCATTTTAGTAGTCTCATTTTTGGTTAATCACCTTCTTAAAAGTCCTATCTCCAAATACAGTAATAGTCTAAGTTACAGAAGTTACAGCTTCAACATCAGTACTCTGGAGAGAGCATATTCAGTCTACAGCAGTGTGCCTTTGTATTCTTAATTTATTTTAGGGTTTTGTTCTTAAAAGTCAAGTGGAATTACTGATACAAGAGTACTACATGTAGGCACATTATTTTTAGACATTTATATTTTCACTCCCCCCACCCAAAAAAAAAAACACAAACTTTTAGAACAAAATTCATAAATGGTTTCTTCTGTGGGAATCAATTATATTTTAAACTTTTCTGTCGTTTAAAATCATGCATATATCTTGTTAAATAAACAAGTTAAAAATCATGCATATATCTTGTTAAAAAAGCAAATTAAAAATGTTGCTCAAACTTGGTGAAATGTGATGCTGTATTTGAAGTCTTTCTTTAGAAAGTACAATTGAGGAAACATGTTGTCAAATATTCTCACCTATAGTTTCTTATGATCAGCATATTTAATACCTTGAAAAAGACATATATAAGTAAACTGAATACCTGATTCTAGTAAACTATGAGTAGAAAATTTCCCTATGAAGAGCTAACTCGCACAATGAAAATTAAACTTTAAGAATACAAACACCACAATTTATCAGTTGTACTCTAACCAAAAATATGTAAGTTTTATTATTTTGAAAAATATAATATTTCTTTACACTGATTATAGATTGTCTAGTGTTCATAGGATAGGGATAGTATATTGTAGCTTCTTTTGTGTTTTTGATCACACTATAACGGACACTATGTATCTTTCATTTTTGTTTATTTACTTTATTAAATTTAATGTAATTTTATCTAATATTTTGAATTAAGTTTAATGCATTCATTCATTAATGATACTTTATAATTCAAATTATTATTTTTAAATTCTTATACCATGTTTTTCTATTACAGTATAGTTTAGATTTAACAAAGTATCCTTAGTACAACTTAAGTATTAATACACAAAATATACTCAACACTTTCCACTCACTTTGATCCCTATCCACCCATGTCAGACAACCATCAGTTACAAAGATAATATTATAAATTTCTTATAGAAAAAGATTATTTCTTTTAATAACAAATGAATGCATTAGTCCATGTAAGTTCTGAGATTGGATGTTTCCCTTTGTGTTTTAGGCCTAATCCTCATTTCTCTGCCACTTATAAAGTTAAGGAAAATTTGGTTTGTAAAGATGTAAGTTTTAAGTCTATAATGTGTGAGTAATAAAATCAAGATTTAGTATCGGATATTTTGCTTCCAAAGCTAAATGTTGAATATAAAGAATATTAATCATAGAAAAGCTTGAAATATAAAATGGATACAGGTTATACTAAATAAATGTCAATAAGAGAATTGCTAGGCATGGACAAAAGCAGGTGAGTTGAGTTTACTTGGTAAATGAGAGAAGAAAACTAAGAATTACAAAATTCTGTAGGATATGGGGTAGGTGGCAGGGAATTTAGTGAAGTCAAGTACAACAGCATGAACAGAAGCTGAGAGTTTCATAGGTAAAAGTATCTTTGTACAAACAAATTATTTGATGTAGTTAAAGCATATTATATAGGGTAAAGGGGCCTCAAATTGAGGGTAAAAGACTGAATTTCTATCACTAGTAATAAATGCTGTGCTGAAGAAATTGAATTTTATATTTAAGTAAATTATATCATGGAGTTTTTATTTTATTTTTTTAAAGATTTATTTATTTTTACAGAACTGGGGTACAAGCCAGAGATGCAGAGGGTGAGAGAACCCACCAGAGACAGAGTGGAGAGCAGAGAAGGCAGATCGATGAAGTACACTGCTGAGGGGAGCAGAGGGCTGGTCAGGATCATCTCTGGGGCAGGCGTGGATCGAATTCATGCAGAAGTGGTTTAAGCTTCTTAATGCTGTGCTTTAACCTGCTGCGCCACCAGGGAGGGCCCAGTTTTTATTTTTTAATAAGTATAATTTGATTAGACCTGAAATGTATAGAGGTAAATACAGTTTTATGCAGTGTAGAGTAGATTACATATTCAGTATTGCATACTCATAGCATACAATATAGGAGTCATAAACCAGGGCAGTGACCGAGGGAAATGGAAGTTAATGGAGACATTTTAATATTGAATTGACAGGACTTGCTGATTAGTCAAAAGAGAGAAAGAACCATGTGAAATCCAGGGTAAAGACATTCACTGATACCAGATATTTAATTTCAGATTTGAGTTTTATTACCCTCAGGACCTTTAGGCTGCAAAGTCCTGTGGTTAAGTCAAAGTCACAGAAATTTTTGAATTTTAGAGCTGATATTTTTATTCAAATTTGCACATTTTCTGAAATCCTTCTTCTTGTTTTACTCCATTATAATGATTCACTCATTCTAATACTTGAGTACACGTAAAATTAGATGTGATTTACAAACTATGGAATGCTCTACTTTAACTCAAAAAAAATATACAGTGGGCTGTTTCATAGATAATAGCATCTTTCATTTGATGATTAATATACTTCCCTTATTTATTTTGAGTTTCTACAGAAAGCAGAAATATTTATGAAGGTTTTTCTTTCTATTTTTTTTTTTTTACTTTGTTCAGTATTTTGTCCCCAGTGCCTAGTATACAGTAGGTACTTAATAAGTATCTGTTGAAGGAATGAATGATTTACTACATCAGTTGAAAGCTGAGATATTAGGTGTTTTGTTGGAGTTGAGATTAAATTACAAGAAATTGAAAAGAACTGAACTCTGATAACTTGACAAAATTCAGGAATTAGGAAATACAAAGATCTTGTCTCTGTAGTGAAGGTCAGTCTGGGAAGCAAAAGGAGACTCTATACAGCAATAATGTGGCACAAAGAGACAGATACTTGGACAAGGAGAGTAATATACAACATAACTCAGTCATTTAGAATTACTTTTAGAAGACCTAAACAGTAATTTAAAGGTGATTTTTCAGTTTTTAAGAGTTGTAGAAGATATATTTTAGTCTAGACTTAATCACTGATTGGTATAGACTATAAAACACTAGATAATAATAATTTTATTTAATTCTGCTTCATTCTCAACCTAAAGCTAGTAAACACATTCAGAAACTACATATTCACACACATACATGCACAGTTAATACATATGAGAAACAAGTTCAATTCATTAACTGAAAGTAAGAGCAAGAACAAAAAAAGGTTATGCTACTGCAAAAATAAAAAAGCAGTTACATGGGAAACATTCTGGAGAATGGAAAAATATATCCCAATAACAAGATCTGATGACTGGTGGTATGCAAATCAGATTACCCCAAGATTTTCAATACTGATCTTCATAAGACACCCTTTCTAGAAGACAGAACATTTGAACTAAAAGTTATAAAATCCTTGAAACCTCTGAGCATAAACTCTGTCCTTGGTGAAGTCCTTAACCCTTCCCTAATTGAAGAAGAGATTGTCATGTCTTAAGTGTCTGTCATTTTCATAATTGTAGAGGCAATCAGTGTCTCCCTTTATGACTGGTAAGAATATAGTTTTTTGAGGGGAGGGTTCTCATTCAGTTGCAGATTTGTCAGTGATGAACAATTGCTCTCTAAGTATCTCATCTCTTTACTCTCTGAGTAACAATGCAATAACCCCTTTTATGTAATATTAAAACCCCTGTACTCTTTGATGTTTCAGGTCCCTAAATGCAGAATAGACACCCTGGTCTGCTCCATTATTCTTTAGAATTGCAACCATGTGAATTCTCCATGTGCATATTATTATATTTTGACTTCTCCAACTAATTTATCTGCTGTTAATTTGTCCATCTATCCAATCTTAGAAGGGTGGGGAAATTCCCCCCTCGACCTCTATATCCCCACTGGCAAGAACTGATTTTAATGTGAGATATTAGACAGAGAATAAGTTGTACTTTTATGAGATAATAAAGGAACATATAAAATTTCTTTGACTCTTAAGTGTTTTGTAATGTAAGTAGCATGGTAAATGACAAATTCCCCCCTTACAATAAGAGGAATGTTGTCTTTGCAATACAGAAGTTGCATTGGCTCATGTGTGACTTTTCCAAGGATACTTGTTGTTTTGTTTCTTCCCTTCAAGTAATGAAAAGTAAACTGGTAGAGTGAATACAGTGACTGTGGAAAAACAGTATGTTGTATTCTGTTAACTCCCTTGAACCCTTGCTTTTTTTCCCAGCTAACTTTGGTTTAATGCTTGTTGAAAGTTCCTTACAGTTCTTTGTGTATTTTTCCTCTGTCTCTGTAAACTCAGCAGTTCAATCTTTCATGGAGTTCTTTGAGTCTCTCTTTAATCCATTTTATCTCATCACTATTTTGCAGAACACCAGTGTTTTGGGGTAAAATTTATACCACAAATTACTTAATGGGTTGGAGCTGCCACAGTTATAAAAGTGCCCATCTAATTAGATTGAATAAATACCACTCATTAATATGTAAAGAACAAAAAAATCTTGTTTTTTTAATCTATGAAAATCTGAAAGTTTTAGTATTTAAAGATAAGTTAATTTGAAATTTCATCAATGTTAGTGTTAAAACCCTTTAATAATGAAGCTTCGTAGCCGTCTTTAAAAATAAACTTTACCAAATAGGCAAATTTGTATGATTTTAACTATAAGAGAACATTTTTACTATTTCTGAAAAAATACGAGTTGTTCTATAAAACATTAAGAATAAAAAATATATTAAAAATAATGCTGATATTTCTTTGAGAAAAAAGCATAAATTTACTGAGTAAGTTCTGTGTAAAGATGCTTCATCTTTAAGTACCTATTAATCTGAAAAATAAGTGTTTCGCTATGGTGTGAAAGATAGTGAGATAATATAATAGATTATAAGGATCGTTTTATACATATCTGATATATTATGAATTATTAAATTTTATCTTTCAAAGTAATAGCTAGATATGTGACACACACACATATATATGTGTATATGTATATATGTATTTGTGTATATGTATATATGTATGTATATATGTATATGGTGTGTATGTATACACATGCATATGTATACACACATACATACACACACCATTTATAACCATATACATGTAACACACACCAAACCATATATATACATACACACACCACAAATACTAGTTCCACCTATTTATATATCTACAAGTTTACCTTTTTATCATCATCTTTCCATCTAGCTTGACTTTAAGCTTTTCTGATTTGTTTGTTATTTCAAAATATTCCTCAGTCACTGTGCTTAACTAACTATTGCAAATGCCACTTTAATTCATGAATACACTAGAACTACCAAGTAGAATATGAAGACAAGTAAGTGAACACTTAGCACTTCCAGAAAATACCTAATATAAGAACTTCTTGTAATTAGATTGTGAATACTTCCTTAAGAAGGACTTGACAATTTTCCAGTTTATTTATTTATTTATTTATTTTTTTCTCTTACAAGGAAAGAAAGGGTGATTAGGTGACTGGCATGCAATCTCTTCCTCTTCTCCTGTCAGGCAGGGTTGGGTTATGAGGTTGAAAAATAGGTTATCCAAGTATAATCTTCTGTAAACATGTTGATTATAGACTTCTGACCACAAACAAATTGGCTATACTAGTACAGGAACCCTTATCTATGCAATGTTTCCAGTGGGATGTATTTCTATATCCTAAACTGTATCATTAGTTCATTCACTCAATCATTTCTACTGCTTACCTAGTCTTGACAATTAAGTAGTATCTTTCTCTGATATCAGCAATGTCACATGACTTAAGTATTTATGACATTTAGACAGTTTTCTTTTGCTTTAAAAACAGGTCATGAGAATTAAATGCTCTGCATTTCACTATGGTTTGGATGGTGTTAATCATTTGAATGGATATTAAGGGTTATATATGATACTTTGTCATACCTATTGCCAGATTCCAAAAGGCAGATTTGACCTTACATTCTTTAATAAGTGGTTTTGTTAGTGACTTGTTGTGATATGCAAAGCATGACATCTGAGGCAGAGTTCTCTCTTGTCTGAATTGACAGGGTATTGAGGAACAAGAGAAGTTTTAATTTTGAATGTAGATTGAATTTTTTTCTGCTGTCATCATTGATCTTATTCTTACTGGTAGATTAACCATATTTTGTGGCAGAGTTGTCATTTTATACATACTTACTAGTAACAAAATATTTATGATATTGCCCTATTTATATTTTTAAGGCAAAAGAAGTTGTTACCATAATCTCTATTTTAAAAGAATAATAGGAGAAATAGGTAATAAAATTGTGTTTATCATATTCCACAGGCTATGTACTAATTTACTAAGTTATACAGACATAATACTTTCTCATTAAGAATCTATTATCGGGGGGCCTCCCTTGTAGTGCAAATGGTTAGGATGCAGCACTGCAAGCGACTGTAGCTGCTTCAGTGTGAGTTCAATCCCCAGCCCGGAGGTGACCCACATGGCACTGCAGACCTCCCCTGACCCACCCGCTGTTCCCCTCAGCAGTGTACTTCATTGATCTGCCTGTTCTGCTCTCCACTCTGTCTCTGGTGGAGCCTCTCACCACCCCTGCACCTCCAGCCTGTATTCCAATTCTGTATGCATAAATAAAAAATCTTTAAAAAGAATTTATTAATGGGCCCTCCCTTATGTAACAAGGGGTTAGGACGCAGCACTGCAATCTAGTACAGCTGCCTCAGTGCGAGTTCTATCCCCACCCCAAGATGATCCACATGGCGCAGCAGACCTCTTCTGACTGCCACTGCTCCCATTAGCAGTGTACTTCCTAGATCTGCCTGTTCTGCTCCCCACTCTGCTGTCTCCGGTGAATCCTCTCACTGCCCCTGTACCTCTGGCTTGTACCTCAGTGCTATATGCATAGATAAATAACATCTTTAAAAAAAAAAAGAATTTATTATCTCAGAAAAGAGGACATTAATCAGCGGGTAAACTGATTAATGCAAAGGCCAATGACCATTGAAAGTAAAATGATGTGACATAGAAACATTCATAACTAAGAAGTCCTTGTGCTCATTGCAAACTAAGGTTTAAGAATTTCTTACTATTTTGTGATAATATGTGTAATGTGTGTAAACTAAGGTCTATGCCTCAGATCCTTATCTTGAGAAAAAAGCTGCCTAAGTCCAAAGACCATCTTGTGCAAGTCTTTACTAGTTAATTAATTTAGAGAAATAAATGGATAAATGCAGCTCTAAAGTATTTTAGTGCAGTGTGCCCAATCTTGTTCACAGAGTATGAGAGTCATCAATGAACAAATCAAAAACTCTATTTATAGATCTTACACTGTAATGAAAGAAAAGCAAACTGAAAAGGATGCTGTTAAAATTCCCCAATAAAAAATGTGTCATGTGTCACCATCTTTGGGATTAAAAATGGAGTTATAAATTCATAAATGTGAAATTGTAAACCAGTTTTAATACCCCTTTACCTTTTTTGTATTATCATAAATGCTATTTATTCCTGGAAGTTTTTGGATTTTTTTTTTTTTCATGGGCAGATGATCCCATGTTTCCCACAATGAAAAAATAAGAACTTTGGGCACCTTAAAAATAAAAGTATATTTACTTTCAATCCTAACATTCAAATCATAAAATGCTTTTATCTTACTAAGTGAATCACTATGTTGAATGAATTAATCATGGTAAATTAATCTAAAACCAAATATAAGTTTATGTCAGAGTGAAACCTGATACCCTGGTAGAAATTAAGAATCCTATTTTAAGTTTCCTTATATTAACTGTGAAGAGATTTTTTCAAGCCATGTCAGGTGAAATTTATTTAAGAGTTGTTTTATGGATGATTTTTTTTTTTAACCTTTTCAATGCTTTGGAATTAGCTACATTTAAATATTGCAATAGAACGTACACAGGATATTTCCAATACTCTCTTTGCTGTTCTAGAAATGATTAAGGAGTGAGTCTGCTGCAATGGAAAATAGCCAGTGTATCTGGCCAGATCAGTGGGAAGCAGTAGCAGTTGGTGAACAGACTGCATCCAGGGGCCCAGCTGGACTGCAGGAGATATGGAAAAGGTTTCTGAGGGGTGGAGGTGCCATGTCTTTCTTGGAGGCCTTCAAAAATCAGATGAATACCCTTCTGTCTGCATTGGGAAGTTTGCTCTACTTCTTCATGAACAGATGATAGTGGTAAGGCATTCTTGCCAGTCTTTAAAATTTGTTGAGATTTTGCTGTAATTGACAGCTGATGGAGACACCAAATGGACAAAATAGAAATGGCATCTACTCTCTTGGGTTCTGAAATGCTTTGTAATTCTCTCTAAAATAAGATACTTAATAATGAATTGGTCTTTGGTAACAAGGGCATCCCTCAGTAAAACATTGCTCTTCATTTTAGTGAGTAGTGGAGTGCTTGTGGTCTTTGTTTTCTTCTCTGAGTTTCCTAAATCAAATTTCTGAAGTAATGAAGCTTGTTAACATATGAAGAACCTCTTAAGAAAACCATTTTGATGTAGATGTGGTTCTCAGTTAAGGGTATTGTGGGAGAAGTTTTACTCCATTAAGTTGCAAATCCTAAACTGTTATAAATCTTTCCATTGAAGTAATATGCCTAGGGCTGTGCATAGCATTTTCTGGACATAAAGAGATTTGCTGCACAGTGTTAAATGAACCTCACAGGGAACCAATGGAATAGCAAATATCTTTCCAACTGGGAGGATGCAATCTTTTACAGATTTCCCTGCTTCACTCTTATAGCATTTCTTTTCATCTTCTTCCTCTTCTTTTTGCTTTATAATGTTTTATTTAGCAAGTCATGTTTTTAAGAGCAGCAGAAACTGGAAGCAGAGTAGAGAACCAGATGTGTAGTCATCAATCCTACTTTTAAATGGGGATCAGAATGAATTATTGGATAATCTCAACAATTTACTCTCTTCAAGAGGGTTTACATTAACTGAGTCACTGATTACAAGCTACATTTTCACAACATATTACATTAAAGTTAGTGTAGCTTTTGTATGAATCATTTTGTTCTCTGAACTACAACTGAAGTTACTTAGATTTCTAGCTGCCAGTAACATGAAAACGTTTAAAGTATTTTTACTCTCTTGAATAATATAAAATATTATATTGCTCTTCCAGTTACTGTTAAATACAGACTAAAATCCATTCTGTGATAGTTTTATGATATAGACACTCAAGAAGACAGACAATATGAATAAAAAGTAGAAAAAAGGGAATACATCTTCCAGAGTTCTGTATACTGAAATTATACACACATATTTTAAATTCTTATCTATATGATTTTCAAAAGTATGAAAGAATGACATTTTTTTTAGGAGAAAAGTGGAAACTATAAAAAAATAACAAAACTAACTTTGGTATTAAGAAATAGAAAAATTAATATAAAGTACTAGTGGATAAGTTAAAATATACTAGAAACAATCACAGAGAGCATTAAAAAATCAAAATATAGGTGAGAAGAAATAATCAGAATAAAAGGTGAAGAAACACACTTCTAAAAACATTATATAATTGGAGATATAGAGGCTATATTGAGAAACTAAGATTTGTATAATTTAAAATCTAGAAGAATAAACTGGGATAAAATCATTTTCCAACATAAGGGCTATCAACTTTTAAATGGCCAAAACTTTCATTTACCAGTTGACTTCTCAACAATACTGATGAAAATCATAAACTTAGAAAACACATAAATTACAAAGTATAATTTTCAGTAATTATTTCTGCAGGAATGAAAAGGAAATAAACATCTTTACATGAGAATTACTGAACTCATGACCAATATACAAACTATTTTCTGCAGTAGAAAATCAGAGCATTGTGTAAAACATAGAGCAATACAAGTCTGTATTGTATATTATCTTATGCTAAATTCTAAGTTATATTATCAAATTAAATCTGGTAATATAAATCCATTAATGTGATAGTTCGTAATAATGACCACATTATTACAACTCCCATCAAGAAGCAAAAGCATATTTGCCCAGGAGATGAATCTGTGTTGACCACGTATCTTGTTTGTCCATTGAAACTTTCACAAATATGATGCAAACAGAATTTTATAAGTTTTTGAGCACCTTTGCTTGCCTTTCTTGCTATTCACTGTTACGTAAACAAACCTGTTATGTGCTTGCCTGTCAGCTTACAGTCTCACCTGGGTAATTCACCCAAATTTTCCAGTTAACAGCTAACCACATGCCATATATAGGTCACTCAGGAACCTACAGAAACAAGACAAGTTGATAGCTACCTGAACATATAGGCAAGTGTAGCTTAAATCAACCAAATCATCCCAGATCCAGAACTCAGCAAAATCATAACCTCAATAAATGACTATTGCTTTAAGCCACTATTGTTAACTGTTACAAAAATTATATCTGACAAGTTATTTTTTTCTCTTTACATCAATGTCCATTAAAATATTGTATCAGTAAAGGTCAAATCAAATCAAGTCACAATAACTGATTGAATTAATGAAACAATAAAAACACTGAAAGTACAGATTTGATATTCACAAAATATCTTATAAAAAGAGATTAATAATGTTGCTATCCATTGCCAGTTTAATTGACCACCTAAAAATAGAATGTTTAAAGGTTCAATATCATAAGCAGGGACATAATTTTTTGAAAAAGTATTATGACATATCTCAAAATACATAATTTTGATACCCACTTAATTTCCAGTGGATGGTCGCAAGTTATTCCCAAACCACCAAACAGTGCTCTCAATACCACTTGGGTACCCTACAATTCAAGTCAATTCATTGTCTACTTGGAAATTCCACTAATTCCACAGGTAAAGAGCTCAGTCCAACAAGTCTTCCTCCACTGTAAATGTCAAAACAAGCTCAGTTTATTACCTGTACTTCTGATTCAGTGGCTATAAAACTGAGTCCCCTCACCCTTTCTTTAATTCTCATTAATTTGTTATAGGACAGTAACCTGTCCATTCAATTACTGATTTATTTCAAAGTATATCTCTGATCAGTGTATTTCAAAGGATATAAAGCCAGATGAAGTCTCTCTCTCTCTCACTCTCTCTCCTCTCTCTCTCTCTCTATATATATATTTATGTTTGTATATATATGTGTGTGTCTATACATACATACATACATACATACACACACATGCATGTATATATGTGTATATGTGTATATATGTGTATATATGTATATATATGTATACACACACACACACACATTACACATACACACCCAAATGCACACATGCACACACAAGACCCAAACAATGGAGCGCTATACTTAGAGTGTTTGGGGCTCTGGCAAGATGGCATGTAGAAGCATTCTGGTTATTTGATCCAGAATCTCTCTATTTCCCCTTTTGAGGTTTTCATGAAGACTTCATTACATATGCATCATTGATTGACTCATTGGCCATGTATGGTATGATTTCCATTAGCATTTCTCCCTTCCCTGGAAATTAGTACTAAGACTGAAAGTTCCAACCAGTCTCATCCTTGGGTATTTTCCAAGGGCGCCTCATTAATAGAAACCCAATTATAGTGAAAAGGGACTCTATTCATAATAGCAGGGCATCTGTTTACCTTTAAGACTCTGAAGTAATTTTAGAAACTAGAAAAAGAGACCCAATATTATAACAAAAGATATTCCCATAGCTCTCCTTGCTAGGGAAATACCAAGAGTTTCGTAGCTTTAAGCCAGTAACATTAGACAAAGATTGAATATATATGGAGAATATAATTTGGTCATCAGAATTACCAAATATATTTTTTTCAGATAAATTATCTATCACACACACACACACACACACACACATATATATATACATATATATATAAACAACTAGCTACTGAATTTTAGAGTTGACAAATTAAATGCAGAAGACTATGTTTTTAAAATAGCTGTGTTGGTAATAGAAATTCTAGCCTGAATTTTAAGTTTGAAATACCCATTGTGATCCCCCAAACTGCATGAGCAATAATATAGCTAACAAAGTAACCGAGCAATCGCCTAACATGTGACCTACAAAGATCAATACAGATGGAGTCAAGGACTATGATTAAAAAACTGAGAAGAACCTGTAAAAGGGATATTCTAAGACCCATATAGAATCATTGAATATCAGTATAAAACCAGCATCAGATTTTGAGTAGGCTCAATGAACCTTACCAGACATTAATCTGCTTGGGGTGTCTCCTAATTATCATGGACCAATGACTGACATCTATCTACAATTCTTATGCAAGTAGAAAATTGGTCAGTATTATTTATGTTCCATCACTGTATATATGGTGTTTTATGTTCCAGATCATTTCTTTAAAAAAAAAAAAAAACACCAAACTTATTTTATTTTATATATGTATGCATACAAGCAATGGGACATAGAATAGAGTTTTAGGGGTGTGAAAGGTCATGAGAGACAGAGTGGGAGCAGAACAGATGGAATGATTGAAATACACTGCTGAGGGGAACAGCAGATGAGACAGGAGAAGTTTGTGTCACCTCCCTGGCCAGGTTTTGAACTCATGCTGCACTGGCTATTAATAGCTGCATAATGCTGAAACTTAACCCCTTGTGTACCAGGGAGGCCTGATAACTTCTTTTATTTAGTTAGTTTTTAGTTTCTCTACTGGAAAGATATTTTATTCAAACTTTACTGAGATATAGTTAATATACAAATAGTGTAAGTTTATGTTAGGTGACATGATTCTCTGATACATGTATATATTGTGAAATGATTACTACAGTAGGGTTAGTTAAAAACTATCACACTACATAATTGTTTTTTATTGTGGTGAAAATATTTAAGATATAACCTCTTAACAGATTTCAAGTATATACTCTGTTAATTTCTGTTACCTTGCCGTAGTATAGATCCTTCAAACTTATCCATTTTATTGCTGGACATTTGTACCTTTTGACCAGCATCTATCCATTTCTCCCACCATAGTTACTGGAGACAACAATTTTACTTTCTGGATCTACACACAGCTTTTTAAAATCCCACAAATAATGGTATTAATGCAGTATTTATGTATCTATTTGACTTATATAGAGTTTGGCATAATTTGTATGTTAAGACTATAGAGAAAGTTGTATATGATTAACATGGTGGATATCTTTTAGTTGCAGAGATCATTAAGTAATTGAGTAGCTTTAGGGATTCTATTATTGATGGGAATGTTGTTTTCAAGATTATTTGTTAAGTGGTAGTTTGTTGTACTGTGCATTTAAAAATAATTTGAAAAAGTGATTGCATAAACATAGAACTTAATGTCATATTAAATAGATTCTTATATTATAATACCTCATCATTGTGATAAGTCCCATTAACACATGTAAGATGAAAGATATCAATTAATCACCATTACTAATATACACATAAAGAAATGCCAAGTAGCTCATCTGATTTAAAATTGCCAGTGATTTTCAAATGTTTTGAACCTTTAATGGTTGTGTTGCAGCTTTAAAATAGTTACTATAAATAAGATTAATATAGAGCCACCTTTTCAGTCAGTTTCTTTTAGTATACAACCAATAATTTGGACTGTTGAATGAAGAAAAGGTCACCATTTATTTTATTTTATTGATGAGCTAAAAATCAATAATGCAATATTTTTGGTAATCAACCAGTTGTCCCCCAGCAAAACTTTGGGAATATTATTCATATTGCCTTGTCATTTTTACCCATTAGTTAATGAAAAACTTTGTCATGTAGTATTGAAACTGTCAAAAGATTTCTATTAACAACAAAGAAATATCTATCAGTACTCTAAACTCTGATAACATCTTGGTCAGTCTTTGTTACACAGTGAAAGTCAACTTCATAAATGATCATCTGCTTCAGAAATGAGTTCTATCATTTTGTGTTACAGTCAAAGCTATCCAATATCCAATACCTGAATATAATATATATTTCTTTTTTTCAGCTCCTGGCACTAACCTGAACATACTTTGTTTACCTAGTAAGAATTATTTCATTTTTAACTCACGGATCTACTGTACACATTGATCGTGTATACTCCTGTTCCTATGTGTTTATTTAGATGTCATATAAAAGTTCATAACATCATTTTCCTATTTATAGTGGAAAGTGTTTTCTCTTATTACCATATTACTATTAAATTTTGTCTTTGTGAATAGTAAATGTTTTAATAATATTTATTAAAATGTGAGTAAGTTGCAGGAAGTTGGATGCTGATATTGTAGAAAAGATTCTGGATAACTCCAAGCTTGTTTACCAAAGTTTATGGAAGCATGAAGCTTGGGGGGAGATAAAAATAAGATGTTTAGAGAGAGGAATCTAGCTTAAAACTGAGGTTACAAGACATACATATTTTCATAATTATAATATCTACATGTGAGCTTTATATTGAATGCCCTAGTTGAGACAGAAAACAAAACTGTTGAAAGAAAATTGGCTAAGAAGACAAAACAGTACACTAGTGGAAGAATACTATCATCAGCATTAAAGGCATTAAGTACTATGAGAGGTGAATTCTGAAGAGATAACAGTGTACTAATTGCTAATCTTTAGAGGAGAGGAAATGCTTACAGGCTAGAAAAACTATTGCAACTGGTCTAATGTGTTAAACAATGTATATAGTATAAGTATACAACCTAAAATTCAAAGCTGCTTTACTAGGATGAGGGAAGAAGAATAATGGCAGCATAGGGAGAAGTATATTCATTCCCCTCTAATTCTGAGTAAAAGAGGTGTAAGATAAAGGAAATATTCACTGTCCAAAAAGTATAGTTGAATGCAAAATACTTGAGAGAGTGAAGAACATTCAGTGAAGAGGAGTTTTGTGAATCACTGAGCATGGGACAGGGAAGATGAAGTAAAGGATGTAAGGAACTGTGGAGGAATGGAAAATGGGACCAGTAAGAGTTAAACATAATGTTATAAAATTAGAGTCTGAATGATAAGGACTGTGTCATGAAATTATATAGTCCTGAGACTACATGAGATTAGTTTGAATAATCTTTAAATGTCTAATTATCTAAGGCTTTGCATTTTGGGGTAGGGAATGGTGATGGTGTTATCAGTTTCACACAAGGTTCTAGGAATTAAACTTAACTTCTGCTGAGATTTATGAATTGATAAAACAAACAAACAACAACAACAAAAACATGGATTCCTTGTTAACTACTAATCATGAATTGATTCGTCAGTAACTAAAAATAAAATCATTTTTTTAAAGCTTTGTTGTTGTTTTGAGGGTTCTAGATCCTGAGAGCAGAGTAGAACAAAGTCTTATTAATTATGGGGCTTACATTTTAGTTGAGATCATGGTGGTTATGGAGATAAGCAAAGCATACAAATAAAGAGAAAATACCAGATGATACTAGCATAAAAGTTAAATAGGAAAAAAAGATAACACCAGGAAGGTGATCTTTTAAACGTCTATTAGTGAAAGCCTTTCTGGAAAGAGGACTTTAAATATTGCAGAAATCTAAGTGCAGTGAGGCCTTGAAGCAGATGTGCTCCATTGCAGGCATTGTTTGGCAATTTGAGCAAGAAGGAAAAATATATTTGAATACAGAGGGTAAATGGGTAGCAAAATGACAGAAGAGCTAGATTCTGAATCAGAAAGGAGTCAGATTATATAGTATAGGACAGAAAATGAGATGAATGTTGAAGAAAGTAAACAGAGTATCTCAGGAGCTTTCCTAAAAGGAGAGGAAAGTTTCTCGAATCAGCAAATTATCAATTTTCCTAAATAACATTTCTATGCATATAGTAATTATATTCTAATACTGGTAATTGTAGTTAATTCCAGATTATTAAGTATTTTATATCCCTGTGTATTCTCAAATATCTCTTTTATTTAAAAGACAAAACTTAAATTAGTAACATTATGCTATCTTAAATATGAAAATTATAGTCATGTAACTTTAATAAACAGCTTCAAAATATAGTCTGAACTTTGTTATGGGCTTAATTTTGACACTTACTCAGCTAATATGTATGAAGCACCTTGTATGAGTCAGTCAAATTAATATTAAATTTTTTTCACAGCATATAAAAGCTATTTTTAGTACATGGAAAATATTGTAATTATAAATAATCATTTAATAATGATTTTATCACATTTACTTTAAATTATTTTATAATATGTTTATTTACATTTTATTTGTGCTTATATGAGAACCTCTTTTTGTAAACAGGCAATATTTAACACAAAGTTGATAAATTTTTTGGCTTCATTGCAAATTGACATTGTGTAAAGTCAAAGTACAAAGTTTAACAAGCATATTGAAAAACAATATATGTTTCCATAAAATTTGCAACTGCTTGGAAGGGTAGAGAAAATTAATCTTCATGTCCTACTCTCAGAAGCACAAGCAGCAGCTGGTTTATGTCTGCTAATTCCTAACATCTTGTATTTCAAGTTATTTCCTAAAGTCATTTGAATTAAACCAAGAGATCATTTTGCTTGTCTAGCTCACACCTGTCTCGAACATTAATGCAACTGAAAAAAGTTATGCTCTGATATTTTCTTCTTTAATTGAAAAAAGATACACTTGGGGCATCTTGATGCCAAGTTAATAAGTCCAGAGAAAAGGATTTAATATCAGAAACATGGATATAAACTTGGAATGGACTGAATTGGCTCTACACTAATGAACTGTGACATTTAATTAATAATGGCAGAAATTGCAGCTTAAATCCTCGTTAATCAGAATGGAACTAAGTCACAAATCACTAATCATGACTTTCTCTTTGTCCCTAAAACAATTTTAAAAATAATTCAAAGAACTCACAGTAGGACACACTAGTTTGACATAGCTTACCTGCTTTTAGCTAGCAGGGAAAGGAAGGAGAGAAGAAAAATTAATCCCAAGTGAACTTTAAATCCCTTTTCTTAGAGAAGTGGCACTTGACTTTTTATGTCTATGCATGTATGTATGGGAGTGTGAGTAATCAATGCTTTTTAAAAGACTCTATCAAAGAAAACACACTCCAGCGTAAAGTACATTCTGAAGAAACTGCACAACCTCCAGGAAACCATTGTTTCCAGCCTTTTCCTCCTACTTCTTACTTATTGAGCCAGCATGCTGAAATTGCTAAGGCTACCAACAGAGAAGAGAAGGATACTGTCTCAAATACAGACATTTGTTTGATAATATGGGTAGCCTGCTCTGAACAGGCGCTGTTTCTCTGCATCAATTAGTAATCATACTCCCAGATAGAAAAGAGGGGTTACAAATTTGAATTTACTGCCTTCCCCAAGCATGAAGGGCAAGATACAATAGCAACTCTGCTCCCAGTGCAAGATGTTTTCCCAAGTCACTGCATTTCTCCTGTGATATATAAATATTTTTACTGATTTCAAATTTTCCGAATAAATTAAGCCAGAATTATCAGTATAATGTGTTGTTAAAATTGCAGCAGCCTTAATTCCCATTTATATAAACAGTTCCAAAACCACAAATATCTAAAAATCAGGTCATAATTGTCTTATCTGGCAGTATGGGAGGGGGGTAATTGGGAAATGGGCACAAATAAAATGTTGAAAAATTGGGCATTTGAAAAATTCTAAAATTAGGTTACAATAAAGGATTGACAAATCTCTAAGTGTATTAAAAAACATACCTTGTACTCTGACAACAAATGGATTATTAGGCATGTAAAGTATAGCTCAATTTACATAGCTGTACATTTTTTTCACTTTACTAAAATTGCATGTGCTGGAAAACCTTTCCAAATCAACTTGTTTTATTTTATTGTTTATTAAAAAAGTATGATATTATTTTATTGTAGGAACAAGTTGCATTTATGCCTCAACCTAGGTGGAAAAAAATTTACAAAAAAATAGTACTAATTTTATTTATTCTCAAAGTATATATATAGTTGTTGAATTACCAAAACTCAATTAAAAATGCAGTAATATCATGTTGTAGAACATGACACAGCCTGCAAAGGCTGAAAACATAGTGATCATTGTAGCACTGAGACTACCAGAGGAGGGAAGAGAGAGTGGGAGAGATGCAAGGAGGGGCCACATTGGACTGTGATACATTGCTATAGAACACTATATCACTTTGGTGGTGGTGTAGTAACAAATACTGCAGACTATGATCCTATGCCTCTACTAATACATTTTGTTTTAATGGAAAACTACAAAAATCTCCCTAATCACACTAGCTCAGATCCTAGCCAAGGTGAGGCCAGATGTCTAGCCAAAGAAAGCGGAAGGAATCTAAGTAGTAATCTATACTGGGGTTTGTTCCCTTGACAGGAAGATTGGCTTAGAATATTTGTTTTAACAAAAGACCTGCTTAGATTTTAGTATTAGATTGGCCTCTCTTACATGTCAGAAGAGACCGAAAAACAACAGCCTTACTAAACTATGTTAATCGAGCCATACCCGTTAGATTTGATTCTCAGAAATGTCAGGAAATTAAACACCAGAGTTCCCATAGCAGCTCTCCAATAAAGCATGTTGCTTGTAAGAGGAGTCAAAGTACAATTAAGAACCGTCCCTTTCCATTATCATCTATTCTTCCACTACCCCTCCCCTCTTTCAGATGTCTGCATTCCTGAAAGCCTCTTTAGAGCAACTTCAGAATTAGTCTGAATCTCAGTTAGGAAGAGCAGTGTGGAGAAACTGAAATACTTGTCATATGAATCATTTTATAGCTTAAGTGCATGGTTTTATTACCATCATACCTTTGCATACCCACCCATGAAGTTTGGTTTTTTTTTTTTAATTATATAAAGGAAGCTTCTTTTTCTAAGCCTTAAAGTGTATTCTGAACTCTAATATCATTTACCTACTTCCATATCCTCCACTAAATGCCTCTGACAAGTAATTTGGGATACTGGGATCCACAGTTTCAGGAAGAGTATTCTATTCTCTGAAAACTTAAATAGATGAAGATGTAAATCTTAACTAATTAGTTCTAAGCCCTCCAATGATGTTGAATTCTGCAGGTTTTGTTTGAGTAAGCATCAGAAATAACCCTCTCAATTTTACTTTTTGGGAAATTTATTGAACTGCTATTTACATACAATAATTATTTACTGGAGGGTGTGTTCAGTTTCATCAGTTTTACAAATGCAACATTATGTAATCATTACTACAATTAATATAGGCATTCCATCACACTCCAAATCCCACTAATAGTCCTTTGATTTATACCATATATCTTTAATTAATCACAGTTTCACTTTAAATGGGTTTATATTGCCACACATGCATTTTTAAAACTGTAGCTTAAAACCCTTATAAAATCAGTTCTTCTCTTACATCATTCATGCTTTGTTACCATTCATTATAGTTTTTCATATGCCATCAATCAACAATGCATTGGTATATTGCGTTATTTTTTAATATTTTCCCCTTGTTTTTAAATACAATGAATAGAAAGTCTTTGATTACTCACCTTCCTTTTAACCATCTCCAAGGATTGTCATTTTTTTTTGTAGATCCTAACGTCTGATCTATTCCTTCTGCCATGAAATAACCTTTTTGAGGGCTTCTTGTAATGCAATTCTAACTATTAATGAATTTTATCAGTGTTTGTTTCATTAAAAACGTATCTATTTCTCCAATATTTTTGAAAGTTAGTCTTATTATATAAAACAATTCTGACTTGACTTTTAGTTCCATTGTTTCTAGTAATGTAGAATTATTTTTTCTATATATAATAGCTTCGACTGCCTTCCACATTTTATTTTTGAGTTTGGTTTTCAGTAGTATGGACAAGCTGTGTCCATGTGTTTAAATGTATGTATCTGTTCACTCCTTTGTGATTCTTTGAACTTTTAGGTCTGGGATTTTATGCTTTCATTCATTTTTCAATTTTTTTGATTGTGGTCTCTTCATTTATTTCTTCCACTCTTTTTTTTTAACTTCTTGTGTCTTATTAGATCCACATTAGGTACTTTATACATTTTTTTGTGGTTCTTCAATATTCCATGGTATTTATTTATCCCAGCCTGAACCATTAGTGGCTTTTAGTAGTCTGAGCTGGGAAATATGGTTTCACTTCCTGACCATTAGTGGCTTTTAGTAGTCTGAGCTGGGAAATATCGTCCGCATCTCCAAGAATAGAGTGTGTTTTCTTCTTCCTTTCCTCCAGCCATGATCAGTCCTCACTTTTGTTCACTTTTGTGGACCATGGGATTTTCTGTCCCTTACTGTGTGAGTGAAGATTTGTGTTTTATAGGGAACAAAGGAATGTTTACTACCATTAACCATTTCCATAGCCATTTCCCTTTTTGAAGTCTGTACCAGAAAAGGTCATTGTGTGTGTGTGTGGGGGGGGGGTTGTATGATTTTATGCACCCACTTCCTAATGACAGTTGGTGTATTCTGTAAAGAAGAACTTCTCTCTCATGTTTTGACAGTATTCAAATTCCATTTCCTCTTGCAAACACCTGCCTTTCCTTAGGGGTCATGATACGGTGTTACCTACAATTCTTTATATTTTCAGTAAAACATATGCTTTTCTAAAATATTGTGTTTTTTTTTTTGTTGTTGTTGCTACAATGGGAATAATAATCTTTACAAAGTTATACATCCTGAGTAAAAACTACTAAGTCATCTCTTGATTTGTATTTAATTACAAAATGACTAGAGTTAGATAACTTGACTTGAAATAAAACCACAAAAAGTGGTTAAGATCCACATAGTTTTTGTATTTTCAAAATCCAATTAGAGGTCAATTGATACCTGTAAGAGTTTTGTTTTCTTGTCATCCATGAATAACGTGGAGAATAAATATAAAAATATTTTGATTGTCAAGGAAGCTCTTAAAAGTTAAAATTAAAGGCTGAGTGCTGTGCAAGCATACATGACCATTCCTGGGACCTGGCTATGTGTTTCAGTATTTTATTTTTCCTAAAGATGTATTTATTTACATACAAGAACTGGGTTACAGAGCAGAGGTGTGGGCGTAAGAGGATTCACCAGAGACAGAGTGGGAAGCAAAACAAGCAGATATACTGTAAATACACTGCTGAGGGAGGGAGGCAGCAGGTTAGTCAGGAGAAGTCTGCCATGCCATGTTGGACACCTTCTGGCTGAGGATTGAACTCATGCTGCAGTGACTGCAGATTGTTTCATGGTCCAGCACTTTATCCTATTCTACCACCAGAGACAGCGCTCAATACTCTTAAGAGACATTTTTTTTTTAAGTTATGCAATTCCTGTTATAAATTGTAATGGTAGCTTGATAAACCCTATTAAGTTAATTGAAAGGAGTCCACCCAAGTCAAAATTAAACAACAACAACAAAAATATTTCTTAAGTAACCTCTATTAACTGAGGAGAAATTGTCCTCAAAGAGATTTAAGATCCACTGATTTCAAGAGGATTTATAATACAAAATTACTTAAAATCAAATACATATGGTTAATACACATTTTAACATAAAAACAAAATGCCTAGTTGATTATATTTATTTGTAATATTTAAGATGGTTCAACTTGCTAAAATAATGGGAAGTGAGTAGTGACTGAAACTGAAAGTTGTTAGATTTATCTAGACTTATGAATTTTAGTAATAATCTTTTTAGCTTGAAATATACTGTAGACCATTTTATATAATCAGCTTTCCATACTTACAAGTTTAACTTCAGAGCACTGAAAAAATTACTTAAATACTTGGGAAGATTTATCAGTGAGACTACTGAAGTACTTTAAAATGAAAGTGATTATATTAAATTTATAAGTGAGATATAATTGTTAATGGCATATAATTAATTAAACTTTTAAATGGAACCAAGTTTAATCAGTGGCCTCTTAAAAATGCTGGAACTTGGAAATACGTAAATATAACAGTAAGGTTATAACTAGATATAAAACCTTTAAATAAAGCTAAGATTTAGGAATGTACAGATTTAATTATATATTATTATTATTAAATGAAAATGAAATCCTGATCTTTTCTGCATAGATACAAATAATGCTATAACACATCCACAATCTTGATTTCCCAGTTCTAATATGAAGAATACTGGGAGTCTTAAAGTTTGAAGATCCTAGTGTTACCTACTCCACATATTTACAACCAACTTTACAACACAACAAAGACTATAATCCCTGAAAGTTAAACCGTTTACTATTATGGACATGAGCATGAAAAACAATAGTATAGCATAAAGAGGTAGGAAAAGCCATAATTAAACTGTGTTTAGAGCTACATAAGAGTAATGGATGCCATGAAATGAAGAACTATTGTGCAGAACCCCTCTATTGTTTTTATCTTAAGGGTACACATTCATATCAAGTAAAAGTGCTGTAATTAAAAGTTAAATACAAGAAGTTTCAACAGTAGACAAATACAAGTAATGTAGATAATTAGCTTGAATGCACAATTGCATAGTAAACAGAAATAGAGCAAAGGAATAAAAGTATTAAAAAGAAAGAAAACAGCATAAGAGCTCTTTGGGACAACCTAAAGAGAAATAATATCTATCATGAGGGTTACAAAAGTAAAGAAAGAGAAAGCCAAAGAAAATTTATTTAAGGAAATAGTTATCTCAATGTGGGAAATGAACTAAACCTTTTAAACCAGGAAGCCTAATGAGACCAAACTAAATAATAACACACTATGAGACATATTATAATTAACAATTCAAAGCCAATGACAAGAATGTAATATTCAAAGCACAAATATTAGATTGTCCATGATCTTTTCAGTCAAAATGTTAGAGGCAAGAGGGAAATATTAGAAGACATTTGAATTACTGAAAGACAGAACAACCGAAGATTCCAAGATTAGAATCCCTTGTTTTGCATTACTGTCATTCTAACAGAAGAAAGGATAAGAATTCACTGAAATGCAAAAATTAAAAGAATATATCAATATCATGTCAAACATGAGGGAAATATGCAAGGAAGTTATCTTAAGACAACAACATGATAATATAGAGGCATCAGACACCTAAATTATATGAAGTGAAGGATGTAGAGAATAAAAATGCAGCTCATCAGAATGAATTCAAAATAAAACCATTAAACAGACTAGAGAACAAAAATCTGTTATACACTAACCTTAGCAGAATCTTCAAAAAACAAATAAAAAAATTTCAATGGAAGTAACATAAAAAAATGGAAACAGTTTCCAAATAAAACATCAAAGGAAAAGGAGAAAAAAAAAGTAAAAAAAAATTTTAAAAGTAGCGAAATGCAATAAGCACAAATGTCTTAATAACCACCTTGTAATTTTCTTTATTCTCCAAGTAACAAATACAAAATCACCAGGGGGATTGCCTATCAAAATCCAACCTCTGTTTACTGAAAACTACACTTACCACAAAATGTAAGCATAGAATTAAGAATTAAATGTTAGAGGACAGTGTTACAAAGAAGTAACATACAAACCAAAAAACAAGTCAGAACAGCTATACTTAGACAAAATAGTTTTCCAATTAAAAGGGGTAATAAAAGTTAGAGATGGATATTTCAATTTAATGTATTATAAGGGTTATACATCATGGTGAACTGGAATCATCCCTGTAATGCAAGGATAGTTTAATACCCATAAATTAAATTTCATTTATTACTTTATAATGAGTTTAATAGATCCAGTGAGTAAGCAGGTTACCTGAGTTCTGTATAAGCCCCTCTAGAAAATTAATTGAGCCTGGAAAAGGGGTCTTGGGAAATTGATTAATACAGCCAGTTGTCAGAAGTACAGGTAACAACTTGGGCTTGTTATTGACATTTTAAGACTAAAAAGGGGTCCATGAGTAGTTACACTGTAACTGACCTTAAGCAAATGTGATAATCCTTAGGGTGAAGGGTAGTCTTGATAAATGGAGCCCTTTACTGTGGAATGCAGTGTATCTACAAGTAGATAGCATCAGAAATTGAGTTGAAATCTTAGATTCTTTCTGGTGTTACAGAATTATTTGTGGGTATGGGGAAGTTCTTCCACTCCCTCACGTTGGAATTGGGCTTAGATACTCTAAACAATGATTGGTACCCACACTTTAGGAATATTTACGGAGTATTTAGGGAGTATTAATCAGGCAATGTACAAAACATGTAGGTTAGCATATGACACAAAATTGATTTACTAAATTGTAACATTTGTTTCTGTTAATTTTATGGTGTTTCATATTTTCATTAGTGCTTGATTTATACTTAATAGATGCATGCTTATGGTCTTAAAAACTTTGAATATAAATATCCTTAGTAACATACTGGTCTTTAGGATAGAATCTATGTACAAAATGTACTAGTGAGGAAGATCTTTTGTACTAATTAATATTTAAATTTATTAATAGCTTTTGATAATACAGATTAAATTTTTGTTTATGCCACACATCAAGAAAAATAGCAGGGATCTCTTCACTAGATCTCCTGTTGCAGGGACCCAGATAAGTGGAAATTCTATTATTTGAAACGTCGTTTTATTTTTTTTTAAAGGGGAGAACATTTTGAATTTTAAAAAGTTTATATTAAATTTGCATCTTAGAAATCATATTCTAGTACTCAACTCAAATTATATATCCACAACCAACTTTGAAAGGTCTGAGTAATGTAAATCTCACATGAACTTGTAATTTGAGGACATTTTTAATGATGTCTACACAGTGTCAGGAACAGCAAATATCTTCTATTTCATATTCTTTTTTTTTTCTATTGAAGAGTTATTTATTGTGCATACAGAACTGGGGTGCAAGTCTGAGATGCAGGGGCGGTGAGAGGACTCACCAGAGACAGAATGGGGAGCAGAATAGGCAGATCAATGAAGTGCACTGCTGAGGGGAGCAGCGGGCAGGTCAGATAGGTGTGCCCCACTATGTGGGTCACCTGTGGGGCCAGGGATCAAACTCACACTGAAGCAGCTGTAGCTAGCTTGTAGTGCTGCATCTTTACCCCTTGCGCCCCCAGGGAGGCTCCTTCTATTCCATATTCTAAATAAAAGAGACATATTAAAAAATTTTGTGCAATCAAACTCATCATGACACTATGTGTAACATAATTTTGTCATTAAAATATCAAAAACACAGTTATTATTATACTGATGTTTGCAGATATGAAAAAAGGAAGTAATAATTAACCTGTAGTTTATTACCCATGCACTAATGATTAGTAGTATAGCCTTGCTAATACATATATGTATTAGTTATGTATGTATATACCCATGTATAATTTTAAAGTAACTGAGGATATTATGTATGCAATTTGACTTTTTGCTCTACTACCGTAAGTTATATTGCCAAAAGCATAATTTTTCCTGTCAATAGAGACACTTTTGTAATCTCACTTATGTTATGTCATTACATATAACTAGTGATTTAAATGTTTATTATAAACATCTGTAACTCATATAGGAATCTCTAATATACATTTTCATACCTAAATGTTTCACAGTCAAAGTTATTTTATTAATTTAAATTTTTGGACATAATTTCTGAATAAAAATAAATGTATATTGAACAAAAGTAAAATTTCTTATCACTTCCTAACATTTACTCAATTTATCCTGATAGACTGACTTGCTACCTGACTATATAGCTTGTTTGTTCTTTTAAAATTTAATAACTAATGACTCAGTGAAAGCTAATATTAAATAAATAATTCATAGCTCTGCTATCCTCATATGAAAACATAGGCATTCACATTTTTGGAAAGTCATTGCATACATTAGGAAAGATGCTTTCTACTTAGTGACAGTGTATATATTACAGCAAGAAACTGGTTAAGATTTAAAATGAATTTAGGGGTATAGTGTAAGAAAAAAATTACAATTTAGTAGAGTTACTGTAATAATTTTTAATTAGTTTTTACATTATTGTGTAAAGACAAAATCACTTGACCATTATTTGGAGGTATAGAATAAATGAATTTGGGAAGGATTCTAGGTGATGCCAACATAAAATTATCTGATTCTCTATAAAGCTACTAGAAATAAAAGTTCAAAATGTCACACAAATTATCAAAATTATATTAGTAAATGAAATGTATATCAAGCACATGTTAATTCTTCTGACTGCTTTTTTAGGCAAAATTGACATTTTCTTTTCTCACAACTCTTAAATTTTATATAATTTTTATACTTGAGCTTGCATCCCTTATGTTCCAAAGTTTTCTCAAATAATGTAAAATGTATGACATAAAAGGATGTATAAATTTTAGAAATTATAAATGATCTAGATGTGTGACATGAACAAGATTTCTTACCTTTCTTAAAGCAGATTAAATTTGATAGCGATCTGGGAATAAAATATATATATTTGTGAAATTGCATCTTTAACTCAAAACTCTTTAGTATTTTAATGTGCTGCATGAATTTGAAATTGGAATATCAGTAAAGAAAAGGAATTAAAGTCTGTTGAAGAAGAATCAGTGATTTTAGTTAAGTTCTGAATTTCACTTGTATTGCATGTTAAGAGATTTTTGGCATGCTGGAAGAAGTAACTCAAGTTTATCAGCTCATGTAAGTAAAGATAATTCTTGTGCATAATTTACAAATGCACATAGGGAGAGACTGGATTGCTTTTTTAGTTTCATATTATAAAATATATCAATATACTTTGGGTTTAAGAATATTCACTGATAACACACTATATTCACACTCCTTTGCCTTTGTACTATACCTCTTACCAAGAGGTAAAGGATGTATAAAAAGATAATCTGGTTAAAAATGTGGGTAAAGAGAAGGGAAAACAATTAATCAATTTTTTCTACTGGGAAGAGTTTATACTTGTGTTTGGTTTTGGTTTACTGGCAGTCCATAGGAATATTGTCCATGAATTTTACATTTAGTACTGGTTAATGACTCTGGATAATGGATCTATTTTGCAGGGTTTTCTGATTGGGAACAGAGTGAGGAGGACATACAAATCTTCATATTTGTCTCTGCTCACACAAAACACACTGTGTGTTTAGTCTTCATTATCTTCCAAGTCATAGAGAGTTCAAACCATTTCGGTAAGACCTAGCAGAAATGAACTTTGTTATAGAACATAAGCAAACTATACAGAGCACCCAATATAAACAGTCTAGCCCACCATTGTCCATTGGCTATTTCCATTAGCACCCACAGCCAAATGGAGATCATAGTTATGCAATTAGATTATAATAGATATTAAACCTTTTAGTAAGTTTCATTACCAATGTCTTAAACATCTATTGCCCTTATTTCTTACGCATTTCTTCCTCATACTCTACGGCTTATGTCTTCTTGGGGAGTATTCTATGATGAATTGATTGAGAAAATAATAATATGGATCTGGTTTATAGATGAGATGTATATAACACTGGCACAATCTGAAGGTTATTGGCTATAGCATTTTAACTTTAATCTGGAATGACCACAAAGGAAAGTAGAGAAAGAAAATTTTCCTATTTAATAACTTGATTTCATTTTGTTCATTTGTCTGAAAATAGATAGAACCAGAGGCATGAATCTACAGCAATATACGAGCAGTGATACAGTAATGATTGAGATGCATAGTTAGGAACAGATAAAACTATATAGATGTGGTTAACATATAACCACAAATGGTATTGCTAGATCATACAGTAGTTCTATGTTCATTATTTTTAAAAACCTACATACATTTTCCCATAATGTCTGTACCAATTTATACTCCTAGCAACACTATATAGGATTTTTTTTAACCCCCCCCATCTTTACCGACATTTGTAAGTGCTATTTCCCAAGTTATATGTAATTGCATAGTATACTCATCCAGAGAATAGAGGAAAAGTTGAAACAAACTTGTTTTCCTTAAAGCTCTAAGCATATGAGTGAGGATTTATCATAGTGTTTTGATTACTGATGAAAGGAAAATATTTTAATGAAAATTTAGTCCATAATATGTTTATAAATGCTCCAGACTACAAATTTACAATAGTAACCATTATTCTTACTGAGCCAACTTTCACTCAAACTTCTGAACCTAAAGAAAAATAATACCAGCTTTTCATTACTTGCAGCTTACTCTATTTTATGGCTTTTTCCTAGATGTTCATAGCTCTCTCCTTCTCTCATAGGGTCACTATAAGGCTAACAGCAAAAATGTGCTGAGAATACCATGAACACCTTGGGTGAGGGCAAAGGAAATGGTGATTACTTCAAAGCATTGCTGATATTAAAATCTATCTATCTTGTGTAATGGTAGAGGATAGTGCCTAAAAATACAACTGATAGCATTTTCTTTGAAGCAATTAAATCCTTACACAATTTGAACTTTTTCATTTTAAAACACATTGTATTTGCCATTGTCAATCTCCTTCAGTTCTACACATGAATGACCTGTTCTCAGTTATTATACTCCATAGGGATGTTCTAGTCCCAGAGTAGAGAGCCTTTTGGTATACTTTAGTGGATAGATTAAGCATTAATATGTGACTATGGCTCAGCTTTGCAGGAATATTGGATTCTACAATTGGAAGACTATTTTGAAAAAGCATTACAAGAAATTATCTAAGTCTTATCAGCCAATTACAAAGTCAGTGTTTTTTCTACGTTACATGTGTTTTCCTTTATATGTTTTATGTATTGTATGATGCTATGTGATGTAAAATCATGTGTATTTCAGGCATTTTTATTTAGAGACAAACAGCAGCCTCTTAGAATAAAGGACGCTTTCATATCTTTAAAGTTCCATATTCTACCAACTACATAGAGCAGCATTCTGATTCCTCATATACCTGTTATTTTGATACAGGCTTATATTAGGCACCATCAGCATTGACTCTGCTATATACAAGATTTCCTCATGTTAAGGACACACACATGTGCTTCACAAATGTGTATCTTTTATATGTTGCTTTTATGTCAGACCTCATCTCCAGGGCTCATCAAAGATACAATTCTTTGTGTAAGAGCTCAGTTCTTGACTCCCAATTTCTTTTTTAAATGTTATAAATTATATTGAATAAGGGGTGTAGAGAGTCATATATTTAGATAAAATTTTAGGGTAAAATTCATCTAACTGTATTTTTATACCAAGCAAAAATTATTTTAAGGAAGTGGTAGACTTAGTACTCAGGAGGAGAGAGGATAAAGTTAAGGAATACTGGATGTATTTATGCTTAGTGATTTCTTTGTAATTCCTAGAGAAAAAAAGATCAATTTTATATATTGACTCATAAGACTTCTTGAACTGATCCTCTTAAATTTTGGGTCTGTTTCTGCCCTCCCTTTTTCCCATCAAGACTGTAGCATTTATCTGCCTTCTTTCAGTTTCCTAAATTGAACATACAGCTTTTGAGCCCAGATCTCAGAGAAGCATGTTTCTTTGATCTATAATGCTCTCACCTCCTCATCTCCTACTCAGTTCTTATACAATTTTCACATCCACATTTAGTGACTTGCTTGAATAAGGACAGGTACTGGTGATGTAAATTTGTTTGATTTTCTTTCGCAGTAGGGTGACTTATTGTTTACATTTTTGTGACTGATTCAGCCCTACTTACTTTACTAAACTGTAAACTCCCTGAATATAAGAACTACATTTCTGTATTTTTGTCTCTGTTCTTGAGCATCTGGCACAAAACAGGATTAATGGGTATTTTAGACACAGAGAAGGGAAGGGTCAAATTCAGAATATAATAAACTAAAATGCATCAAAAGTACAACATTGAAGCCCAAATAGACTGAAATAGTAGGAAAGCATCTGTAATTCGGGTCCTTTACTTGAAACATTCTGAGCTAGTGAAGAAGTATGGTTGTGAGGTACAGTGAAAAGATTTGCTCATTGTATGCACATAATAGTGCATTATCATCTGACTTTACCTGCTATATGTCACTATTATTTATCCCTTTTCTTTTGCAACATTTTTTCTCTTCACTTTCATACAGTTCTGATATAGCTTGCAGACACTAAATAAAACATAATATCTTCAGTAAATAACTGGAAGTATAACAGTATGACCAAGGATGCTACTCAATCTAAGAAAGAATTTTAAGCAAATAGTGATGCCGTCAGGAAATATGACAGTCCTGGAGTTTAAAGTATACTCATGACTCCTCTGGCATTTTTAACTTCTCTTAGTGTTGTGGCAATATCCTTATGAGTATAATGGCATTTAATTATAGAGATAGTAAAACTGGTTTTAAGAAACATCTACATGGTTATAATACAAGATAAAAGTCCTTATGACCACAGTCGTTCTTTTAGTTAGAAGGTATATAGGTGTACATATATCATATAGGTGTATATATATCATGTAACTTTGCTGTTTGAATAGTTGTTGAAGATCATTTTTATAATTTAAATATAAATTTTAGGAGGAAATTCCAAACCTTGCTTTATTTTTTTTTATTATCTTTCTGATGTAATTTTATTAACTTAAACTTTGTAGTCGTGTGACATGCAAGTAGTATACTCTATCTTCATTTATATTTTAAAACTTTTGTTATATAAAGAATTGCTTTGGGGGGAATCTATAACTATAGATTCATGAAACAATATAATGTTAAAAATTATATTTTTGGTTGCCATATCATACCTCCTTTGTAAACTATGGATTTTTAATTTACATACACAGTTTCATGTTTCATGTTGCCTTCTCATCCTTGTTAATAAAAATTCCAAATTATTAAGTGTTATTCTTTATCCTTGACAAAGTAATGGGTAGTCTCAAACACAATAGCAACTGATAGGAAGAACCCATATTTACATCTTTGTGGGTGGATGAAATAATCTTCCTTCTGGCTTTTTATTTTAGCAAGTAACACATCTGGGATGGTAAATTCTAAGTAGAGATATCATGGAACAAAGATACATTATGATCTGCCTTTTCCATATTACGTATTAGGAACCCAAAGTAAAAACACTGAAAACACCAGTAACTCAAGTTGCTATATACAACAGTGACTTATGTAAAAGTTCTTTGTGTACAGATGAACTGCTCTTGAATACAAAAGACAGATTTTAGTCTGGATAGTCAGGGTGGGAATTTTATCTGTGATAATACTGGCACAGAGCAGACAAAAACTATTTTGTAAAGAATTGACTGGAGGCCACAAGGTTACTCCCAAGGGAAGAAAAAGAAAATCTCTTCCAACATCACTTCTCAGTGGAGAACCCTAAGTTCTCCAGTTCTGAAGGTATTAAAAGCTAAATCTACGAATATTAATAAAATATGCCATAGAGAATAACAGGAACAAATGCAACTATACAACTCAGTAGAGTGCATCAGCTATAAATCTGTGGATAACATCTAAGAAGTCTTAGATGGTAAAAAGAAAATGTAACATATGCTATAAAGAACTTGTAACTTATTATCCTCAGTTCATTATATTGCCACCAGATATTAATTCTGAACAATGCACGTGCCTAACAAGTATCCCAGTCATATATAATGTAAATTAGATTAGAATGCACATATCCAGTCAAATAGTATTAAATCTACAATTTAAGATATAATCCCTTGATTATTCACATTCCTTTACATTTGGCATTTGTATTGTAGTTTTATTCATTTATTTACAAAAAATGGGATTATTTCTTGGTTGATAGTCTTCATAAGTAAAGTTTGTATCTTCAAGTAACAAGAACAAACAAAAAAATACCTGAGCCTTTTAACTAAACTGTTTTCTTCCAAGTAAATTTAAATTTGAAGTTATCTAAATAGTCCATATATAATCTCTCCATATCAAAGCTTACATCAAATAGCAGAAAACATCTTTGAATGGAAAGAAAGTAATCAGGGATCTGGAAGAATTTCATAAACATTGTATCACCACTTAGTCTAAGCACCTCAAAAACTCAAGGAACTGTTTATTCATTATAGTAATATCCTTTATTTAATGTTATCTCCCAATTATTTATGGAAAAATAACTGTTGTTAAAGCACTTACTATCAGGAAGTGTGATAGAGATATTTAAGCTAGTATCAGAGTTAAAAGCAAAGATTGATGATGGCCTTTCAGAAAAAAGGAGGCATTTAAAAGTCATTGGATAGAGTTACTTTGTGTGTAATTATGTAGTTGGGGCAGGAGATGGGTAGAGTTAGTAAAATGAAAACTACCCTATCATTATTCTAAATGTGCTGTCAGTATGCTTTGTTTTTATTCTTTTTAATAATTGAAAGGACTTTTGCCTTGTTTAAATAAGAGCATGTAATAATAAAAAATATGCATTGAGTACTTACATTTTCAGCACAAAACACAGTCTAAACAAACACACATCATACATTAACTATTTGCTTTACAAATCAGTATTATGTCCTAGTTACTGTCCTCTTTTGGTCATTACCTTTATAGATAGACTAGTTGAAGGACTATTACCATTCAGTTGCTTCAATTACTTGCATCTTATTCATTTCAATCTACTGCAGTTGAGTTTCTGGGTCCCTTGTAAAATGATCAGTTTGCTAAATAAAACTGGAACTTACAGAAGTTAATGTGTAAAGGATTGCACAAATACTATATAATTCATGAGTATTCTCCCTTCATAATTTTCTCTTGACGCCTCCAAGTTTAACTTCATGGTTCACTTAATCTGTGTCCTTTTCCTTTGAATATACATTTATTTATGTGTATGTGTGCGCATACACACACACACATAAATAAATAAATAAATACATATAATATAGGTGGATTAAATGCTTTCTGTTTCTTATGTTCAGATCACAATATATCCTGCTTATGTCACTTTATCAACATAGCATTGTTTGTGGGTCTGCTTATTTTTAATACTTGTGGTTGGATTTTCTATGATGCATATAGCCTCCCTGTTGTTGATGAATATTTATGCTTTAATGTTTATTTTTCAAAGCATTTAAGTATTTCAGTGAACTTTTTTTAAAGATTTATTTATTTATGCAAACAGAACTGGGGTACAGGCCAGAGGTGCAGGGGCGGTGAGAGGATTCACCAGAGACAGAGTGGGGAGCAGAACAGGCAGATTGACAAAGTACACTGTTGAGGGGAGCAGTAGTCAAGACAGGAGAGGTCTCCCAGACCATGCGGGTCATTTCCCAGGCCAGAGATCAACAAGGTATCAAAGTTAATAATACTTTATAATACACTTGAAAGTTTCCAAGAGAATAGATATTATATGTTTAATACAATAATACATTTAAAATAAATAAATGGTAATTTTGTGATACTTTTTAGGATGACATTGAGTTCTACTTTAGTAATACCTGGCCAACCTCATTCAGAGGAAATCATTTCCTATTCTCTTATTTTTCTATAAAAGTCTGTGCTTATCTTGGCCAAAGGAAAATATCCACGTCAGACCAGGGAAGTCTGTGTTGCCAAAGTTTGTGATGCCAAACCAAATACACTCCATTCAAAAAAGTCATGGTCCAATATGTAGACCCTTTGCTATCCTATCCTGTGCTTTTAGAGTTCTGATGGGGGCAGCTTTGTGAAGAAGCAAGATCTTTCTGTGGAGCAATGGGCTATTCTTGGCATGAAGAGTCAAATTACTTTCAGCAAACATTTAGCTAAAACTGTGATAGTCTGTATAAAAACAGTTCCACAGCCTCCTTCCATCCTCACAGTATTATTCATCATATTACTAGGGTTCATAGGCTTATACAGTCCTTCAATTTTAACAGTTCATTTAATAACTTTTCTTTATTTTCTATATCTGTACTTTTTAGGAAACAATTTCCTGTTGTGTTCTGTACTTCAGAACCCTTTCATATCCCTTAAGTGTCCTACCTGCATCCACACTAGATAACTATGGTTAGGTTTGCTAAACAGGCTTGTATTAGAATTTCTAAAGGCATCAGGTGAAAATATTTAAAAGTCAACATGTTCCATAAATAGGAAATTCATTTTCTCTGATACTCCAGGAGATTGACCCCCTAAAAAATTTGCAAACATATAATAGAAGACTAAAGTGTGCACAATGCAATGACACAATCTGTCATAAATCCCCCAAACCAAAGAAATAAAAGAGGTGAAAGAGGTTGACTTTACCTGCTCTGACACACACATACACAAACAGTATTGTCAACTGTAACATGACAGAGAAGAATACATTTTACTTCACTAGCTCCTTTTCTGTTTTTAAGTCTTCACACTGACTTGTTAGGGGGAAAAAAAAGTTATAAGTATATTAAAAAGGGATGAGGATTGTGATAAAAATCAGAACCTTAATTGTTGTAGTGTTGGCTTCTGAATGTTGTTGTTCCCTCTAACCTTCAAAATTTGCTTAAAATATGGCCCTAAGGGATGAGTGATCTCTGACCAGAGAAAAAATCGGTTTATTTTCTTTCTTCTGACTTGTGCACTAATTTTGCATACTTAACAAAATGAGTCCTGTGCTGACAGTCTATGGCAAGTTAAACTACTCACATTGAGGAAAAACACATTTAAGTCCCAAGAGCAGTTGTTGGGACTTAAAGTCCCAAAAAGCAGTTGGCTTTTTGTTATTGTTGTTGTTGTTCATCAAATGGATGAACAAGACTTACTGCAATGTTAAAATTGTATTTCTTAGAAAGTATGTAGTATTCATTGACAGTATGGTTTTTTGCTACACAAGAATGCAGGATTTTTGTACAGAATTGATTATTAATACAACAGACAAACATTTATTTAAAATATTCTCCTTTAGTTTAACCTTGATTTTTAACACAATCTGGCTACTTATCTCCAAGGATTGAGAAAATAAACCAGTAATTTCCTCCAAGGAAGTCTTGGAAAGGACTTCAATTGTGTTTAGATTTCTAGTATGCCACTAATTAAGTTAATTCTTTGGGGATTCCATAGAAACAATTTTGTTAAATTATAGAGGTGCTTTTACTTGTTAGGATTTGTTTGTCTATTTAGATCTTAAATCTCTATAAGACATCACTCTTGGAAAATGTCAGTGTATTGATTATCTTCCTAAAATGATACCATCCCCTTTTATTAGACCATGTCTAGAAGGCAATGGAAATTTATCTTATCTTATATGACATTCAGAAAAAGAGGCTAGAAAGGTAGGAGAAAAAATTCTAAGAGCTATTTAAAGCAATGGAGTGTGACCTTCATAATAACTTACATTAATTCTCCCACTATACAAGTAATTATTGGTCCTAAACTCTTGTTTTTGTTAGTAGTTACTGAAATTAGATCAAGGCTCAATATTGTATCATTATCCTTTTGGTGCAACTCCTTTTTAAACATTATACAGTCAATAAATATTAATTTACATTGGTTGAAGAAAGCTGGAAATATTATGAAATAATAAACTTAGATTAAAAATATTAGTCATAAGCATAATATAAATGATCAGAGTGACCACAGCCTTTAAGGGTTTGTTTGATTTAACAAAATTGGTGGTGATTTCCTCTTTGATGTCCATGGGAATAACAATGTATACATTAATGAAAGGTAGGAAAGTGGTCCCTCTTTATTTAGCTGAGAAACAGTAAAATTATATCACCTAAATCTAAGAAATTATAGCTCTGACATCCACAACCTTGTCGTGATATACCAACACTTGGATTAGAGACCAGGTACAACAGCGGAAATCCTTTCCTACACCAATCCCTTTTTCCTTGGCTGTACTATATCACTTTTTATCTTGTTCTTTTTTACTCACTTTCAATTAAATCATACAGGAATTAGATTCCTGTAATAAGCTTGTGACTTCCCAAAAGTCATATGGACCTCAAAAGGTGTCTTTATTTGGAAATAGGGTGGTTTAATTTGTTATGATGCAGTCACGCTAGAGTAGGATAGCACCCAATACAATATGGTTGATGTTTATTAAAAAAGGAAACTTAGACATGACACACAGACAAGGAAAAAATTGAAAACCATCAGAAGTAGAGGAAAATCATGAAAGAGATTCTGTCTGACACGCCTAGCAAAAGCCAACCATGCTGACGCTTTGATCTCAGTCTTTAAGCTTCCAGAACTATGGGATAATAAATTTCTGTTGTGAAAATAATTCAGTTTGTGGGCCCTCCCTGGTGGTGAAAGTGGTTAAAACAGAACATGATGAAACTATTGGCAGCCACTGCAGCACACGTTTGATCCCCAGCCAGGAGGTGACCCACATGGCACAGACGACTTCTGCTTTGCTTGCTGCTCCTGTTGGCATTGTATTTCCAGTCAATCTGCCTCTTTTGCTCACCACTCTGTCTCTGGTGAATCCTCTCACCCCCCCCC